>NC_044559.1:77887463-78236962 GCF_007565055.1 Rhinopithecus roxellana
TCTGGATTCAGACTCCATATCTGCCTTTAACTGGTTGTTTGACCTTGGGCAAATCACTCTGCCCCTCTGAACTGCTCATATGTATCTCGAAGGTTTGCAGCAGACACTGTTGGTTAACTACCGAATGGGTTTCTCCTCCCCTTTTCTTTGCTGAAAAATACCTTTTTTTTTTTTTTTTTTTTTGAGATGGAGTCTAGCTCTGTCGCCAGGCTGGAGTGCAGTGGCACAATCTTGGCTCACTTCAACATCCACCTCCCTGGTTCAAGTGATTCTCCTGCCTCAGTCTCCCAAGTAGCTGGGATTACAGACACGCGCTGCCACGCCCAGCTAACTTTTGTGTTTTTAGTAGAGACGAAGTTTCACCATGTTGTCCAGCATGGTCTCGCTCTCCTGACCTCGTGATCCACCAACTTCAGCCTCCCAAAGTCCTGGGATTATAGGCATGAACCACTGCACCCGGTCAGACCTCTCTCTTTTTTTTTTTTTTTTTTTTTTTTTTCGGAGTGTTTTATCTCTTCCTGTCTCAGCTCAGGGGTGAATTATGCTTGGTGCAGGCCCATTGCAATAATCCCACTTTTGGGTCAATGGTTGGATTAAGCATGCATGTATGACCCAATTCTGGCCACTGAGATGAGAGGGGTGATCAACTAGAGGCTTCTTGGAAAGCTTTTATTGTACTTAAAAAAGATACAAGGAAGAGATCATCCCTCTGCTAAATACTGTCATGTCCAGATGGGATGCCTAAAAGTGCAGCAGCAATATTGTGATCATGAGGGGACCCAGGCTGAAGATCCAAGTCAACTAAGGATGACAGAGTGAAAAGATGGCAAGAACCTGGGTCCCCAACGACATAATCAAGATTCTAAGTTAACCAACCCTAAAGCTACCCCTGGTAGGGACTTATTATTACATAGAAAATAACTCATTTCCTCATGTTTAAGCTTTTTTGAGTTGAGATTTCTCTTATGTGAAGTCAAAAGCATCCTAACAACCCCAGAGTTGTTTATGAGGATTTGATTCAATAAAACGATTTATGTAAAGCACTTAACACAATTCCTAGTATAAAAGGTGCTCAAAAAATAAGTATTATTATTATCATCATCATCATTTTTTTATCATTTTTATTTCCCCTTATTGCCTCAGTTCTGGCTGTAAGCAAAGGATAATGATTTTGGGATTTAAAGATGTGATAACAGGGATGGGGGAGTCAGAGGGAAAGGGATGAATTTAGGTGCCTGGGCTCTTCATCCGGAGCACCTTTGAACAGTAATTTTGGTTAAGGATTTTTTTAATCTGTGTGTGGATGCAGACAATAGAAACTGACTTAGGTTAGCTCAAATGAGCAAAAAGCCATTTTTTTAAGGGTATGGAGTGTGTCACATAATTGAAGGAAGAGATGAACAGCAAAGATTTAGGCAAGGAAGGAATTAAGTTTCAGAAATTCTCTTCCTCTGAACATCCCTCTCTCTTTGGAGCTCTCAGATAAGGAAATTTGGGCAAGGTGTCTGCACTGTGTTAATCAGCTTTGGCCAAGGGGCAGGGACATACAGATGTGGTAATTGAGAGGGACCATCCTTGCCTATCAGGACCTTTCTGAAAGAAGGAAGAACCCAAGATGTATCTCTTGCTCCCAGATGCTTTTCCAAAACTGCAGGTTTCCCCTAACTTTACACAAAAAGCAGCAGGCCAAAGCCAAATTCTGGACATGCTCAGAATTCAGTAATGCCAAAGGCGGTCTGTTTTCCATGGTGACTGGGAAAGGAAAAGAAAAACCTGGGCAAGGGACTAGCCTGGACCATGAAGTCTAACCAGACGTCTTCACTTGGGGCATCCAAACACTCACTTGGAATGTCCAAGCCAGAAGGACTAACACTGCCCTGGCATTTGCAAAAGTGCAAATATTGTCACATGTGACAAATGTCTAAGTGCTTAAAAGCTATAAATCGAGTTATGCCCACCTCTACCCAACATTCCCAACCAGGCTTTTCTCTCTCACAAAGCTCACTTCTTTGAGTCTTGGAAGCTAAAGGAGCCAGGTTCTCTTTGCATCATTCCTTCCATTGGGATGCTTGAGTTGTCATACCCTGGTTATGCTGGGACAGGGCAGGGCAGTGCAGAAGCTGGCCTCAGGCCCAGGACTCTTGGGTGGTGACTGGATCCACCCATTCTTGGGATAGGGACTGATTCAGTCAAGCTCTCTTTTTTGCCAGGGTGGCCAGATTACCTTCCTCACACCTTACTTTTCCAACTTAGGATCTCCAGGCATTTTTATGTGCCTCCCCAAACGACACTATCCTAACTGAAGAGCAGGGAGTGGGGAAGAGAGGATTGGCAGGAAAGTAGTTACTGGGATTCGGTTCTGTTGAGACACATGCTTGGGTTGATTTGAGGAGATAACTTGAAATTGAAGCAACTGCTCTCTCCCTTATTTCCCAAGACAGAGCTGTGATTCTGTCCCCCTACTCCCCACCCTCACCCCACTCTCAGTGACAGCCTCAGGCCTCCTCCTCTAGCCTGAGAGGATGAGTTGGGTTTACACACACCCCATTCCTCCTACCTTTCAGAAAATTTTTCTGTAAAACCCAAGAATAAAAAAACCTTTGTGTCTTAATGTGTATACTATATGAGGCCAAGGGTGGGCGCTATTCTTTGCTTGATCTGAGGGCAGGACTAAGAAGGACCTTAGAGATTATCTCAGAAGCTGAGTTCACAGAAAGTAAGAACCTATCAAACGCCACTGGAGTGGGGTCAAGAGGGCTCAGGAGCAAATTAAGAGATCCCACAGTCCCACTGGTCAATGGTAGAAGAATCAGTGAGGATTATAATTTCACTGAACTCAAACTCATTAAATATATTAAACCCATGAATTTTTAATGACACTTAGAAAAAAAACAGCCCTCATTTGTCATCTTTTGAAAGATGCTAGGAAATCAACTTATTATTTTGAAACTGACAAGGAAGGAAAAGAAACAGCATTGATTCTGCCTTTTCTTTTCCAACTGTGTGTCATGATAACCAAATAGTTGGTAAGAAGATGATTTTCTTTATAGAAACATTCTAGCTAATAAATGAAGAAGAAAAGAAGCTAAGAAATGTTAGCATATCAACATTTTGCATTTCGGAATTTTTCAACTCTTAATGAAATAATGGAGCTAGGCAATGATCATCAATAGCTGCTAACATCAAAAAAAGAAAGATAACAGGGCGTTATGTGCCTCCTGATGAAAACACAAAAAGCTGGGCGGGGGCGGTGGCTCATGCCTGTAATCCCAGCACTTTGGGAGGCCGAGGCGGGTGGATCACTTGAGGTTAGGAGTTCGAGACCAGCCTGGCCAACATGGCAAAACCCTGTCTCCACTAAAAATACAAAAATTAGCCAGGCATGGTAGCGCATGCCTGTAATCTCAGCTATTCTGGAGGCTGAGGCTGGAGAATCGCTTGAACCAGAGCAGCAGAGGTTGCAGTGAGCCAAGATTGTGCCACTGCACTCCAGCCTGGGTGGACACAGTGAGATTCTGTCTCAAAAAAAAAAAAAAAATTTTGTATGACGCAATCACTGAAATTTGAACATGGAATTAACATTAAATGATATTTAAGGAGGCTGGGCATGGTGGCTCATGCCTGTAATCCCAGGACTTTGAGAGGCAGAGGCAGGAAGATCACTTGAGTCCAGGAATTCAAGACCAGCCTGAGCAACAAAGTGAGACCCCCGCTCTCTACAAAAAAATAGAAAAAAAAAAATTAGCTGGGGCATGGTGGCGTGTACCTTTAGGCTGAGCTGGGAGGATCGCTTAAACCCAGGAGGTTGAGGCTACATGCCACTATACTCCAACCTGGGTGACAGAGCCAGGCCCTGTCTCAAAAATTCATAATGATAAAAAATGATATTTAAGGAAGTATTATTAACATTTTAGGTCTGATAATGATTTTGTGGCTGTATTTACATAATACTTATCTCAGAGTGACGTACTGAAATATTTGTAGGTGAAATTATATGATTTCTGGCACTCGCTTCAAAATTATATTTGGGACATTTAGAGGTCAGCTAATAGGAGCATGGAAAAGCTAGATTGGCCTTGAGGGATGATTCTTGGGGCTGGGTAATGGGTGCATGGGAGTCTAGGAGTCTACTATGTGTCCTTTTCGTGTGTGTGTTTGAAACATAATGAGCACATCATGGGTGTGTGTGCCAAGAAGACACTGTGCCAGGTGTTAAGGATTCTAAAATGATGCATCACCATCCCTACTCTAGAGTGATTTCAGTCTGGTTCCCAAACTCTTATCACTGAGCACCTATTTTATTTTTCTTTTCCCTCGTAAGTCCTGTGTTTGGGAGATTCTCATCACCTAATAAATGTATTTATGTATTTATAAGTTTCTCCGTGCTGGCTAGGCTGGTCTCAAACTCCTGGCCTCAAGTGATCTGCTCTCCTCGGCCTCCCAAAGTGCTGAGATTACAGGAATGAGCCAACACGCCCAGCCAATGCATTTATTATGTAATAATTTAAAAGTACTCTTCGTGGTGTGTCCAAACATTTCTTCTTTTGTGAAGTCTTAAGGGAAGACTGGGAACTCCAAAGTGGCCCAAACTTTTAATTTTACAGAGACAGAAACTAAGGCCTAGACAGGGAGACTGCCCAGGCCACACGCATTGGCAAAGGTGAGAGTGGAGTCCAGTTGTAGAACTCACTCTTCTGCTTGTCCAGTGCGCCACCACTGGCTGAGGACAGGCGGTGTTTTGCAGTATGTAGCTGATCTAGTTTACCTACTAGGAACAGTCACTATATTAGCCTGTCAGCTTCTCTTTTTAAGACTAATTGATGCCAATTTCTTCAACTTTTCCTTTTAATTTTTTTTCTTTCTTTTTCTTTCTTTCTTTCTTTTTTTTTTTTTTTTTTTTTGTAGAAACAGGATTTCACTTTGTTGCACAGGCTAGTTTCAAACTCCTGGGCTCAAGTGATCCTCCCACCACGGCCTCCCAAAGTGCTGGGATTGCAGGTGTGAGCCACCATGCCCAGCCCAACTTTTCTTCACAGATTTTCTTTACTTTCCACCTTCTGAGACTATCCCAAAGCTGTCTGATACATTGCCAATGTCAATTTAAATTTTCACTTTATGACAAGTTGCTGAGCACTTATTTTCTTCACGCCTCCACAGTGAAAAAGGGAGCCAGAAAAGAAGTCAAGCACAGTCAACTCCTGGTTATCCCAGGGCAGGATGACCAATTTTCCATCAATCATGCTGAAAACAAAACCAATACAACTATGTGATAGGGGTAGAATAGTAAGCAGTACATGCCACACTGGGTAACTTTTTCTTTTAAGACTGGTGAAGCGCAGTAGTGAGAAGGTGGGGAAGGAGTAGAATAAGGAGTATGGGCCAGGCTCAGTGGCTCACACCTGTAATCCCAGCACTTTAGGAGGCCGAAGCGGGTGGATCACGAGGTCAGGAGATCGAGACCATCCTGGCCAACATGGTGAAACTCCGATAAGCCAACCTACTTATCACCCTGCTTCCCTAACTTTCAGTGCTCAGTTTCCTACCTAGAAACTCTAGTCTAATAACCACAACTACATATTGTACAAGCTTAGCAAACTAAAACTAAAAACACAAAAAATTAGCCTGGCATGGTGGTGCGTGCCTATAATCTCAGCTACTCAGGAGGCTGAGGCAGGAGAATCCCTTGAACAGAGGAGTCGGAGGTTGCAGTGAGCTGAGATTGCACCATCACACTCCAGCCTGGGGTACAAGAACAAGACTTCATCTCAAAAAAAAAAAAAAAAAAAAAACCCCAAAAAAACAAAAAAACAAGGATTTCAATCTGTAACTGACTGAGCAATCAATTGAGTTATCCCACTACCTTCGTACCAGCCCACATTGGGTAGCTTTGATGTTAGAATGTCCGTCCTTTCACCAGTCCCACAGTATGTACAGGTTGGTTTACTGAGAGATGCCTATGTCTGTGTGTTTAGTACTTTATTTTGGATGCTTATCACAAACACTTTTACCAAAATGTTTCCAGTATTAAGTGCACCTCATCAATGTTTCACTTGCAACCTCCTCTCCCTCAAAACAATTTTCATGTCCTCCTTTGCAGCCTCTCATCAAGCTGACAATGTAGCGTGAGCAACCAACCTCACTTGCCAACATTCTCACATGCAAGATTGAGATCTTTAAAAGCCCTTTTGGATGGTACTGTGGTCAACTCTTGTCTCTGTTGGGAATTATTTGGTTTCCTTCCTGAATTTCCATCAGGGAGAAAAAGAAGCTCAATCTGCCCATAGCAGGAACAAGAAGTGGCTTTCACAGCACTGACTGGAATGGAAAACCAGCATCAGATCCACCTCCAAAAAAGCTTTCACTTGAAAAGGGATGTAGTTTCAGTTATTTGCTCCAATTTTTACCAAAAATCTCCTAGAAAATCCAGAGTTGCTTGTATAAATTAATAAAAGAAGAAGCAAGAACTGTAACTAAAGCCTAGTTTTGTCATTGCTGCACTCAAGGGTCACCTGAAATCTGAACTGCAACATCTCAGTTAGTTTATGTGCAGTAATTATCAGCACCGTGACAGTCACTCAGGACAGGATTCTCCACCATGCCCCAGCCTGCCCACTTGGCCTCAATTCTTTCTTTTGATATTCCCAGGATACCTCCTAAGCCAACCTACTTACCACCCTGCTTCCCTGACTTTCAGTGTTCGATTTTCTACCTAGAAACTCTAGTTTAATAATTACAACTATATATTATATAAGCTTAGCAAACTAGGCACAGAAGAGATCTCCCCACAATTGGATAAGGACTATTTGGTACAAAACCTAGAAAAAAACATAATGAATGGCAAAAGATCAAAGGCATTTCCATGAAAGTTAGAACAAGATAGACAGCTATCATTGTAGTGGAGATCTTTACTATTACAACAGGTAAGAAATCAGAATTATTCATATAGGTGAGAGGGTAAGAGAGTTTTCTGGTTCTTCTCTGTCCTCACTGCTGACTGCTTCCCTTCTGACCTGGATTTTTACCTTTCCATCTGTGGCAAGGAGCAGATGAAAAATGGCCTGCAGCTTAAGATGCCTAAGTGATGAGAAAATGAGCATTTACTGATTTTACTGTTACCATGTTGACTATTTCCTCTCAGCTATCTGCAGCCAAGGTAGTGGTCAGAACAGAAGGGGAGAATTTTTTTTTTTTTTTGTAATCTTACTGATTAGAGTTTCCATGCTATAAAGAAAGATGAGGGGAAAGAAAATAAGCAAGAGAGAATTAACTGAGCAAGAAAGACACATACAAGAGAAAGAGAGAATGGTTATGTGGTGGATACATGAATGAGTAAGAGCGGAATAATGAGCAGAGCAGAGAGGTAGGTGGAATATGAGAATTAGAAAATGGGAAGAAAAATAGTCAGGAAATCACCTAGAAGCTTATCATGACTGAAAAAGTGTGGAGGTAGGCCAGGCACAGTGGCTCATGCCTGTAATCCCAGCACTTTGGGAGGCCGAGGTGGGTGGATCACCTGAGGTCAGGAGTTCGAGACCAGCCTGGCCAACATGGTGAAACCCCATCTCTGCTAAAAATATAAAAATTAGCTGAGCATGGCAGTGGGCACCTGTAATCCCAGCTACTGGGGAGGTTGAAGCAGGAGAATTGCTTGAACCCAGGAGGCGGAGGTTGCAGTGAGCCAAGATCGCACCATTGCACTCCAGTCTGGGCGACAAGAGCAAAACTCTGTATGAAAAAAAAAAAAAAAAAAGATGTGGAGGTGTCCAAGACAGAGCTGGGGAGTTAACAGGAAGATTTTTTTTTTTTTTTTTTTTGACAGTCTGACATTTTCACCCAGGCTGGAATGCAATGGTGTGATCTCTGCTCACTGCAACCTCCGCCTTCTGGGTTCAAGAGATTCTCCTGCCCCATCCCTCCCTAGTAGCTGGGATTACAGGTGCCTGCTACCATGCCTGGCTAATTTTTGTATTTTTAGTAGAAACATTTTGGCCAGCCAGGCTGGTCTCGAACTCCTGACCTCAGGTGATCCGCCTGCCTCAGTCTCCCAACATTCTGGGATTATAGGCGTGAGCCACCGTGCCCAGCCAACAGGAAGATTTGCCTGGGAAAAATGGAGATTGTGGGGGCATGGAGAGCCATTTAGGTCAGAGGTAAAGTTTGCGGAAGCTCTGAGTCCTTAAAGATGTGGCAGACACTCTGCTAAAAGTGGTTTGCATTTATTGCCTTATATAACTCTTAGAATAACTCTGTAGTGTGGATGCCCTTATTTTTTCCGTTGTACAGAAGAAGAAACTGAGGTTCAGAGAAAGTAAGCATTTTGCCTAGGATCAGTCTTCCAATAGCAAGAGGAGCTGAGATTCAGTTGTGCTTGGATCTGTTGACTCTAGAGCTCTGGCTGGGTTATCTCAACTTCCCTCCTCCAAATTCTTGTCTCTCCTGACCCAGTTTCTCTTCCAAGATAGGGTGTATTCAGGGTAATATGGGAGGGATTGCTATCCATTTACGGAGGTAAAAACTTATGGATGCCAATGGGTACAAAAATCCATGTCAAGTAAGGAAACTTTGGAGGAGCTGGAGTTGATTAGTCTGGCTGAGAGAAAGGTGGGACATTGGATAGCTGAAGTGCAGACATAGAAAAAGCAATCATCTCCTGAGTTGTTCCAGAGAGGAGATCAGTTGGTGCAAATGACAGGGAAGTGGATTACAATTCAGTCTTGGGACAGATCCTCAATTAAGGCTTTCTGAAAATGGATGAGCTGCTACATGCTGTAGAAGCTCCCCATCACTGAAAGTGTCCAAACCAAGGTCCCATCATTCATTCATTGATTCATTCATTGATTCCTACAGATTTTTGTGGAAGATCCACAATATGTCACCTCTGTTCTAGGGACCGGGGTACAAAAGGCAACAAGAAAACATACTGCTTCCTGAAGATTTAATTTTAGTGGGGACAAACAAGGATAGAGACAAATAATTAGACAAATTACTTGTAAACCATGACGTTCTATAAAGGAAATGAACAAGGGTCTAAGATAAGAAATAAGGGGAACTGGAGTTGATCCTGTTGGTTGATGCTCTGCTGAGGTTTTCTTGAATCACTTTTGCAGTTTTGATGTGCTGGTCCCCCAGCTTCTGAGTGCTTTCATTTTTAAGGGCTGGGCACATACAACTTTGTTCCAAGGGTAGCCCTTCAGCTACCAGAGCTCTTTGCTTACATGCACGGAAAGCCGCCTTAGCCAAGCACTCAGCTAGTCAGGTGAGGGTATGAAAGCCCAGCCCCATTATGTTTAGGAAGAAGAAGTTCTGGCTGCAATTTATTATGCAGTTTTCCTGAGGAATCAGGCTGAGGCTGGGTCTGGGCCTGAAATCTAGGCTTCTAGACTTTTCCTTGCCTGATGTCTTCCACTTCCCTGTCCAACTTTCCTTACTTTCTTACCTGTTTCTGCCTGGGGCTCTTTTTAAATAAAACACTTGCTCATGAATTTCTGTGTCAGGGTCTGCTTCTGGGAACACAGCCTGGGATCTAGAGAGACAGTCATGATCTGATTTACATTTTTAGAAGGTACCCTAGTTCCTGGGGAAGAATAGCCAGTAAATCTGTTTACGGGGCTAGTTGCCTAGGTGACGGGTGAAGGAGGCTTACTCCAGGAGAATGCCAACTGTACTAGCAGGAGAGGAGAGATCTAAGATCTTTTTTGAAGATAGAAACGACGAGGTTTGCTTGGGAGTGACCGAAGGAAAAGGAGGAATCCAGGATATCCCCTAGATTAGACGAGGACGTGTAGAGGTATTTTGCACAGAAATCCCCTCACTGGGTGGGAAGTAGAACTAGGTGACTTCAAAGGCCGTGTATCCATTTGAAAATCCATCTTCAATGGCTGGATTCAGCAACCAAACAAATGGTAGGAGCTAGAGATGGTTACACATGAGAACAAACATGAACACAGAGGACATACATATGGGCTGGCAGATAGCTTGCAAAAATCATGAAAGTTGCCCAAATTCCTTTTGAGTTAGCTAATGGGGTGTTCCTATTCTCTGCTCCTGCCGTGACCCACCCATTTGAATCCAGGCCATGCCTGCCTTGGTGAAATGTGCTGGGTTTTTCTCTAGGTGGGAGTGTCAGTGTGAGACTCATGCTGATCTTCTTGGCTTGGCTATCTTACGCTCTCAGTGACTGATTGCCTTTCTTTTTAAAAGAACAGGGGCTAAGCTTTGT
Source organism: Rhinopithecus roxellana (assembly GCF_007565055.1). Lineage (NCBI taxonomy): Eukaryota > Metazoa > Chordata > Mammalia > Primates > Cercopithecidae > Rhinopithecus > Rhinopithecus roxellana. The sequence continues at coordinate 77,897,683 of NC_044559.1, forward strand.
TATCACTATCTTCATTATTATTGTTAGCATTCACCAAGCACTCATTAAGTGCCAACTACTTTGCACGTACAATCTCACTTAACCTTCACAACTCTTATATTCCCCTTCTGGGGTTGAGCCATCATGGCTTAGCCATTGCCCAAAGCCAAACAGCCAGAGAGTGGTTGAGTGGGGTTTTGAACCAGAACTCCCATACTAGATCCCAAGTTCTCAACCAGTGCGATAAACTGACTAAAAAGAGTAAATGCTCTCAGAGGAGCCTGCGGACTTCCTCCATCTACATAAAACTCCAGCCCCTCATGGCTACTGGGCTGCAGGGTAGTAGTGCTGGGCTCTCACTTTCCCACCCTCCAGATTCTCTGAGCAGACACACCCAGTGCCCTCTGTCCCCACCCAGTCTGCCATCCCAGTTCTTCATAGCATCTGTCTTGCTCTGCTCTAGAAAACAGGGCACCCTCTTACCACTCTGGTGTCTTTCTTAGTTCCTAGTGTACAGTACCAGCTCTTAAGGAGTCAGCACCCTGTGTGGCTCGAGAATTTCCTTAGAGATGACTCCCAAGTGACTTGTTGCAGAGCAAGTTGGATCCATTCCACCATGTTGTTCATCAATACCTGCTCCATGTATTTGGCAATGAGGGGAGAAGTGGTTGACAATGTTCTTGACTGCCGAGAACTCACACTTAATGTCAAACATGTCATGCAGGTGACACATATCCAGAAAGGTATTTCCAATAGCCTTATATCCCCACTTCTCTGGAGACTTCAAGGGCCTTTTCTAGTTTAAGAGGGGAACCTCAAAGCCAGGAAAACTTCGTGCCATAGATGAAAGCCTAATGGTCTGAAAGTAAAGGATCAGTTAGCTCACTAATTTAATCCACATCATGAAACATTCTTGTAGCCCTTTTAAAAAAAAAAAGAAGAAAAATCATGAATTACATAGTTTCATACTATGTTGTGAAGCAGAAAAGAAAGGCGATACAATATTTTACACACTATGATCCTATTTACATGAAAAAAATAAATCGCGTGTATGGTTAATAGTGATTATCTTGAAATAGTGAAGTTTCTCATGATTTTTGTTTTCTTCATTGTGATTGGCTTTAAATTTTTGATTTAAAATATAAATTATTCAGGAGCCTATCTGAAAAGATGCACTGTATGATTCCAAGTATGTGACATTCTGGAAAAGGCAAAACTGGAGAAAGTGGAAAGATCCATGGTTTCCAGGTGTTTGAGTGGAAGGAGGGATGAATAGGTGGGGCACAGGGGATTTTTAGGGCAGTGAAACTACTCTGTATGACACTCTTATGGTGGATCTATGTCATTATACATTTGTCAAAATCCAAAGAATGTATAACACAAAGAGTGAATCCTAAAGAAAACTGGACTTTAGCTAGTAAGATATGAATATTGGCTCATCAGTTGTAACAAATGACCCACAGTAATGCAAGATGGTAATAATAGAGGAAACTGTGGGGTGGGAATTTAAGAAGAAAGTCCCTGTACTTTCTGCTCAACTTTTCTGTAAACCTAAAACTTCTCTAAATAAATGAATAATTTAAAAAATAGTAATGTCTATATTTCAAACATGCAGAAAAATACAGACTATAAAGAACACATTTATTCATCACAGGTTTAATACATTTTAAGGTTTTGCTATATTTGTTTTAAATCTTTTTAAAGGAAATAACAGGCTGGGCGCAGTGGCTCACACCTGTCATCCCAGCACTTTGGGAGGCCAGGGTGGAGGATCTCTTGAGCTCGGGAGTTCAAAACTAGCTTGGGTAACATGGCGAAACCCTGTCTCTACAAAAAATACAAAAATTAGCCCGGCGTGGTGGTGCATGCCTGTAACCCCAGCTACTCAGGAAGCTGAGGTGGGAGGATGGCTTGAGACTGGAAGGCAGAGGTTGCAGTGAGCCAAGATGGTGCCACTGCACTCCAGCCTGAGAGATAGAGCCAGATCATGTTAAAAAAAAAAAAAAAAAAAAAAAAAAAACCAAAAAACAAATAGCAGAAACAATCAAAATTCCTTTATACTCCTTCTTAATTTCAATCTGTTTCCTCCTTCCCTGGAGAAAATTTTTCCCATACATTTTCTATACTTCTTTTTCTTTTTTGAGACAGAGTCTCGCTCTGTTGCCCAGGCTGGAGTGCAGTGGAGCCATCTCGGCTCGCTGCAAGCTCCGCCTCCTGGGTTCACGCCATTCTCCTGCCTCAGTCCCCAAGTAGCTGGGACTACAGGCGCCCGCCACCACGCCCGGCTAATTTTTTTGTATTTTCAGTAGAGACAGGGTTTCACCGTGTTAGCCAGGATGGTCTGGATCTCCTGACCTCGTGATCTGTTCACCTTGGCTTCCCAAAGTGCTGGGATTACAAGGCGTGAGCCACCGTGCCTGGCCTCTATACTTTTTACATGTAAGTCAACATAAACAATGTATAATATTGTTTCAGTTTTTTTTTTTTTTTTTTTTTTTTTGAGATTGAGTTGCCATTTTGCCCAGGCTGGAGTGCAGTGGCACAATCAGGGCTCCCTGAAGCCTCTGTCTCTCAGGCTAAAGCAGTCCTCCCACCTCAGCCTCTGGAGTAGCTGGGACTACACCAGCTAATTTTTGTATTTTGGTAGAGACAGAGTTTTGTCATGTTGCCCAGGCTGATCTCAAACTCCTCGGCTCAAGCAGTCCATAGGCCTTGGCCTTGAAAAGTGCTGGGATTACAGGTGTGAGCCACTGCTTCTGGCCTTAGAGCTTTTAACTTCTCAAAAATGACTTTGAATTATATATTAACACCTGGCTCTGCAAATTACCTTTTTATTAACCTTATATTAGCAATTATTTGTGTTGCTACATTAATCTCTAGTTTATTCATTTTAACGGCTATATAGTATTCCATTTCATAAAAATACTACAGTAAGAGGTTTTAAAATAATGTTTTGTATTTTTTTGTTATCTTCTTCTCCCTGAAATACCACAGTAAAATAATATTTTGGAATATATCTTAACAATATGAGGAAATACGATATTAAATGAAATAAGATGTAGAATGTTATTTACAGTATGTCACAAAACATATATGCAAGGCAAAATACTGTAACAACAAATGTTAAAATGTTAGCAAGCAATGTTTTTTTTTGAGAAGGAGTTTCTCTTTTGTTGCCCAGACTGGAGTGCAATGGTGCAATCTCAGCTCACTGAAACCTCTGCCTCCAAGATTCAAGCGATTCTCCTGCCTCAGCCTCCCGAGTAGCTGGGACTACTGGTGTGCACCACCACACTCGGCTAATTTTTTGGTATTTTTAGTAGAAACGGGGTTTCACCATGTTGGCCAGGCTGGTCTTGAACTCCTGACCTCAGATGATCCACCTGCCTTGGGCTCCCAAAGTGTTAGGATTATAGGCATGAGCCACTGTGCCCAGCCACTTTTTTTTTTTTTTTTTTTTTAATGCAGGGTCTTGCCCTGTTGCCCAGGCTACAGTTCTGGGCACTGGCATGGTTCACTGCAGCCTTGAGCTCCTGGGCTGAAGAGATCCTCCCACCTCAGCCTCCTGAGTAGCTGAGGCTGCAGGTGCATGTCACCATGCCTGGCTATTTACTTTTATTTACTTCTGTAGAGACAGGGTCTCACTATGCTGCCTGGGCTGGTCCTCAATGCCTGACCTCAAGCCATCCTTCCACCTTGGCCTCTCAAAGTGCCAAGATTACAGGCACAAGCCACCATATCAGCAACAATGCTATTTTTGGATTGTGGGATTATAGATACTTTCCCATATTTCCTAAACCTGGTACAATGAATAAGGATTGATTTTATAATTTCTTAAAAGTTACAAATAAAAGCATGCAGTACTACTGAAACTGGAGTTTGAGCTATGTAATCCGTGAAATTATCACGTCCCTCTCCACCACTGTTGGCAGAGCCCCTCCATAATCTCTAAATAGCCCCACCCTACTTCTGCCCAGGGGTCTCTCAGGGGCAGCAGCTGTCTCTGCAGCTCCCATATCTCCCTGGTCTCTCTGTGGCACTTTGGGTTGGTTTTTCTGATGCCTGATACCAGCAGCACAATTGCAAGATTGGCTATAATTATGCCTGCAGTGATATTATGGGATTGGATATAAATATTCTTGCTACATGTGAACAGGGTTTATTTCTGTCCACAGTTTACCATCTGGTTGCAGCACACCCTTTTCTAGCTGGGACAGAGGGAGAAGAGCACTATTCAATCCAGAGGTGAAACGGGAGTTGGATTAGAGGTTTTAAGTAATCAGCTTCTGGAAAATCATCTCAACATGTGTGATGCTGATGGGGCCATCATGTCAGGAATCATAGGAAAGAGGCAGAAGTTCCTATCAGGTTTATATTGCACCTAATGTAGAGGGGGCAGGCAAAGAGATCTCCATTTCTGTCCCTGCTCTGAGCTCAGCATGAAGCTCAGTCAGGCTGGCTCAGACCTTCCTAAGTCACAGTGCTCCCGTGGATGTGATGCTCCCCTGTGCACAGAGGTACCCACATCTCTACCTTCTGCCTTGATCTCCCTCTCCAGGCCAAGTCCTACATTTTCTCCTGCCTGCTGGATAGTTCCATCTGCCTGCCCTGCTGTACCATCAAACTAGATTCAGAATTATTTGTTCTTAGATGCCCAAACTAGTTATTTTTCCTGACTTTACTATTTCTCTTAACAGCCACACCATGGTCCTAGTCACCTAGGGGGATATCTTTGGTCACCTTCTGCCTAGGACCTGGTATTCCAGCAGAAGGCAAGTCGTGCCACACCTTCCTTGATGAATTTAGTGGCCGATCTAGTAGAGTTCCTGGTTGTCAGTGATTAACAAATGCTTGTTGGATGAATGAATGAGTCGATGAATGAAATATCTCTTCCTTTCCATTCCTCATGGTCACCTCCCTTGTTCCAGCCCTTATTACCTCACACGTGGACTGTTGCAGCAACCTCTCAACTGGTTGTTCTGTCTCTGATCTTTCTCAGCTCCAGTTCCTCCTGCTCCTGCCACCAGGTGGGTTGTCTTTATGTACCACCTGCATCTCACCCGTTCCCTGTTTAAAAACCTTGGTGACTCCTCACTGGCTACCACATAAATTCAAAGTCATGAGCTTAGCTTTCAAAGCCACTGCACTCCAGCCCCAATTAATATCTCTAGCGTGTGACTAAAATTACTCACATTCCTGACCCTGTGTTCTGTTCTCACACATCTTTCACTTGACCATCTCCGTGGCTATGCTTAGGCCATTGTCTTAGTTTGAACTGATGTTGCCATTTCCATCTGTTCTCCAAACCTTCCCATCTTTCAGAACCCAGCTCACATTCCTTCCCTTCCACCAAGTTTGCTCAGGTTATCCCACCCCTGAATTCCTGGCCTAGGGCTTACTGTCTATGCTATTGTTGGAAAATTAATCATGTTCTGCCTTGTGCCATGTTTAAATAAACTTATTGTTTATCCTTTGTTTTTGTTTTACCCTTTTCTATGCTTGTCTTAGTTTTCTAACTAGATCATACAGTCTTTGCAGGGGAGACTGTTCTGTCTTAGGGACATTTTTGTTTGGGTGCTTTTGTGCTTTATCCATCCCCTCCTCCATGTCCATTTCCCACCATGACGTGTGACCTGGACCAGACATTCATAGTACCCAATCCCCTTGTCACATTGATTATTCCAGGGATGACTCATCATGGTCCATGACCCCAACTCATCCAACCCCGGTCTTTTCCCAGTATTTGTCTCACTGAAGCTGGTGGGGAAAGATAATCTCACCTCTAGGTTCCCAGAAGTGGAAAGGTATGAATCTGGGACCACCATGTTCCCCTTCAAGTGGAAAAAGGTGGAGGTGTCCTGGTTTGCAGTAGGAGAGGATGTGGCCAACACCCAAAGAAAAGCAGTCAGAACTGAAAAGAGAGAGCTCTGACAATGGCTCTTGGATTGCTGGATCAAATTGTGCCTAGAGCCAGATTTACCCTTAACATTTTAATTACCAAGTCAGCAAATATCCTATAGAGGCTAATACACCTTTATTACTTTGTGTATTGTTATTAAAATTTTCTGAGGATAAATGTGCTGTTAATAATTTTAGACAGTTTTGAGTGCAGAAAAATGTAAGGAAAAAAATGATAATCATCCATATCCCCACCAGCCAAAGTTACTGCTGTCTACATTTGGCATGTTTTTAAAATTTAATCATTTTTTCTATGGGTTTTTTTTTTTAATATATAAAGCAATGTCACTGTACTGTATGTTCGGTTTTATATTCTGCTTTTCTTTCTAATCACTATATTGTAAGTAGTTCAGCATTCACTGTTTTATAAACTAGTCTTCAAATTGTTTATGTTTTTCTCTTAAAACTGTTCTTATTTTTTTAACTTTTGAAGAGGGGGCTAAGATGAGAGAGAGAGGGAGGGAGGGAGGGAGGGAGGGAGGGATTAGGGGAGAGATGAGAGAGTTGCAAGGAGAATACATGAGAGAGAAAGAAAAGAAAGCAGAGATGATCCTCGTCTGTTTTCTTAGAAGTCCATATTTTATGCTGCCTGGTTCCAGAGAAGATTTAAGGTACTATTGTCCTGGCAGCCTTAGAACAGCTCTCCAGTTTCTTTTTCAGTGGTGGTGGCTGCAGTGGCTGCTGTTGTTCCGAGTGTCTGTGCCCCTGAGGCTGAGCCAGAGCCGGCTTCTGCAGGCTGCAATTCAAGATGGCCAATTCGCAATCCTAGCAAAATCAATCTATTGGAAACTAATGAGGCACAAATAGTTCATGCACTTTGAGGCTGATCTGCCAAATGAGATAAACAGGGCTCAATCAGCACGGAAAATCAGTGATGCAAAAATTCATTTCAATCTAGCATTATTTCCCCCTGGGATGCCCACGGCATCACATTCTATTGTTTTGATGCTTCTGTGGCAATTCTTGTCTAAGCTTCTGTAGACCAGGCCAGGCAAACTCCCTCACTCAGGGTTTTACGCTTCCAGAGACTTGTAAACGCTAAGATTTGGTGGCTAAGACGGGCAGGTCTGGGCAGCCAATATGTGCAAGAAGCAAAGATTTTCTGTTTTGTAAACAACACTAACCTCTGTTTCTAAACCATCTTCTGTATTAGGCAATGTAATTAGCAAATAATATGATTATGAACTTTGCATGAGAGCAAATCACAAAAGTATTATACAATTAATTCACATTTATAACACAAAATGCAAAGTAATATTTTTAAAATCCTATCATTTTTGTGCCACTAAGTTTATTTTTCCTTAAATGTTACACTAGCAAGATATGATCATTGCCAAAAATTTAAAAAGTACTGATAAGCAGAAATAAAAAAATTAAGTCATCTTTTTTTTTTTTTTTTAATTCTTGGAGACAGAATCTTGCTCTGTCACCCAGGCTGAAGTGCAGCGGTGCAATCTTGGCTCACTGCAACCTCCACCTTCCAGGTTGAAGTGATTCTTGTACCTCAGCCTCCCAAGTAGCTGTGATTACAGGCATGCACCACCACAGCCGGCTAATGTTTGTGTTTTTAGTAGAGATGTTTCACCAGGTTGGCCAGGCTGGTCTTGAACTCCCAAGTTCAGGCAATCCGCCCTCCTTGGCCTCCCAAAATACTAGGATTATAGGTGTGAGCCACTGCACCCGGCCTCTGTTATATATTTTTTTAAAAACAGGGTTCCACTCTCTTTCCCAGGCTGGAGTGTGGTGGTGCAATCATAGCTCACTGCAGCCTTGGACTCTTGGGCTCAAGCGATCCTCCTACTCAGCCTCCCAAAGAGCTGGGACTACAGGTTTGTGCAACTATGCCTGGTCATTTTTTTTTGGGTAGTCACGGGGTCTTGCTATGTCGTCGTGCTAGTCTTGAATTCTTGGCTTCAATTAATCCTCTAGCCTCAGTCTCCCAAGGCGCTAGGGTTACAGGTGTAAGCCACCATACCTAGTCCTTCATCTCTATTAAATTTTATTTATACTTGCCAAATTTCTTTCCATGCAGAATTATTTAAAAAATAAGATCATGTGATTCATGCTGTTGTATAACCTACTTTAAAAAGTTGTAATTTGTTGGAAGTTGCCTATTCGATAATAAAGAGGCCTTTTCTGCTGTCACAGTGTTGCTTGGATGGGTAAAGCCTCTGTTGATGCCCTGTGTGTTCAGAAACCCACTTGCTTCTTGAGAGGCCTAATTAGAATAGATGGTTTGGCTTAGAAAAGTAGGGAAGGGATCAGGAAACACCAAGTCTGATCCTGATAAGGGGTGTCCTGCTGAAACTGGGTTCCAGGCAAGGAGCTAAGTCTGACAGGCCTAATCAGTCAGCTAGCTCTACCACAACCACTGGGGATAAATGTCCACCCACCTTCCCCTATGGGGTCATCAGGTTAAACCCAAGGATGGCCAGCAAACTGAGGTCTGAGATCCAAGGCCCAGCCTAACAAAGAAGACACAGGGTGGGGCCATCCTGGGGTCCTGTAGAACCCGTGGGGAATGTGAAATCATTGACCCTCTCCTTGAGAGTGAAGACTGAATCAATTTGTACTAGCCTTAGTGCCCGGTAGAGGAGAAATTCAGTAAATATTTTAGAATACAGGAATGATGGTTCTACTTCTTCCTAATTATCTTTCTAGCTTTGGCTCAGATATTATTTCCTCCAGGAAGTCTTCTCTAAGCAACCACCCCTTTATTCATCATTTCTACCCTCATTCTTGAATAAATGCTCTTCACTGAGACTCATGCAACTCAACAATCAAAAGATGAATAATCCAGCTAAAAAGGCAAAATATTTGAATGGACATATCTTCAGAGAAGATATATAAGTGGCCAATAAATACATGAAAAGATTCTCAACATCACTTGTCATTAGAGAAATGCAAATCAAAACCACAATAAGAAGCCAGGCAGGGTGGTGAGTGCTTGTAGTCCCAACTACTCAGAAGGCTTAGGTGGGAGGATCACTTGAGGCCAGGAGTTCGAGGCTGCAATGTGCTGTGATTACATCTGTGAATAGCCACTGCACTGTAGCCTGGGCAGCATAGAGAGACTCCGTCTCTAATCAAAATAAAAGAAAAATAAAAATCAACCAACCAACCAGAATGAGATACCACTTTATACCTGCTGAGATGGCTATAGTAAAAATTACACACAATAACAGGTATTGGTGGGGATTTGGAGAAATTGCAACTCATACATTACTGGTGTGAATGTAAAATGGTGCAGCTGCTTTGGAAAACAGTCTGGCAGTTTCTCCAAAACTTAAACATAGAGTTCCCATATGAGTCAGCAACTCCACTCCTAGGTATATACACAAGAAACTTGAAAACATATGTTCATACAAAAACTTGTACATAAATGTTCATAGCAGCATTATTCATAGCAGGAGAAAAGTGGAAACAACCCCAAATGTCTGTCAGCTGAGGAATGGATGAATAAACTGTGGTATAGACGTACAATGGAATATTATTCAGCCATAAAAAGGGGCAAGATGCTGATACATGCTACAACAAGGATGAAACTTGAAAACATTATGCTAAATGAATGAGGCCAGATGCAAAAGGCCATATATAATATGGTTCCATTTATATGAGGTGTCCAGAATAGGCAAATCTATAGAGATGGAAAGTATATTAGTTATCACCAGGGATTGGGGAGAAGAAAAATGGGGAGTGACTGCTAATAGATATAACTTTTTGTGCATGTGGTGATGAAATATTCTAGAATTTGATTGTGGTGATGTCTGCACAACCTTATGACTATACTAAAAATCACTGGATTATACACTTTAAAACAGTAAATTTCATGTATGTGAATTTTATCTCAAAAAAAAGAGAAGAGTGTGTCTGTCACATTGTCTTGTGATTGACTGTGTATTTATTAGTCTTTCCACTCAGTTGTGTCTTCAGGACAGGATCCTTATTTTCTGGTTCTCCAACACTGAGACCTGGAACACAGTAGGCACATGATGTTGGTTAACTGAACAGTTTGAGAGTTCTCTTTCTGCAATCCCAGGGCCACCTATCTGGTTGCTCCCCACCCTCTGAGAACTATTTGAGAGTTAGCAGCCCTAGTCCAGGTATAACATCCTCTGGAATCAAAGAGTGGGACTCATTCACCCAGTGGCCTATGGTTTGTATGCCAACTGGGGGAACCATGTTGTTTAATATATTGAGCCTTGTCAATAGGGGTCACACTGAACCCAAGTAAAGGGGCTGCCACTGACCCCTTGGGAGTCGTTACTCTGCTCCCGTTGGAGGATTCACCGTGAATAACCCTTCCTCTCTGGAGGAGGCAGCCTGGGCTGCAACAGGTTCTGGAAACCTGGTTCTAGCATGCTGTCTGTTTCTGCTCTACTTCCTCTTCAAGGTCAAATGAAGAAGTCCTTGGTTCTTTTGGCCTAAGGGAGGAGATAGGTATCTCTGTCCAGTTCTCCCGTCAACAAAGTCCAGTTGCCCTCACTCCCTTTCGCTGTAGGACATGGTTTTTTCCAGAATATCTCCTTTTTACAAACTGAGCCACAGAAACAGGTAGGTCATGCAAGCATGGCTTAGATTTGTCCATTTAAAGAGGGCTCCAAACATCCCTGGAAACAGAGGACTTTCCCAGGCCTCCTCTGAGAGACAGCCTATGTACACTTGAATGAACCACTTGTTTCAGACAGTTGGTCGAGCAGGTGGTAAGATCCCTACGGGGCATGGCCAGGTGACCAGAGATGGTTACTAAACTGCCCTTCAAGAAAGTGGGTCGAGGTAACTCAAGGTTTAGGCTTTGCTTAGAGGGGGCAGGGAAAGCAAGTTCGGGGACAGGACAGACTTGCTGAGGTAATGGAGAAGGGGCTGATACCCAATGCGCGGTCCAGCCACCTTCACTTCTGCCCTGCCCCACTCCCCCAAGCACTCCGCATCTCCACTCGAGAAATGCTGAAGAAGTGGAATTAATTTTCCCAGGGCACCCCTGTGACTTGATTTGGTCCTGTGTAATGAGTTCCCTCAGTGAACTCTTCCAATCACCTCTGACAAGCTTCCAGCGGCTTCCAGAACATCAGTTATTCTCTTAACACCATTGTTGTTGATTTTTTAACCTTGTTAGGGTTATATTAGTGAGGCTAGTTGCTCAGTTTCTGAAGTTGCAGTGTTTTTTTCTCAGTCTATCAAGATGATCTCACTTTCTCTCTCACTTTCTCTGGCTCTCTCCCAATTTCCCTGTGCCACCTTCTTCTTCCTCCTCTCTCTCTCCTTATTCCTCCTTCCTGACACTTCTCCTCATCTCTCCAGCCTCAATCACAATGCCTCTTCTAGAGTTATCAGCTGTATCCTCCAACCTAAAAATGGTTTTCTCAAGTAAACACTTCATTAATGTAATTACTTTAAAGTAGGAAGTCTTCTAAGGTCAACGCAGCATGTTCTGACCAATAAATCACCTGCCCCAGTCAGAAAAAAACTGATCTCTCAGCAGCTGTCTTCAGATTGGCACCTTGTCTTACCCTCTCCCAAACCCCAACCTTCCACTGACACAGTAGAAGTTGACAGAAGTGTATTCTGTACTCTCAAAGGTCCATCGAGGTCAACTTCCTTCTTTCCCCCTCCCTCTTTCCTTCCTTCCTTCCTCCCCTCCCCTCTCTTCCCTTCTTGTTCCCTCCCCTCCGCTCCCCCTCCTCTCTCCTCTATCCTCACCTCCTCTCTCCTCCCATCCCCTTCCTTCCTTCCTTCCTTCCTTTCTTCTTTTCTTCCTTTTTTACAGGATTTTGCTTGCCTGCCTGCCTGCCTGCCTTCCTTCCTTCCTCCCTCCCTCCCTCCCTCTCTCCTTCCCTCTTTTCTTCTTTTTTTTTTTTTTTACAGGATTTTGCTCTGTTGCCCAGGCTGGAGTGCAACAATGTGATCATGGCTCACTGGAGGCTGGAACTTCTGGGCTCAAGTGATCCTCCTGTCTGAGCCTCCTGAGTAGCTAAGACTGCAGGTACACACCACCATGCCCCGCTAATATCTATGGTTTTTTTTTTTTTTTTTTTTTTTTTTTTTTTTTTTTTTTTGAGACACAGTCTCACTCTGTTGCCCAGGCTGGAGTGCAGTGGCATGATCTCGGCTCACTGCAACCTCCACTTCCTGGGTTCCAGCAATTCTCTTGCCTCAGCCTCCTGAGTAACTGGGATTACAGGCACCTGCCACAATGCCTGGATAATTTTTGTATTTTTAGAAGAGATGGGTTTTCGCCATGTTGGCCAGGCTGGTCTCAAACTCCTGGCCTCAAGTGATTCACCCGCCTCACCCTCCCAAAGTGCTGAGATTATAGGTGTGAGCCACCGTGCCTGGCCTTGGCCAGTTAATTTTTAAAAATTTCTTTGTAGAGATAATGTCTTCCTCTGTTGCCCAGGCTAGTCTCAAACTCCTGGCCTCAAGTGCACTCCTGCCTCAGTCTCCGAAAGCACTGAGATTATAGGAATGAGCCACTGTGCCTCGCCAGGCCAACATTTTAAATGTCTTTGGCTATCTAATAGAATAAAATAATCTCCAAGCCAAACCTTGGATATTTGGTCAAATATAATACAATATTTGGGGTGCTCTTATGTGTACAAGTTTTCTCCCAAGCAACAACACAAGACACACTGGACAAGTGTTTTTATTTTTATTTTCTTTTAGATATAGCATCTTGCTCTGTTACCCAGGCTGGAGTGCAGTGGTGCAATCATAGCTCACTGTAACCTCAAACTCCTAAGATCAAGTGACCTCCCAACTCAGCCTCCCAAAGCACTGGGATTACAGGCGCGCACCAGTGTGCCAGCCAGAGTCAGTGTTTATAGATTGATAAACAGAGGCCCTGTGAACAGAGTCCTGGGGTTACTCATACTCATCCTAGCCCTGCTTCCCAAGCACAGTAATCCCTCCTGCTCCTCTGGTTTTCTACCTGGCCCCATAGACCTCTTCTGACCTACTCCACCATTTCACCAAACTTCCCTAAAGCATCGTCCACCAGCATTAACCTCTAAGGAATGTGGAATTCTTGGCTCAGGCATTCCATCATCTTCAAATCAGTTCCGTGCCCTGAGGCACGTGTGTGTAGATTTGCTTTTTTCTCAGTAATTAATCAGTAAGAAACAAGACAATCAGTTATTTAAGGAGCTTTGCTCTTTCCACTACTTGCTTCGCTTTCTGCAAGATGCTACAGAAGGCATTAGACAAACGTCATCAAGGGGTTTTTGGTGATACAGCAGCAAAACTCTGATTCATAACTCCCTTTCTCTCATTTGATTTTCTTCTTTTCTCCTGGCATTCTCCAGCATGACATCTCTGAAAACGACTATGGTCAATATTTTGGGTAACTGGGAAAACAGCTTATCAAAACCAACGTATTCTAAGGTGTCTTTCTCAACACTGCCTCCTAGTAATGTTAAAATAATATTCACTTATTGATGTGAATATTAACACTTATGTGTGTCAGGCAGTGTAGGCACTATCCATGCATGATCTCATCTTCAGCTTGCAAGTAAACCTATGGAGGGTTGTGTTTCCTCCAGGTTACAGATGAGGGAAGTCTGCACACTAGGCACTGAACTAGCATTCTGCCAGGTGTCTCTGGAGCCCGCAGCCTTAACTGTTATGCTACTGCCAGCTCCAGAGCCTCTAGTTTATTTCCCTCTCTCCCAGTCTGTGTGGCTCTGAAGATGAAGTAAAGGCTGATGACTCTGGACTGTCCTCTGAAAAATCCTGCTCCCTCCTTTCCTAATTCCTCACACTTATGGCCTGCTTGGGGGATGCTTCCCACAGCACGTTTATGATTCTGGTTTGTGTGCATGACTCTCTGCCTGATATTTTTATTTCCCTCCAACAGTGGAAGGACTGCTGGGAATAATCTGATAAACATGAAGAGAAAACGAGGAGTTACTAATAAGATTAAATTAAACTTAAGCACATTTTAAACAGCGTGTAAAACACAGGACTAAGCACTGTTTGAGATGAGCAGACACAAGGCACGACCTCATGGAATTTACAATCTGCTGGGGAGAGGAAATGAGGGATAAGACTACACACAAATATACAGGAGTTTATGCCAAATATGGCAAGTTCCATGAGAAAGGAAGAAATGAAGCACTGTAGGGCTGGAAGGCAGGAGTCCTCCCGTTTCCCTGGGGACCCAGGTTTAAGAGAAACTGTGGAGACTGAGACTGGAGAACGGGAAGTTTTACTCAAGGCTCAGTCACTGATGCACTGACAAGGCCTCGAGATTCACCCTCCCCAGGACAAGTTACATAATTTACAGGGCTCAGTTCAAAAATTAAAGGCAGGGCCCTTTGTTCAAAAATGAAGAATTTCAAGATGGTGACGGCAGAGCATGTAATCAAGTGTGGGGCCTGCCTCAGCACAGGCTGCATCCCCACAGGGCTGGCCCTGCTCAAACGAACCTCCCTGGGCCTCTGGTTCCTTAGGGCTCACCTTTGGGAAGTAGGGAGCAAGTATGTCCCTCACCACCCTGTAGCCAGCACCTAGTTCAGGGCCAGATGAATCCATGAATGACTGGAGATAGGATGAACTAACACGATTACACCTGATGATTTCTTGGGTTGCTTTCAGTGTTAAGACATTGAAAGACTGGCCAGGCGCAGTGGTTCACGCCTGTAATCCCAGCACTTGGGGAGGCTGAGGTGGGCAGATTGCTTGAGTTTAGGAGTTCGAGACCAGCCTGGCAAAATGGTGAAACTCTGTCTCTACCAAAAATACAAAAAATTAGCTGGCCACAGTGGCCTGTGCCTGTAGTCCCAGCTACTTGGGAGGGTGAGGCAGGAGGATCCCTTGAGCTCAGAAGTTCAAGGCTGCAGTGAGCCGAGATTGCACCATTGCATTCCAGCCTGGGTGACAGGAGTGAGTGAAACCCTGTCTCAAAAACAGAAACAAAAACAGAAACACAATCCGTCAAAAGACAGTGACTTTGAACATTTCTTGGAGGAAACACCTGAGATGAGTCCTGAAGGACAGTAGGATTTTTCTTTTTTTCTTTTTTTTTTTTTGAGATGGAGTCTTGCTCTGTCGCCAGGCTGGAGTGCAGTGGTGTGCTCTCGGCTCACTGCAACCTCCACCTCCTGGGTTCAAGCGATTGTCCTGCCTCAGCCTCCTGAGTAGCTGGGATTACAGGCGTGTGCCACCACGCCCAGCTAATTTTTTGTATTTTCAGTAGAGACAGGGTTTCACCATGTTGGCCAGGCTGGTCTCAAACTCTTGACCTTGTGATCCACCTGCCTTGGCCTCTCAAAGTGCTGGGATTACTCCGTGAGTCACCAGTAGGATTTTTCTTTCTGTTTTCTCCACTTTCCTTCTCTCTTGACTTTCCACTATTTTTCCATTTCTTTCATAAATCCTAATGGCAATGTTATGCCTTACAGTGAGACAAGCAACAGTGACACAGACTGGAAACAGCAGAGAGGTTCAATATTTGAGGGATGACTTGAAGCCTTAGATGGTATAGTTGATTCCTTGAGATGGTATAGTTGAAATCTTCATTGATAGAGTCTGGTCTTTCATCTTAAAATTATTTTGTTTTATTTTCTTTTTTTTTTTTTGTTTTATTTTCATTAGACAAGTTGGTAGATGTTTGTGAAGAAAAAAATCAGAAAACTATAGATGAGCAAAAATAATTACTTGCAGTCCCATAAGAATAGTTCTAATGGGATTGCAGTATAAAACTAGTTTTCAATCTATTTTTCCATTCAATAATCTGAGCATCTTTTTTTTTTTTTTTTTTTGAGATGGAGTCTCGTTCTGTTGCCCAGGCTGGAGTGCAGTGGCACAGTCTTGGCTCACTGCAACCTCTGCCTCCCAGGCTCAAGCAATCCTCTTGCCTCAGCCTCCCAAGAAGCTAGGACCACAGGTGCATGCCTCCATGCCCAGCTAACTTTGGATTTTTTAGTAGAGATGGGGTTTCACCATGTTTCCCAGGCTGGTCTCGAACTCCTGAGCTCAGGCGATCCGCCCCTGCCCACCTTGGCCTCCCAGAGTGTTGGGATTACAGGCATGAGCCACCACACCCAGCCTATTAGGAGCATCTTTATGTGTCAATAAACCTCTTCATTTTTTGTAGCTATTAATATATGATCTTCTGTCATATGGTTGTACTATCATTAACCAATGCACTCAAATTGGATATTTGGATTGCTTTGAATTTTTTTTTTTTTTTTGGCTATTCTAAAATGGTGTTGCCCTGAATTTGCTGGGTAAGTAACCAGTCTCTCTACCCTTTGTTTTCCACCTCTGTGGATAACCTCAGGATAACAATACTATTCCCACCTGGGGTTGTGTGGTGGATGTGAGTTAATGCATATGAAGCTCTTAGCACAAGTACAGTACAGTGCATAGCAGCCTAGATGTGCTTAATAAGTATTAGCTGTTTTATTACTTTATAGCCCAGAGAGAGCTGTCTTTACTCAGATTGTGGAGTAAATAGGAGAGCCTGGGAAGTGTTCTTTGAAAAGCTGCAGGATAAGGTGCAGGTAGGGGAAGGTGTGGGCTGGGGACTCCCTAGGTTGAGTAGTTCCCCAGTGTTTTCTCATTTGTACAGTAAGCTTCCAGATGGCTAGGAGTCTTCTTCTTCTTCTTTTTTAATACACAGCAGAGGACACCAGGTGGTCACCAAAGACAAAGGGTCACCGTTCCCTGACATCTAAGAATCTTTGCTGATGAACTTCTGATCAGTCTGTGCAGTCATCAAGGCCAGTCTTTACCCCAGCACCCACAGCCTGTTCACTGGGAACGTGTTCTGGCTGAATATTCTTGCAAGGGCAGTTGACAAAAATCAGTTGTGCTCAGCCCAAGGGGCGACTGTCTTATCTTCAGGGATGTGGGAAGCTGGGCATGGAGGGAGCGAGTTCCACACCAGTACTTGCTGGCTCTGCGACCTTGGGCCAGCAGTTTCCCCACTCTGATCCCTGTCTCTGTAACTCTGAGGGGGACTAGAGGAGGTTAGGAGAATAGTATAGCACAGTGGTTAGCTCTGAACACCATCTAACACAGTGCCTTCCCTCCACTTGCAATGACCCTGTTGCATTGTATGCACTCTACTTTTCACATTGCAGAGGATCTTATTTATTTACTTGTTTGTCTCCACTAAAATGGAAACTTCCTGAGGGAAAGGGCCTTGCCTGTCTTGTTCTCTGCAGTTAACACCGGGGTCCAGCAATGCCACAGAGCCTCTAAATATATGTGTGTTGCATGAGTGAAATCTCAGAGCCTGGGTTCAAATCCTGGTTGCACCACTTGCTGTGTGACCTCGGATAAGTCACTTAAACTACACCTCAGTTTTCCCGCATAAAAATAGTAATTATTTTCAGTTTTCTCACTAGAAAAATATGGATTAGTAATCGTTCCTCTCTTATCAGGCTAAGAGAATCAAATGAGGAAATATCCAGCAAGCATTAAGCACACTGGTTGGTACAGAGCACACGAATGATAACAGCAAAAGTTTATGTAGCACGACGGCCAGCAGGCACTGATCTAAATGCATCACCTATGTTAACTATGTTAATCTTCACTAGATTTTACGAAATCGGTACTATTATGCCATTTTACAGATGGGTAAACTGAGGCCCAGGGGTTAAATAATTTATCAGTTATTTTACGTCTAAGGTTCCTTCCAAGCTCCCCGTGGGCGACCCTTCTGAAGAACCAGAAGGCACGCCAGGCCAGCGTCCGGCCCGGCCAGGACGGAAAGGGTCAGTTGGCCCGCGCGCCGGTTACCGGCGGAGGCCGGCGGGCTCACAATGCCAGGAGCCAGGAGCCAGACGCTTCCCCGCCTCCCATCTGCGCACACGCCCCTTCCTGTCACTGCCGGGCCCGGCCCCGCCCCTTGGCTCCGCCCGCTGGCCAGGCGCTGCCAGAGTGGACGGTTCCAGAGGCATGCTAATGAGGGGGCGGGCACCGCAGCCCATTGGTTGTCCGCGGAGTGTCGGTGAAGTCAGCGCTGAGTCCCAGAAAAACAGAGCGGGGCCAGCTGCAGCGTGTAGTGCGAGTGGGGCGGACGCGCGCAGCCCGCCTGCCCGGCGACCAGCAAGGTAAGCCCGCGCCCGCCCGCCCGGCCGCGCTCGCCCGCTCGGCAGCGGCGGCGCCGGGGGTGTGCGCGGCCCGGCCCCCGCGGGCGGCGCCTTTGTTCAGCCCTCGGAGGAAGCGCATTTAAAGGGCCAGCTGTTGGAGGGACTTGGGGGACCCCCTCCCCCAGAGCATCCCCCTATGGGCACGGGGAAAGCGGTGGTCCCCCGCGGTCGAACCGTCCATCCTGCCTGCTCGGCGGATCCCTAGTCTTTCAAGGGAAGTTCCCCAGGGTGCGGAGGATCTGGGGGCTTCCAGGGTTGGGGTTTTTATAAATTTCCTTTTTTGGTGGGTGGGGGGTAGTGCGATCGTGGCCTCTGCTAGGAGAGAATGTCCGCCCGTCTCAGGGTGGCTGCAATATGGGTGGGTGGAGGAGACATCAAAGCCCGGATGGGTTTGTGCTGTAAAGTGAAACTACCGAGGAGGGGCACCTCTGCAGCAGCCAGAGGAAGGCGGAGGGAGCGAGCGGCAGGATGGAGGCATCTCAGGTGTGTTCATTCATCAGCATCCCCTGGAGAGGGCGGCGGGAGGGGCGCAAGGACGACGCGGCTGGCCGGACCCGCCTGAATGAACCGGGAAGAGTATGCGCCGGGGACACCGCGCCTGCCCGTGCCGCCCGTGCCCCTTTTTCTCCCCGAGTGGCTGACAGCATCTTGCTAGGCAGCTCATCACCGACATGGACAGCAAGCAACTCCCTTCTCCGAATTCCCCGGGCATCCCCTGCTCCCACCTCGCTGCTTTCCGACGTGGCTTCCTTGATACGTGGTAGCGCCATTCAAGATAGAGGGGGAAAGAGGCTTGAAGTCATTATGTTTCCTTCATGGGGGAATGTGCTGTAGAATTCTGCATCCCCATACATCCGCTGTCGTAAGATGGCTTTGAAATTCACCAGTGCCTGCTTTCTCCAGGCAGACAAGAATTTATTACGCTATTACATTGCTACATAAAAGCAGAAGGGATCCCACTGAGCGTGGCTCGTTTTATCCAGTCCTCGGGTTTTCCCAGCATGTTCTGGGCGAGGCGTTGGATTTTTGTTTTAAACACTGAGCGTTGGGATGCCCCTGTTGTCACAGGGCCGACCTGCTGAAATTGCTGGAATTGGTTTCACCGTCAATAGGAGGGAGGTTCATCTAGAGACATCATGGAACCTATCTGGCATGTCAGGCCTCTGACTCCATCTCTCCCCTCAACCCCCCGCCCCCGCCCAGCCCCCCGCGCCCTTTTTCCTCTCTTAAGTGGAGGCGGGGGATGTCTTCACTCTCCTTGTGTTTTGAGCTCCTCTGCTTAGATTCAATTCTATGTTCTTGGTTGGAAAGGTATCTTGGTGGTGATGGAAGAGAGGAGGGTTGGATTAAAAGTGGGGTGGGCAGCAGAGGGGTCAGCAGCATCAGTGACAGAAAGCAGATGATGGACATATCTACAGCCTTCAGACACCAATGAGGTAGATGGCTGTCTACAGAGTGAGGGGCGTGTGTTTGGGCTGTGAGGGGGAGGGGTGGAGGAGAAGGATGCCTCCAGCAGTTTTCTGCCCCGCCCTCTGGATGCTGCCTTAAATAGCCCCTTGCCAACCAAGCTCTGATGTCTCCCTCTTGGCCTGAGGGGAAAGAAGGGAAGGGTTAGTCTGTTGGCACCTTTGCCCTAGGCACTGTTGGAGCAGATGGTTAGGAAACGGTTAGTTCTCCAGGGGTTGCAGAGAGCACAATTCTCAGCTGGAGGGCCCTGAGACCACTCCTCTAGTGACTTCCCTGCAGGGAATTAGCAACTGAAATGAAGTGCTGTCTACCCTCTGGAGTAAAGAGTTGGGAGGGTATTGTCATCTTGTGGACTATACCCACCTTGGTGGCCCTTTCCTTCTCCTGCCTGCTTTCATTTGTTGTAGTTGGAGAGTTTCTGTAAACTTTTCAGAAGACATTGGGCATATTGGGGAGTGGGTAGGAGTTATGGGAAAGGATGAGCAAATTCTTCTTCCTGGTAGAACAAAGCACTGCTCAGCTATTCCCCTCTTTCCCCTTCTCTAAAATAGAGTTCAAAACAGATAGCAGAGTCCAGGGCTTTCTTTGCAAAGAATGAAAGGGCAGGGCCAGGAAAGAAAGTTTTTATTGTTCAGCATTGATAATCATCGGGTCATCCAAACTTATCTCCTGACCCCTCCCTGGATGTGGAGATAGATTTGCTGTAGAGGGCACTCTATGGTAATTTAGGATTTGACCTCTCTCTAGGAGAAAGGCATGGATGGTCTCAAAAAGCTTTGGTGGAGGAGCTCTGGACCAGAGGCAGGACAGCTGGCTTTGGTCCTGGCCACCAATCTTTGGGGTTTGGGCTTCTGCTCTCTGGGCCTATGTCCTTGCTGGTGAAGTGGAGGATGATAGGGCAGAGGGTCTTCCAGGGTTCCTGACAACTCTGCTGTTCTTAGAGTCACAGTTTGTGACGGCATTTTCAGGTTCTTTCCTGTTTGCTAAACTGATAATAAATTCAAAGTATTAGGCCAGGCACGGTGGCTCAAGCCTGTAATCCCAGCACTTTGGGAGGCCGAGTCGGGCGGATCACAAGGTCAGGAGATCGAGACCATCCTGGTTAACACGGTGAAACCCCGTCTCTACTTAAAAAAATACAGAAAACTAGCCGGGCGAGGTGGCGGGTGCCTGTAGTCCCAGCTACTCAGGAGGCTGAGACAAGAGAATGGCGTAAACCCGGGAGGCGGAGCTTGCAGTGAGCTGAGATCCGGCCACTGCACTCCAGCCTGGGCGACAGAGCGAGACTCCGTCTCAAAAAAAAAAAATAAATAAATAAAAAAAAATAAATAAATTCAAAGTATTGCACAATGGCATGAAAGAAGCATTCTAGGACGCAGGTTTCTGTTGGATTCACATCTGCCTTTTTCTTGATTACTGTGATTGGTGAGGTTTTACTGTAAGTACATAAATAATTCAGAGCTAGAATGGCCCGGAGTGAGAGGCACAGAGAGAGATCCCAGAGTGAGTGGTTGTCTGTGGGAGATGAGGGTGGGATGGTAGATTGCTGAGGAAAAGGAGTTTTTGTAATTTGTTCTCTTTCCCTGTGGATGTTTAACTTGCTGGTTTATTTATGGTTCTACAGGTGAACGTTTACCTATCTAGAAGATGAGAGTTATAAAAGACCTCTGTGATTGCCATGTTCCGCCCCCTCCCCTGCCAAACTGAGGAATTTGAGGGGTTGGGAGGTTTGGCCATTTTTCCAAGGTGGCACAGCTAGCAAGACGTGGAGTTGGGGTGGGAACTCAGGTGGAGAGATTGTAGATCTTGTTTCCACATGTATCTGGGGTTTTTTTGTTTTGTTTTGTTGTTTGTTTTTGTGTTTTGGTGGTGGTGGTTGTTTTGAGACTGGGTCTCATCTGTCACCCAGGCTGGACGCAGTGGCACAGTCACAGCTCACTGCAGCCTCGACCTCCTGGGCCCAGGCAGTCCTCCTACCTCAGCCTCCGGGGAACTGGGACCACAGGCACACACTACCACACCCAGCTAATTTTTGTGCTTTTTGTAGAGACAGGGTTTTGCTGTGTTGCCCAGGCTGGTCTCAAACTCCTGGACTCAAGCTATCCGCCTGCATCAGCCTTCCAGCATGCTGGGGTTATAGGCTTGGGCCACTGTGCCCGCCTATATGTATCTGTTAAGCCCCCTCTTCCTCTGAGAGAAAGGATCCTAAGATGGAATAGGAAAACATGAGGAGGAAATAGGAGCACAAGAAGAGAGAGACTGGAGAAACAGACAAGAGAAAGTAGGAGGCTGGGGACAGGTTATGTGAGGAAGGAAAAAACACAGAAACCAAGCTTGGAGGAGAAAAGGATGGAGCTTGAAAGGGGGAGGCTCTGTTGTCTCTGAAACAGCTGAGCTCTTCTGCAGCCCTTGGGCTGAAGTGAGGAGAGGTTTGGAAGACTAGAATGGGGGTTGGGGGAGTGGACTGAGAGTTCAGCCTCAACCTGAGACTCACTTGGAATCTCCTTGGGATTGCTGCTGTTCACCCTCAGATTGCAGAGTGGCATGGAGGCTGCTCAGTTTCAGGGCCAACTGAGGCCTTTAGATCCATGGGAGCATGCAGAACGTGGACATGTGGAAAGTCAGGGGTGTGGGTGGTGATGCTGGCTGATGCTGAGGTGGGACTCAGTTCTGCTGAAGTCCCGGTTTTTTTGTAAATGCAAAACACAAAACACTTTTCCATGGATTTCTTTTCCGTGCAAGCGGCATTTTCTCCTTGGATTTTCATCGGTGCTTTGAACGTTTTATGAGATACTGTTTCACATACTCCCTTTTCAGAGGAGATACTTGGAGATGAATGATCTACTGAATTATGGCTCATTTGGGGGAGCTTCTGGCTTGTGACCTAAGCTAAGCCTCAGAATTTTCAATGAGCAATTAGAGAGCTGTGAACAGTGGTTGACCAGAGCATTAACCATTCGAAGGCAAGGATAAAGGGTGATAGTAGTTCAAGGTCTGGAGCTATAGCCAACAGCTGGCCATGAACAACGTAATTGACTTTGGCTAACTCTTCAAGCCCTGGGAAGTATCTCTGTGGGTCCTTTGGTGGCTCCCCATTTTTGTGTGTGGTTAGGCACGTGGGCCCGTCCTTGAATCTTGCTGTCCCCCATTCTTCTTTTCCTACGTCTCCCTCCTCTATCCATTTCTTTTTCTTACCTCTTTCTCCTTGCCCTCCTCCCTCATTCTTTCCTTATTGTCAGCAATATATCTTTGTAGTTTCTTTTAATCTATTGCCATTAAAATGTAATGTTCTCTGTTCTTCATTTCAAATCAGTTGAGGGCCAGGCATGGTGGCTCACACCTGTAATCTCAGCACTTTGGGAGGCCGAAGCGGGTGGATCACCTGATGCCAGGAGTTCGAGACCAGCCTGGTCAACATGGTGAAACCCCATCTCTACTAAAAATACAAAAATTAGCTGGGCGTGGTGGTGGGTGCCTGTAATCCCAAGTACTCAGGAGGCTGAGGCAGAGAGAATTGCTTGAGCCTGGGAGGTGGAGGTTGCAGTGAGCCGAGATTGCAGAGTGAGACTCCATCCAAATAAATAAATACATACATACATACATACATACATACATAAAATCAATTGAGTTCTGTCTTTTTTGAATGTGTATGTGTTTTACACACAAAACAAAAAAGAGGCAAATGAACCAAATCCAACTAAATTGCTTTTTATTTCTGTGTGGCCTTCCATTGATTTATCCCCCTACTTCTTCTGTGGTCAGCAGTGGCTTTTTATAGAAAAAAAAGTTCCCAGGTCTCTGTCATGCGGTTATTGTTTTTACAACAATGGAAAAAAGTTTCCACCCTTGTATTGTGGACCACAAGGGACACCCTCTCTCAAGGGATGTACCCTGTTTCTAGGCTTCCTTCCATGGAAAAAGTGTCTTTAATGCATTCTGTAACAGAGGCCTGTACTATAAGGGCTAGGGCTGCTGATGGCAGAGGTGGGGCTCTTCTCAGTGACTGCTGTACTGCTTAGAATAGGGGCTGGCAGGCTATGGCCTAGAGAGCACATCCAGGAAGAATTAGTATCATTGTTTTCTCTGTTTCCTCAGGCTGAGCTAACCTAACTGGCTGTAGCAGGACCCAGACCCTTTTGGAAAAGAATGAGATGCTTGTTAACTTTCTGATTAGTGTTGAGTGGGACCCAAGGTATGTCTTCTGCCCACCTTGGGAGGGTGGGCACCCATCAGCAGTTGCTGGTGTAAAGTCCCCAGATGCTTTGATGGATGGCTGCTGTACCGCTTTATGCTTTTCTTCTGACTCTCATTAGTTACAGAGAGGATTGACTGTTGATGCTCAGTGGTCAGCAAGTACTTTAGAATCTAAAGTGGGCCCCGCAAACAAGAAGTCACCTTGAAGTCTTCAGTTTTGTATTAAAAAATCACATGAGTTTTGTATTCTCTGTAATATATCTGTGCTGGTTTTAGTATAAAAGTATTTAAGTTGCTTTACTGTTGAATACAATTGACATTCTAGAAAATGTGTTTATCGTGGGGCCTCATTTGTCCCAGCCCGCCCTAAATATGCGTATCAGTCCCATACCCCAGCTGAAGAAGCCAGGGATACGGTAGGCATCAAACCTGCTGGTGCTGAGCCTCCATGCTTTCCTGCCTGCTCTGCCAAACCACCAGATGCCCAGTCATTCCCTACTACACGTCCCCAAAGGCCAGGCCCCCCTGCACCTCCCACCAGGACTGGTTCCCTCACCAGAAGGCTTTTTTCTGCGTTTCCTGGCTGATGCTTTCTTCCCTCAGACTTCCCTCACATCTTAAAGAGATGCCTTTCAGCTGGGCGTGGTAGCTCATGCCTGTAATCCCAGCACTTAGGGAGGCCGAGGCAGGTGGATCACCTGAGGTCAGGAGTTCACAACCAGCCTGGCCAACATGGTGAAACCCCATCTCTACTAAAAATACAAAAAAGTAGCTGGGCGTGGTGGCGCACACCTGTAGTCCCAGCTACTCAGGAGGCTGAGGCAGGAGAATTGCTTGAACCCAGAAGGTGGAGGTTGCAGTGAGCTGAGATCACGCCATTGCACTCCGACCTAGGTAACAAGAGTGAAATTCCATCTCAAAAAAAAAGAGATGCCTTTCTTCTTGTGTTCAGCTTTCTACTTCTGTTGTTATTGCTAGTTCTCT
Source organism: Rhinopithecus roxellana (assembly GCF_007565055.1). Taxonomy (NCBI): domain Eukaryota; kingdom Metazoa; phylum Chordata; class Mammalia; order Primates; family Cercopithecidae; genus Rhinopithecus; species Rhinopithecus roxellana. The sequence continues at coordinate 77,922,363 of NC_044559.1, forward strand.
TGTCTGTTTCCTCCCCCATATTGTGAGTTCTAGGAATAGAGTGAGTCTGTGTTTCTTCTCTTTTTAAATTAAATTTTAATTTGTATAAAAATTTCACATATATATGTGTGTGTGTGTGTACACAGAGAGTTTCTTTTTTGTTTGTTTTGAGACGGAATCTCCCTCTGTCACTAAGGCTGGAGTGCAGTGGCGCGATCTCAGCTCACTGCAACCTCCGCCTCCTGGGTTCAAGCGATTCTCCTGCCTCAGCCTCCCGAGTGTCTGGGACTACAGGAGAGCACCACCACCCCCGGCTAATTTTTTTATTGTTAGTAGAGACAGGGTTTCACAATGTTGGCCAGGCTGGTCTCGAACTCCTGACCTCAAGTGATCTGCCTATCTCGGCCTCCCAAAGTGCTGGGATTACAGGCATGAGCCATCATGCACCCCTGCCCCACACAGAGTTTCGAAAGTCAAATAGGCTGGGTGTGGTGGCTTACGCCTGTAATCCATTGGGAGGCTCAGGTGGGCAGATCACCTGAGGTCAGGAGTTTGAGACCAGCCTGGCCAACATGGCAGAACCCCGTATCTACTAAAAAAACACAAAAATTAGCCAGGCTTGGTGGCGGGCGCCGGTAATCCCAGCTACTCTGGAGGCTGAGGCAGGAGAATCGCTTGAACCAGGGAGGTGGAAGTTCAAGGGAGTGCAGTGAGGGAACCAGGGAGTGCAGTGAGCCGAGATCGTGCCACTGCACTCCAGCCTGGGCAACAGAGCCATACTCCGTCTCAAAAAAAGAAAAAAAAAAAAAGTCAAATAATACTACTAGAAAAATATAAAGGCTGGCTGGGTGCAGTGGCTCATGCCTGTAATCCTAGCAGTTTGGGAGGCTGAGGCCATTGGATCACTTGAGGCCAGGAGTTCAAGATTTGCCTGGCCAACATAGTAAAACCTTATCTCTACACAAAATACAAAGAATTAGCCAGGCATGGTGGTTAGGATGTAGACATCTTTGAGGGGCTACTGTTACTCTGTTTACAACAGTTACTTCTAATGCACTGAGCTGTTTCTCCTGATATTGCTGTCATATTTATTGTTACCTGTTTACAATGCTGTTTTCTGATTGTTCATTTTAGATGTTATTTTTGTTTTTCCTTATTTTTGTTTTTGTAGAGACAGGGTCTTGCTATGTTGAGACTTTGCTTGAGGCCAGGGTGGACTTTAACTCCTGGCCTCAAGAACTCCTACCTCGGCCTCCTAAAGTTCTGGGATTACAGGTGTGAGCCTAGAGGTTACTTTTAGATGTTTTGTCTTGATGTCTTACTATGGATTGGAGCCTCTCCTCTGCTCCCCAATACTTCCCTTTCTTCCTATTCTTTCATTATAGATAAATCACAATTTTTGATTACATTGATATTTGGTGCTGACATTATTTTGGCTGTGTAGTGTTCATGACAGAGCCATATAGTATACTATAACATTTTCTTTCTTGTACATTTTTTGAGTTAATAATTATCTTACATTTTCTATTTACTTAGTTTCTATGTACTTGTTGCTAATTTGCAAAGTATCTGACAGCATCTTAAAACATTTGTTTTATAACATGTGTTCCTGTTTATTTATTTATTGAGATGGGGCCTTGCTCTGTCCCCCAGGCTAGAGTGCAGTGGTGCGATTGTAGCTCACTGCAGCCTTGACCTCCTGGGATCAAGTGATCCTCCTGGCTCAGCCTCCTGAATAGTTAGGACTACAGGCACCACTATGTCCAGCTAATTTTTAAAGTTTTTTTGGTAGAAATGGAGTTTCACTAGATTGTCCAGGCTGGTCTCTAACTCCTGCCCTCAAAAAATCCTCCCACCTCAACTTCTCAAAGTGCTAGGATTACAGGCATGAGCCACTGTGCCTGGGCTTGTTCCTTTTTATTTTATTACTGTTTTTTTTTTTTTTTTTTTTTTTTTTTTTTTTTACACCCTTTTGGAGACTTCCCTCCTATGGGTCTCCATTCTCTCTCCTTTGTTCTTGCCCGTTGACCTCTAGGCCTGTGGCATGACTCATCCTGGGAATTTCCTCACCTTATCCTGGGTGGGATTCTGTTTCCTCTGTTGATTTATTCCTCCACAAGTTTCTGAGAGAGGGTCTGTGGAAGCTGATCATTTTAAGCTTGCAGGTCTGAAAATGTTCGTATTCTACATTCATATTTGATTGGTGATTTGATTCATCTAGAATTTGAAGTTGAAAGCCATTTCCCTTAGAATTTTGAAGCCATCATTCCACTGTCATCTAGGTTCCAATATTGCTATCAAAATTTGGATACCATTCTAATTCTTGATCATTTATGGGTAACCTGCTTTTTCACTGAAAGTTTTTAGGATCTTCTTTCTTTCCTGTATTTGAAATTTCCTTGCTTTAAAAATGATTGGCCTGGGTCTTTGTTGTGTGCCTTTTTTTTTTTTTTTTTTTTTGAGATGGAGTCTCACTCTGTTGGCCAGGCTGGAGTGCAGTGGTGCAGTCTCGGCTCACTGCAGCCTCCGCTTACCAGGTTCAAGCAATTCTTGTGCCTTAGCCTCTCAAGTATCTGGGATTACAGGCGCGTGCCACCACGCCCGGCTAATTTTCGCATTGTTAGTAGAGACAGGGGTTTCACCACATTGGCCAGGCTGGTCTTGAACTCCAGACATCAGGTGATCCGCTGCGGCCTCCCAAAGTGCTGCGATTACAGGTGTGAGCCATTGCATCTGGCCAGTGTGTGCCTTTTTGATCTGAAGATTGACGTCTTTCAGTTGGGGAAATTTTCTTAAATAGATATCTTTTAATAATTTCATTTTCTCCATTTTCTGTGTTTTGTCTTTGGAATGCCTATTAGTTGAATGTTGGACTTCCTGTATCAAGTTTATAATTTTAAAATGTTTTATTTCCTTTTTTCATTTTATTATATTTTTGTCTTACTTTCAGAGAGCTATCTTCAGCTTTATCTTCAACCCTTTTCCATTTTAAACTTCATGCTTTCATGTGTTTATATGAAACATATTTGCATGTTTTACTTTCTAAGAGCTCCCTAGTTCTCTGAGCGCTTGCTTTTCTTTTTTAGATGACATTCTATTCTTGTTTCATGGGTACAGTAAATTCCTTTATATTAGCTTTTTTTTTTTATTTTTTTTATTTTTTATGGTTTTATGCTGTTCCCTGCTGTCCCTTGGAAGATGTTGTTTCCTCCAAGTCCCTTTTTCCACTTGTTTTGGTTACTGTATCTTCCATTGCAGCTATCCTTCCATGCATGCTGATCCTTGATTGTCTATGTATATTTTAAGAAGGGACACCGAAATGCTGATTGGGCATCAGTGCCACAAGGAAGGGACTTGTTAACTTCATTGTAGAGTGATCCAGCAGAGAGCCCCCTTTTTCTCTACTGGAGCAACCTAGATATCAGCGCCGGTAGATCTTTTCTCTGGGGCTTTCCTGGATAGGGCTTTCTTGGAGAGGATTTTACCTGGATGTGGGGTAGGGTGGGGTGGGGTGAGTAACAGCCTGGCCTTCTTGCATTCTGGGAGCCTCCATGGGGAAAGGGGCTAGGTATTAGTCTGTTTGATATGCAGACTTTCACTCAATCCCTGGGTCTTTTGAAAGTTGCCCCACCCACCATCCCTCTCTTCCATCTCTCTGCCTCCCTCAGCTGTGTCCCTCCCTCTGCTGTGTCTCTGGTGTAAGTTACCTGATCAGTGGATCTCCACCTTCTGCTGGCTGAGGCAGGGAAACCACCAGTCTGAGAAGATTGCATGAGGGACCCTGGGTCTGACTGCTCTTTGTACCAACTTGCAGGCAGGCAGGCACCCTTCTTTTTAGCCCCACCCTGTTTCCCTTTAGAGTCCTTGGTGCCTCCAGTTCCTGAATTTCTGTGCCATGAGTTGGGCACTTGTTTAGTGGCTCCTGCCCTGCTTGCACTTAACAGAGCAGACAACGCAGAAACCTAAATCAGCTACTGCATGGTGGTCAGCTCTCCACTGCTGTTGACATAGCTCATCTGCTGGGGTCTCTTTTTCATTAAGAAACGCATCCGTCTACTGTACTTTTAGTGGGAGTCCAGAAGAGAGCAGAGATAAACATGGGTGTTAAGCTCTCTGATTTGACCAAAAGTTTATTTCATTTCTTCATTCACACACTTAAATTTGTGCCTGATATAGGGTATATTCTCAAGAAATGTTTGTTAAATGATTGAGTGCCCATTCCTAAGATGATATGCGTACATTTAGTCATCAGATTTCAAGAGACCCAAACATAGAGTGTTACAAAAATAAATCCGTCGCTTATTCTGAGATAGACATAATAACAGGTAGCAGATCCTGCCTATTCTCCCCATGCAGTGGAGGATAAGACACATTGGGAGGGAGACAGTGTTACAGAGTGTTGCTGTCTTCAGCCCTGTCAGTAACTACCACAAGTCACTTTGAGAAGTCCCTTAACCTATCTGGGCCTTGGTTTTCCCAGCCTTACAATGAGATGTTGGTCAAGGTTTGATTCGATTCTGTGCATTGAGCACCTGCTGTGTGCAAGCCACGGTGATGGGATTCTCCACGTGTCTCTTCTAAGGCAGCCAGTGTGGTGTTTTGTGTGTGTGTTTGTTTTGGCATGGGCCACACTGAGCTGATTGTGTTTGGTTTCTATGTCTTTCTCCTGGCTTAGTTCAGTGCCTTGTACAGAGTAACTCCTCTGCACAGTTTGACTCTCCCTTTTTCTAAACCGAGGGCTCCTTGTGAGCACCACATCGCCATCCTCTGTATCTCCTGTGTCTACCACCGTGGTTGGTACATAGGGGGTATGTAGGAAATACTGGATTTTTTCACTGAGGAGTGGAAAAGAACTATGGGCCTGGAGAACAAGGCTAGCTTGTTGAGAGCCTAGCTGCACATTCCCTGGCCCACTTATGGAGATGGGGGACTCAAATGCATTGGTATTAAAATCAATGGAGACAGCAATTCTGGACCACAGCTCTGACACTAGAGGATTGTTTTTTCCCAAACAGATAGTAGTCGTATATTTGTTTCAAACAGCACAGTGGAGTGGAGAAAGACTGTTGTTACCAGTTAAGATCAGATTCATCTTAACCATGAAAATGAATTATGGATGTATCCCTGCATTAAGGTGTTTAAAAACATTTAAGTGTTTTTTCATAACTTCTTTTGATTTTCCCACACTTGTGAGTTTATGTGCCAAGACTAGTGACTAGAAATTTTAGGGAGATTGATTTAGTTCAGTGGAAGAAATTTTTTATTGTAAGAGCAACTCCCTACCAGACTGCATTAGGAAGCCCTGAATTCTGTGTCAAGCCGAGGCTAAATGTCCACTCGCCAGGGAACATGAAGAATTGATGCCTGTGTGGGAGATGAGGTACTATTAGAGCACCTGTAAAGTCCTTTGCTTTTGATTTGTTCATCAAATAGTTATTGAGCACCAGTTATAGACCAGCGTCCATGCTGGGCTCTGAGAATATAGCAGCGAACAAAGAGAAATGGCACCTACCCTCTTGGAATTTGTAGCCTAGAGCTGAGCTGTCCAGCATAGTAGCTGCTAGCCACATGTGGCTATTGAAATTAATTAGTTTGAAATACCATTAAAAATTCAGCGTCTCAGTCATGCTAGCCACATTTCGAATGCTCAGTAGGCACGTGTGGCTAGTGACTGCCCTATGGTCAGCATGGGCAGTTGTAGAGTGTTTCTATAATCTCAGGAGGCTCTCTTAGGCAGGCTGATCATAGAGCTAAGATTCTGTGTTTCCAGACCAGACATTTATGATTAGCATTTCATGGTGGAGGCAACTGAGGCACAGAAAAGCCATTTGTTTAAGGTTACGTGGCTAGATGGGACTGAGCTAGGAACAGGTCTCTTCTCTTTGAGTGCGGCTCTTCTCTCCCTGAGGTGAGGTAGGGCAACTGAGAGTAGTCTTTGCACTCAGGCTGCCTGGGTTCAAATCCTGGCTTTGCTACTTCCTAGATTTGGGCCTTAGGGTAAGTCACTGCCCTGTGCCTCAGTTGTGTCACCTGTGAGATGGAGGAAGTAATAGCAATAGCACCTGCCTCACAGGATTGCAGGGAGGATTAGATGATCCAGTCATTCCAGTCTTTAGAACTGTGGGCTGGGTGTGGTGGCTCACACCTGTAATCCCAGCACTTTGGAGGTCGAGGTGGGAGAATCACTTGAGCCAGGAGTTCGAGACCAGCCTGGGCAACATAGGGAGACCCCCATCTCTACAAAAACTTGAAAAATTAGCTGGGTGTGGTGGTGCAAGCCTGTAGTCCCAGCTACTTGGGAGGCTGAGGTGGGAGGATCTCTTGAGCCTGGGAGGTTGAGCCTGCAGTGAGCCACAATCACAGCACTATACCACTCCAGCCTGGGCAACAGAGCAAGACTCCATCTCAACAAAAAAAAAAAAAAAAAAAAAAGGAAAGGAAAGAACTATGCCTGATACATAAATAGTAATCACTCAGTGAATTCTGATTACTATTATTGAGACTGAGAAGGGGACAGAAGGTATAGGGAGAGCCAAGGAGGCATTTTCAAACAGCAGAGTGGAGGGGAGAAAGACTGTTGTCAGGAAGGGCTATGCTTGTAGAGCTGACTGACCACCTGGGGAGGGATATGTAATGGAATGTTTCTCAGCCGGGGGCTGCTTTAGTCATGCAAGCTGATGTGAAAATGCCAGTATGTCCACGAAGCCCTCTGAGTGTCACAACTGGTCACTGGTCCTTTGAATAAGGATCCTTTCAGTGTCTCCTTTCTCCTGGCTTGCCTGCACGTAGGCTGGTCCCCACAGCCCTTTCTCCTGTGCCCATACATTTTTTTCTCCCCTCACTACATCTCCATCATGGAATGGGTGGGACATTTACCATCACCTCTGTGGAGCAGAGGGCTGCATTGAAGGAATGCAGAAGACAGCAGGGACAGAAGCCCAGCTGGGCCCTGGTATTTTCTTGGAGGTTTCTATCTCTTGTTGGTGTCATTCCCTCTGTTGCTCAGTGTTTCACAGCATTCTAGGGGTGCCCCAATTTGCTGGATGAAGAGAAAGACAGCTCTGATGTTAGCGCCAGGGATGGGAGGGTGCCCCATTGGGTAGGTAAATCTCTGCTTATATGTGGAACTTTGGCTTAAGAAATACTTTATTTATTTATTTATTTATTTATTTATTTATTTATTTATTTTGAGACAGCATTTTGCTCTTGTTGCCTACGCTGGAGTGCAATGGTGCGATCTCAGCTCACTGCAACCTCTGCCTCCCGCGTTCAACCTCAGCCTCCCGAGTAGCTGGGCTTACAGGTGCCCGCCACCACACCCAGCTAATTTTTTGTATTTTTAGTAGAGGTGGGGTTTCACCACGTTGGCCACGCTGGTTTCGAACTCTTGACCTCAGGTGATGCACCCGCCTAGGCCTCCCAAAGTGCTGGGATGACAGGTGTGAGCCACCGCGCCCAGCCAAGAAGTACTTTAACAGAGCAGTCTCATCAACACTGTAGACATAGGCCCCGCCCTGCAGGAGTTTATTTCTTCATGAACACCCAGAGGGCAGGGCTCTCGTCTTCCCCAACAGACATCAACAGTGCATTTCAGGCAATGAAATAGGAATATTCTAGTATGATACAGTGTCTGTGGAGGTGCAGGTAGTGAGGGTGCTCTAGAGGTACATAATGGATGTGGCAGCTTGCTTCACCCAGGGGAGGCACACAGGGAAAGTACTGTAGGCCAGTGATGTATCTGAGGTCAGGTGTCTAGACCCTGGGCTGACCTGTGAGGAGACTGTTCCTAGCAAGCCTGATTCTCAGCATGACATAGAAATACAGGTTCTCCCTGATTACCAGTGCTCAGGAGTACTGAGTGCTTGGCTGGGTGCAGTGGCTCACGCCTGTAATCCTAGCACTTTGGGAGGCTGAGATGAATGGATTGCGTGAGCTCTGGAGTTTGAGACCAGCCTGGGCAATATGGTGAAACTCTGTCTCTAATAAAATAAAAAAATTAGCCAGGTGTGGTGGCATATGCTGACATGTAGTCCCAACTATTCGGAAGGCTGAGGCATGAGAATTGCTTGGACCCAGGAGGCTGAGGCACAAGAATCACTTGAACCCAGGAGACAGATGTTGTGGTGAGCAGAGATCGTGCCACTGCACTCTAGCCTGAGAGACAGAGCAAGACTCTGTCTCGGCCGGGCACGGTGGCTCAAGCCTGTAATCCCAGCACTTTGGGAGGCTGAGATGGGCGGATCACGAGGTCAGGAGATCGAGATCATCCTGGCTAACACAGTGAAACCCCGTCTCTACTAAAAAATACAAAAAACTAGCTGGGCGAGGTGGCGGGCGCCTGTAGTCCCAGCTACTCGGGAGGCTGAGGCAGGAGAATGGCGTAAACCCGGGAGGCGGAGCTTGCAGTGAGCTGAGATCCGGCCACTGCACTCCAGCCTGGTCGACAGAGCAAGACTCCGTCTCAAAAAAAAAAAAAAAAAAAGACTCTGTCTCAAAAACAAACAAACAAAAAAGAAGTATTGAGTGCTTGAGGCTTTACCTATGGTACAGTTTGGATGTGTGTCCCCACCCAAATCTCATATTGAAATGTAATTCCTAGTGTTGGAGGGGGGCCTGATGGGAGGGGATGGGATTGTAGGGACAGTTTCTCATGAGTGGTTTGGTATCATCCCTTTGGTACTGTCCTCACGATAATGAGTGGGTTCTTGTGAGACCTGGTCAATTAACAGTGCACAGCACCTCCCTCTTTGCTCTCTTGCTCCTGCTGTGGCCATGTGACATGCCTGCTCCATGCCTGCTCCATGCCTGCTCCTCCTTCACCTTCCGCCTTGATTGTCAGTTTCCTGAGGCCTCCCTAGAAGCCGAGCAGATGCCAGCATCATGCTTCCTGTACAGCCTGCAGAATCATGAACCAATTAAACCTCTCTGTTTATAAACTACCCAGTCTCAGGTATTTCTTTATAGCAATGCAAGAAAGGACTGATACAGCCTGTAACTGGCTTTGCCAGTTCATTCCTGTTTGGGCCTTGACCTTCCATCATCTTGGGTGGTGGTCTAGCTTATAACAGTTATGATAGGAGTGGGTGCTTAGTAGATCCTGGAATTGTCCTTCTGTTTACATGTCAGTGTGAAAGCTCATTACACATTTATGTAATGGCTCGTGCATTGATTATTAACATCAGCCTGTGGGCTGACCTCAGTTTCCTGGTATGGAAGGCCACTAGGACATACCTTGTGAAATTCAGTTTCTCTTATTGCCGGGAGTCTGTGAAACCTGGTGGCTGAGCATACAAGCAGTATGTCTGACGTGTAAAAAAATAATTCATTTGCATATTGCTTTTCTCCACTTAGAATTTATCTTTAGTTGGGGCAGATCCAGTGTTGGGTGACTGTTTCCTGTGAGCATAGAATTATGGCCAGGGGTTGTAACTGCTTTTAACAAACTGACAGGGAGGAAAATGGAACTATTTGCCTGGTACATTGATGTATGGGAGTCTTTCCAGTGCTGCTGTAAGATATACAATGCTGACTCTTCTGGGCTTGGGCCTTTCTTTCTCTCCCTTTTTTTTTTCGAGATGGAGTTTCACTTTGCCACCTAGGCTGGAGTACAGTGGCATGATCTCGGCTCACTGTAGCCTCTGCCTCCTGGATTCAAGTGATTCTCCTGCCTCAGCCTCCTGAGTAGCTGGGACTACAGGCACCTGCCACCACTTGTGGCTAATTTTTTGTGTTTTTAATAGAGACGGGGTTTCATCATGTTGACCAGGCTGATCTTGAACTCCTGATCTCAGGTGATCTGCCCACCTCAGCCTTCCAAAGTGCTGGGATTATAGGCGTGAGCCACCACAGGGCCTTTCTTTGTAGACAGTGCACACAGGAGGCTGGTGATAGGAGACTGGGCAGAGTGTAGAAGCCAGAGATGAGGTAAGAAAGGCTGGAACTGGAGCTGGGAGATCTGAGTCGCTGCCCCAGTGGCCTGGCCAGTGGGGAATGTGGGTGGAGAGGTGAGGCAGGAGTGGAAACTGCTTTTAAGCAGGACAAAGTGAAAAGAGGCTCTGGAGAAAGAAAGCAAAATCCCAACAGGGATAGAAATGAGAGTAGCTGGAGAAAGCTGGGGCTTGGGAGAGCTGAGGGCCTAAGTAGGGTTTGGTGGTGGTTGCTGAAAGTCAAGTTGCCAGGTCCATGAACCGAGGCCAAGGCAATGTTAGGCCTTTCAGGACTATTCTGTGTCTGCTTCACAGGGCCTCTATGTTGGACATGGTACATTAGAGAGCCAGCAATGGCAGGTGTGAGGGGGTGAGGCCCCCTAGGAACTGGGAAATATTAGTCATGCCTGAGCACTGATAGAAGATACGGCTTCTCATCAAGACAGCTGCTCCGGGAGGAGGCTCTGCAGTCGCCAGCCTGCATTACAGTTTATGTTCTTGGTTTTGTCTTTAATTATTAAAGGCATGGGCTATTTAAATACTCACCTAAAGCGTCATTGTGAGTAATTTTCCCTTCCTAGGGTCAAAGATGCTCCAGCAGGGAAGGGGTTTGGTGGCCTATGGTTCTGGGTTCTCCAGGTGCTTCCCTCAAGGAATGCAAGGATGTCATGAGGACATCCTAACATGCCCTTGACAGTAGGGTGCAGACCGCCCTGGGCTGTCTTGCAGATTGGCATTTATTTTGAGTGAGTCCTTAATTTGAGGAGTATAGGATGTTCCCTTTTATCGTAGGCAAGGAAGAAACAGTGTTGTTAGAAGATGTAAAATATTTAACACTCTCTTTAAAAAATTAACTGTCCAGGAGCCTTTGATTGGTAGTGCCTGTGGCAACATGCGTGGTTTTCAGGAGTGTCTTCTCAGAGTCTCTGGGCTCCTCAGAGGGGTGATGTGGGGGTCCATGGGTTAGGGGTGATGTGGGGGTCCAGTCTTGGGAGGGCTGGCTGGGAGGCCAAGAGCCTACCTGTTCTGCCTGGCTTAGAGGCTGGGCAGTAGCAGGGCTGAGCCACTCCCTCCGAGGGTGGTAGTCTAGTGTCATCTGTTTTGACAAGTGGAGAGGAGTGAAGGGGAGAAGGAAAGCTCGCCATCCTTCTTGGCTTGCTGAGTTTGTGCATTTGTTTTGTTTTGCTGGCCTCTGTTAGTCCCTGGTGCCTACCGTTCTCCATCCAGCCTCAGGACTTTTGCACGTGTGGTTTCCTTAGCCTGGAGTGTGATGGCAGCCTTCCTCCCTTACCTGGTTAGGGCCTCTTACCCCTCAGATCTCACCTGGAGAATATGTTCTGGGGAAATTATCTCCGGTCCTGCTTCCTAGGTGACACTCTCCTATTTGAGGGCTCTTATGGTTCTGTGGTCTTTGTTACACTTGTTTGGAAAATCATTGTTTGCCCACCCTACCAGCCTGTAGGGTTATGATGACAGTGGCCAGGGCTCTTTCTTGTCACTGGTATGTCCCCAGTACCTAGCACGGGCCTGGCCTACAGAGGGGCCCCGCTATCTATTAAGTACATTAATTCATTGTTTCATTTATTATATTTTGGGTTCGGTAGAGATCCTGGGAATACAAGGAGAATAGAACACCCCTGCTGTCCTCACCAAGCTCCTAAACTAGAGCAGTGGATAAGCCGTGCTCAAGATAGCCATTGAAGGCAGGAAGAAAGCTTTATCAGTCGGAGTTCTGTTTATGCTTTAACTAAAGGAAAGACTTAGCTTTCCTATGTATAGGAGTACAGATTTTATAATTACTTTGTAAGTATCCTCAAAACTATTTCACAAATAGGAAGGTGTGATCAAAAAGTTTGGAGACTACTGGTCTGAAGGGAGAGGTAGGCAAATGAAAGAGTGTTTTTTTTTTTTTTTTTTTGAGACAAAGTTTCTCTGTTGTTGCCCAGGCTGATCTCAGCTCAGTGCAACCTTCGCCTCCCAGGTTCAAGTAATTCTCCTGGCTCAGCCTCCCGAGTAGCTGGGATTGTAGTTGAAAGGGTTTTTATGCCAAACTGATGAACAATATGTTAGGGCAAGTACAGGGTACCATGAGGGCATGTGGGTTGGGTGAGCTGGAATCCAACCAGAGGACAAATGGACCAGCACATGCAAGGGCAGGCTTAGTGGATTGGGAGAAGGGCACATACTTCAGAGGAGGGCTTGCTACTGGGATTGGGAGGGGTTAAGAGTTAGGAATACCAAGAGAGATGAGACTGGGCCCCTGCCTGCAGCATGGGCATAGTCTAGCAGTGGTGCAAATGTGCCTTAGGAGAGACACAGCATGCGGAATACTTGGCATTCAGAAGAGGGTAGATATTTTGCTTAGGAGGGATCAGGCCTGGTCATGCTTTAAAAATGGAATATGCTCAAGATCACAGAGGCCCCTCTGTTCATTGTAGAAGGGGAAGAGGAGGGTGCTGGAGGTTGACTTCAAGGCTCTTTAAAGCCAATCTCAGGAGAATGACGTTCTCCTTGGTCTCCTTCTACCCAGGGGGATTTTTATCCTAATGTGATTTAGACCCCTCCTCAGGTTTTATTTTGCAGGTTAGAACATTGTATAGGAACAAGAAAATGGCATATGGTATATATAAATAAGCATATTTGGTATGTTTACTTACCTGTGTAATCATGCACACTCCCTTCTTTTCTTTTTTTTGTTTTCAAGTCCCAGGGCTTGAAGTAATTACGTAATTAGAATCCACAAAGAGTGTGGCTAGATAAGGTGTAATTAAAGAGGAAAGCCTAATTTTGGAAGAATGATAAGAGGTCATTTGACTCAGTCTGGGCCCAAATCCAATCTTGGAAGAACAGTGAGAGGTCATTTGGATGTAGGGAGCTTGAGGCCACCCCGGAGCCCAGACTGGCCTCAGAATTGGACAGATTCTATTTCAGTTCACTGTGAAAGCCACTCATTGAGCATCCTCTTGGTTTAGGGTATTGTGGGAGACCCAGCTATGAGTAAGGAACAGAAGTCCTAGATCTCAGGGAGGACATGGGGGAATAGGGCCTGAGCATAAAGTGAAGAGATGACTCCTAGGGACAGGGTGTGGGGCGGTGTGCGGAAGGATTCACAGAACAGGTGGCATTTAACTTGTGCTTTGAAACATAAGGAGGGTTTCAAGAACATGGAAAAGAACTTTCTGGGTCTGTTAGAGACACTCAAATAATATTTGTGGAATGAATGCCAGGCTGAGGTTGGAGGTGGAAGGAACATGGCCATATTGATGGATGGTCATTTTGCAGTTTGGTGATGGGGTCAAGCTTGTACAGCTCAGACAGTGTAGTGACAACTCACAGCCAGGAGGCCAACAGGCTTGGGCGCTGACTGTGTAGTGGGGATTGTGTGCAGAGGAGTCAGAGAGCACTGTGGAGGTCATGGGAGGCCTCCTTGTGGAGGGAAACTTGGACAGAGCCTTGAAGGATCAATAGGAGGGAGGAAAGGGGAGAAGGGAGGACCCTCCAAAGGAGGGGAATGACATGGGTACCTAGAGAGGGATTAGAGAGGAGATCATCCCCGCAAGAGAGGAGGGGCACATACGAGAGCAGGGTGAAACCAGTTTGGCGGGAGTGGGTAAGACTGGTTTCTGGGGGTTGGGTGTGTTGGGCAGGATAGGATTGATCCAGTGGGATAGAGGAGCCATGGTAGATTGTTGGACAGGTGAGTGGCATGAAAAAGACATGTTAGGGCCAGAAGAATCTGGCCTTGTGGGTGGGATGGGCTCTGGGGAGCTCAGCCTCAGCTCCTGGGCATGAGGTGGTAGGGACCAGGCATTAGGCTTGGGAGGTTGGGGCCATCTGCAATTTCTTATCACGGAAGGGTTCTGGTCTTGGTGCTGAGAGGATGCGAGAAGGCAAGGGAAGAGCTGGAGGTGTTTGCAAGGTCCCAGCCTGGGAGAATGGAGATACTTGAGATAGGAGGGGTACCAGCTGTTGGGGAAAGAGGGCATGAGTGGGGACTTGGTATATTGAGAGCCCCAAGAGCCCTGTTCTAACCCCTGGTTGTGATCTAGTGGAGAGACCTCAGGCCAGTCCCTTCATCTCCTGAGCTCCATTTCATTGTCAGCAGGAGCTGCTGCCTTTATGGTTCCATCTCACCTCAGTGCAGTAGTTGCAGCCCTGGGCTCAGGCAAGGGGAAGGGTCTAGGCTGGGATTTCTGAGGCCATCCCTTAGAGTAAGAGAAGAAACACATTGTCCTGTTCCTTGTTCTGGAGTGAGCAGGAGCCTGGGGGAGGGTCTCTGGCTGACCAGCTTGGATGAGGAGTTGTGGGGAAGAAGGGGCTGTCCTGACTCAACCAGCCCATCTCAGGGTGGTTTTGAGACTCTTTGACGAAGGGGTGTATAAATTCTAAGCTTATGCAGATATTGAGGTACGTGCAGTATTCTGGGGCACAGCAGGGAAGGGGTTAATCATCCTGAATTTACAGAAAGGAAATTCTCAGGGTAGGGAACTGGTAGCTCGTGAACTCCTACCCAATCTCCACAAAGCTAGTCTTTGGGAAACTTAAGGCCTTGGGTCTTTAGAGACAGAGTCTACAGGGAGGGCTTCCTGGCAGAGGAGGACTTGGACAGAGCCATGAAGGATGAATAGTATGTTGGAAAGGAGAGAAGAAAGAACTTTCCAGAATGACATGGAGTTATAGTACAAAATTCACAGAATAGATTCCAGAAAGGAAGGCATACGTTTTTTGAATACCTAGTATGCCTACCAGCTCTATTTGCTAGGTGCTTTCATGATCTTTGTCTCGTTATCTGTACATCATTTGTGCCTTTCTTATTATTAGCCCATGTTACAGATAAGGCAGTAGGATTAGAGGGGTGAGCTACTTTGCCCAAGGTCTCAGTGGTAGGGTGAGATTTCATTTTATTCAGATTTCTGACTCCAGTGGCAACAAATACCCATGCCACTATATTCTGCTGGCTCTCTGGGAATATAGGAAAAACAGATAGTGATTTGTCTACATGACTTTACTCCCAAGTTAAACAGTTACCTAAAATGCGGCTGCGGCTGCCACCCCTGCTGCAGCTTTGCAGTACTGTGCAAATCTTAGAGAGCAGTGATGGGAGGCCCTTAGAGCTCCTTGGAGTCTGAAACCCTCATTTATAGATGAGGAAACTGAGGCCCACAAAGGAGAAGAGAATGTGCCAAGGTCAGGGGCAGAATGGGAATGAGAACTAGAAGAGTCTGGAGACTTTGGCTCTTGTGGTTGTTTAAAGGCTTCCTAGGCTCCCTGTGTAAAAGTTTGTTTTTAGACAACAATGGGAACCTTTGTCTGGAGAGTTGGTCTGACCAGGGTTGACTATGAAAGGGTCTGTGTGTGTGTGTGTGTGTGTGTGTGTGTCTTTCCTTTGCTTTAACCTCAGATGCCTTTGAACTAGCAGGAAGGATTCTTTCAGACCAAAGGTTAAGACTAAAGGCATTTAACAGGTGGAAAGAGCATAGGAAGGAGGGGGAAGATCAGAAGCCACAGAAACAGAAGACTAAACTCCGGGCTTGGATAAAAGGAATTTTCCAAGCCTGTAAATAATCACTAACATTTATTGAACACCCACTGTGCCAGGCAGTCTTTACATGTCATTTTATGTAACTGCCATCGCTTCCCCATGAGGGAGGTGCTGTTTAATTGTTCCCATTTTGCAGATGAAGCAACTGAGGTTCCAAGAGTCTAAGTGACCTATTTAAAGTCATAGAATCAGTACAGTGTAGAGCCAGGACTCCAACTCGCCAGATCCTAAGCTCTCCCTTTAACTCCCAAGGCATTTTATTGGACTAGGTGCTCCCAGCTACCTGAGCATATGAGGATATATGAAATAGCAAAACAAACTTAAGGAGGTCATCCTTTGGCAATGGTTCTCATGGGGACACAGATTTTATCCCCGGGAGACATTTGGCAGTGTCTAGAGTCATTTTTGTCACAAATGTTACTGGCATATAATAGGTAGAGGCCAAGCATGCTTCTGAACATCTTAGAGTGCACAAGATAGCTCCTTGTAACAGAGTTACCCCAAGCAGAATGTCAGTAGTGCTGAGGTTGAGAAACTCTGGCCTTTGGGAACCCGGTTGTATCGTTACCACTCAGAGCACAGTGCTAGCGGAAAGTCCCATCTGAGGAACGTGAGTTGTTGCTTTAGCTCTAGAGACTTACATTATACCTTACTGAATATTTATAGTTTGGGTTTGTCACTGACTGCGCCTTGATGGGCCAAGGTGGTGGGAGTGGTGGGTGGAGGCTGGAAAGAAAAATTCTAGCAAGGTGTGACCAGCCATGGTGGCCCAGGGCTGCATCTTAGTTGTAGCAGGTGAGAGGTGGTTGGGGTCCACTGCAGGCCACTGAGAATTGATTTGCTCACTTCATATGTAACTGAAATAAGAATCCAGAGGCAGCTAATTGTGCTTTTGTAAAATTTATTTTTATTTTTTTGTGAGACAGGGTCTCGCTTTGTCACCCAGCCTGGAGTTTAGTGGTACAATCACAGCTCATTGCAGCCTCAACCTCCTGGGCTCAAGTGATCCTCCTGCCTTGGCTTCCCAAAGTGCTGTAAATGTGCTATTTTTTAAAAAATTAAATTATTGCTCTGACTGCTCAGCATCAGAAACCTCTGAGGAAGGGTTACATGTTGCAGATACACTCAGATACAAGTAAGCTGCTTGCCAAATTCCTCTGTTACCAGTTACTGTTTAATCTAATGCTAGTCAGCCCCTATCCACTTGGAGAACTGCGCACAAATGTGGGGAGCCCCAGGACCCTTGGCTTTTACTGGAGCTTCCCATGCTGAACCCGTCAGTCAGAGCAGCTTCTCTCCTGAGGGCAGTGCCGAGGAAAGGGGCCACTGCGTTACCCTGACTGCTGTTGCTTTTCTTTCCCTCTTCCAAGTCAGACATGGAAAGGTGGCTCTGTGGGCATGTCTCAGATGGTGACCTCCCCAGGCCTAATTTCTGGCTCAGCAGCAGCCCCTCCCTCTGTAACACTGGTTGAGTGCTAGCACTGCCTTGCCAAGCGACTGCTCTGGCTGCAGACGCATACTTATGGCCCTGCCTTCACCCTGCCGGCCACTTCCTTTCTATCACCTGGGACTCACCCCAAGGACTCTTTCACGAAGCTCTCTGATCATTCCAACTAACAGTGTCCCTTCTCAGGCACTCTCTGCTCCAGTGACTTCTTTGCTCTTCTTTTTTTTTTTTTTTTTTTTGGAGGCAAAGTCTCACTCTGTCCCCCAGGCTGCAGTGTATTGGTGCAGTCATGGCTCACTGCAGCCTCAACCTCCCGGGCTCAAGTGATACTCGCACCTCAGCCTCCCAAGTCACTGGACTGCAGGTGTGAGCCACCATGCTTGGCCAATTTTTTTGGAGAGATGGGGTTTCGCCATATTGCCAAGGCTGATCTGGGACTCATGGGCTCAAGTGATCCGCCTGCCTTGGCCTTGCAAAATGCTGGGATTACAAGTGTGAGCCACTCCACCAGCCTCCTTTGGCTTTTTACCCAGTCGTTAAATTCTGAATCTTTCCTGGATCACCTTCTGACCTCTCCATCACTAGCTATGTGACCACAGGTGAAGCAGCACAGCACTGAATCACTTCCCTTCCAGCATCAGGGTGGAATGAGAGTCATAGTTGTGGGACCTGGGGTGGTGTTCCTCTCAGGTCAGTGGAAATTCAGGTTCTCTTTTGATCTCATACAGATTAATGAAGAATTGAGAACTGGTTGTTAGCAAATTCTCTTCAGATTAAGTAAGTAAGCTTCTTTAATATTCTTCACCTAGCAAATGTTTGTTGAATAATGTGCTCTACCCAGGGGTGTGTGGTAGGTTCAGCAGGGGTGGGAAATAGACCTTTTTGGCCTTGCCCTCAAGGAGCTTACAGCCTTGTGGGATGGTGGTTGTGTCTGTTCAAAACCATAACAGGGTAGCCTCTCCAGCATGTCACTCTGTGTCTTCCTTAGGACCAGTTATCACTGTTAGGTGAATGTGCATGCACCCCCCCAACACTTGAATTAAAGTTCCGGGGAGATGGAATTTTTTCAGTCTTATTCACCGTGTGCCACAATAAGCAGGCAGTACATATTTGTTGGATGATTGCAGTAATGAATGGTACTAGTTAAATTGCGTTTTGAATGCATGATGAGATTTAGACCTACCTAGATGGGTAAGGGGGTGTTACAGACTGGTGGGGGATGGGGATGGGTGGAGGCAGGAGGAGGGACTGGCGTGAGCAAATGGACAGAGACAGTGAAGCCCAAGGCATGCTGGCCACCTGCAGGCCCACTGTGATTAGACCATGTGGCACAGTCAGAATGCAAAAAGACTGTGAAGTAAGTCAGGCCCAGATGATGGAGAATCTTGAATTCAAGCCGTTAGAGGGATTGGATTTATTCTATATAGTAGGATGAGCTTGTGGTCCAGTTTCCTAGGGTGCTTTGTCCCAGTGTGACTATTACTAGTGCCCCCTTTCCCTCTCAAGTGTCCTTGCTTGGATGATAAATTACATGGTCTTGCCATCCTCAAGGCCATTTGGCACGCCTGAAGGTTACACAGTGGGCCATTGTCAAGCTGGCCTTAGGAAGGTCAGTGTCCACAGTGCCTGCTGGAGCCTAGGGGCAGGAGATGAGATGTCCCCTGGTCTAGGCACTTCAGGCCTGAGCTGGAGGAGCTGTAGTGACTTCCGAAAGGAGGAGGTGGTTACAAACGAGACTGAAAATCCAAGTGACACCCACACATGGTCTCTAAAAAGGCTCCAAAGTGGCTCTTCCAAGGTAGACCCATTCTAAAGTTCAGGGATCCCAGACAGGCATTTTTCTAACTTGAGGTTATGACTGATTAAAAAAAAAAAAAAACGAAAAAACATTGTGCCTGCTTCCTGAGCAATTAGCAGTTAAGAGAAGCTTCTGTCAGACTCCAAAATGGCCTGGTGGAACTCACTGGTATTCACTTTCCTAAACCCCGGCATTGTTCCTTGGAATTCAAAATAGGTTATGAATGTGCTTGATGTCAGGAAAGATAAATCTGTGAGGAGGACTGTAGTCAATACATTTCCTTTTTAAGTAGAAACAATATAAAGAGCTTAATTCAGCCCTGAATCAATCTCACTTTGTTGCCATGATTGTGTAAAACCTGAACTGCTTTACGTCTGACTTACAATGTTTATATTCCCCTGATGTTCCCCGTCTCAGCCGGCCCTGCAGAGTCCCAGCCTTTTTAGGCCATGTGCGGCTCTCTTCTTGAGGCTGTTTTCTTGGGTGCTGCCAAAGGGCTGTGCGATGAACAGTGATTTCATTTCATATCTAGGGGTTCTCTTCAGGGTGGCTGTTCAGTGGTGCCCGCAAATGAGCTTCCTTGTCTAAGCAAGTTGGAAGGCTAAATTCTTTTGCCTTTTCCTTTCCATTAAAAGATTATTAAATGTAAAAATAGTTTGATACATACACATGGTTTGGAAATTAAGGCACTATAAAAATGTATATGTTGAAAAATTTCATTTTTATCCCTGCTGGGTCCACTATACTCCCTCCCTCACCCCGCCCCCATTAGCTAGAATGAAGCAGTTTGTCCAAAGCAGTTGCAGTTTACCTTCTTTGTTCCAGTGAATGATCAATCACACCCTCTTTCATTTTCAAAAGTGTCCCAGTTTAGGTGATGAATTATATATTATCCAACAGTTAGGTAATTACTTTTATTAGTTTCTTATGTATCCTTCCAAGATTTCTATATGTAGATATATACATGTGTATATACACACATATATATGTGTGTGTGTATATATACATACATGTGTATAGTATATATATTGCTTTTGCCTCTTAACAATGTATCCTAGAAAACTCTTATCAGTACAGATGGAGTGTCCTCATTCTGCTAAACTGTCTTTGGAGAGTCATGTTTGTAGAGACTGATAGTTGCCTTTCCCTTGGTTTATCAGTTTAATTGCTGTTCAGGGCTTGCTTCTCTTTACCTAGAGAGAAATCACAGCCTATAGGAAGTGAAGGCAGATTCCTTTACTTAGAAAAACCCAGTTCAGTAGTAAACCCATCCAGGATGCATTTATGAAGCATCAACTTTATGTCTCCCTAACATGGTACTAGGCACTTTGGGTGAAGTGGTCTCTTCTTTATCTCTACTTGTTTACATCCTTCAAAGCCTAGCTCAGATGCCTTAGCCCTCATGAAGCTTTCCCTGATTTGCTGACCAGAATTCCTTGGCATCTGTATCCATCCACTCATCCATCCATTTCTCCACCCCATCATCCATCCATTCATTTATCCATTTCATCAACCAGTGCTTACAGAGTCCCTCCTTGTGCCAGGACTTGTGCTAGATAAGGAGGATAAACAAGATGTTGAGCTTCTTGCTGTGGGAGACAGAGACAGATATGGTGCAGTGTGGTGGCTGCAATGATAGTGATATGCCCAGGGTGTTGGGGAAGCACAGAGTGGAGGATTCCTGATCACTGAGTGGTCTTCTGAGGAAGACACTTCCCCTAATAGGACTTGCTTTTCACTTTCTACTCTGTGTTTGCTTTATCCTCACTGTTACACTGAGATGCTTCATGCTTTCTTCAGCTCTGGCCCCCTCCCTTGTCACTGCAACCCCTAGTGTAGTCTTCTTCATTTAATAGTCACTCAAATACTGATTGAATGGGGAAAAAAGCCAAAATGAATTAAATAGGCCTACCTGAAGGATCTTAACATCAAAAAGAGCAGGTGAGATGTTCTTTGCTGCCCTTGGCCTTCACGGTTTATTGATGTAACTCATGTCCTGAAAAGGGCTTCTCTAAATTGGTGCTGGGGCCTCCTTCCAGTCTCCTTTTATCCATGCCACACAGTCTCTGCCCCCTGATCATCCCTTAGCATTGCCGTTGTAGGAAACCCGTATGACTCTGATTAGTGTTGAAGGAGCTGCATGGGCCGGGTGTGGTGGCTCATGCTTGTAATCCCAGGACTTTGGGAGACTGAGTTGGGTGGATCACGAGGTCAGGAGTTCCAGACCAGCTTGGCCAACACAGTGAAATCCCGTTTCTACTAAAAATACAAAAATTAGCTGGGCATGGTGGCAGGCGCCTGTAATCCCAGCTACTCGGGAGGCTGAGGCAGGAGAATCGCTTGAACCTGGGAGGTGGAGGAGCTTGCAGTGAGCCAGGATTGCGCCACTGCACTCTACCCTAGGCAACAGAGCTAGACTCTCTCTCAAAAAAAAAAAAAAAAAAAAAAAAAAGAAATAGCTGCATGATTGGGGGCCTCAAGTCACATCCCCTCTCTTGTCTTGGTTTCCCCCTTGGAATTAGGGGCATAGCTGTGACCCCTTAGGATTTCTGGATTTCTGACATTTCAAAAACAATGATTTCTAGACAGCCTTGTGGCTCAGCCAGCTCCTTCTTTTATCTTCTTCTAATAAATCCAGCTTCCTTTGCCATTTCCTGGTGCCACAGGGGGTGATCTGCCCAGGATAAGAGATAACCAGGCCAGGAAAATGACCTTTTAATAAAGTTGAAAGGGCTACTGGGAGAGCGGGACGGCCAGTCATGTGGCCGCGAGCCTCTTTGCTGTGCTGTGTGCTGGGGTCCACAGGAACAGAGGTCCAGGTAGACACCAGCTGTGCAGCTGTGGAGGCAACCAGCAGCAATGGGTTGTCCTGGAAGATAATTTTGGCTGAATGTTAGCAGATGGTTTCCTAAAACCATGCAGAAGCAGCCTTTTAGGGGAAGAGGTGCTATTTGTTTTTGACAGCTCACACTCCCCTTTCGGTTGTCCTCATCTGTTCTTTCTGCAGTTTTTCACAGGAAGTGAAAAAGTGAGATGGTGTTTCTCTGGTAAGTCCATTTTGGACTGTGGCATAGTGTTGTCTGTGTGCCTGGAATTGCACTGGACATCTCTATATTCCATTAAATCACTGGTTCTTAAACTTGAGGAGCGTAAGAATCCCCTGGGGTGCTTGTGAAAAATATATATTACTCTCTGGTGGGACCCCAAAATCGTGATTTATAACATATTCCCTAGGTTATGCAGGTCAGACCCAGACTTTTTCAGCTGCAAGTCAGAAACCCTAAGTCGGATTGGCTATGTCCTGCAGTGGGCAGGCCTATGTGAACCTACCCCCAAAGTTCAAGGATGCTGAGAGGCTGAAGAAGGAGGCTGATATATCTGGTTTCTAAGAAACATTCAATAGGGGCTTATGAACAGAAACCATGTCTGTGTTTTGGATGGTGGTGAGACAACATGGTGGATCCCTGCGCCATTACTCCCTAGACCCGCGGTTTATGTACTGTACCATAGGGAGGGAGTGACTTACGAAGGGATGTGTAGGACATTTGAAGCATGATAACATCAAGGTTGTTTTCACCTAAGGGCAGGATTTATGTATGTGCTCTTAGACAAAGAAGAACCGATACACTGGAAATCTTAGGGGCCTTCCATGCACAGTGGTTAATCAGAAGTCAACGTGACGGATTAATATCCAAGATGAAATTGTCTAGCCCGCACAGGAAGACAATAAGGAAATTCATTGTCTTTCAAACAGGAGTGGTTTCATGTGGACTGCAGTGTGAATCATGCCCCCTGGAGTTGTGCAATGGGGCCATTCTTAATCCAGACGCAGGGCAGGTTTGGGATTGATTGTTTCAGTAACTTGGTGATGTCAACGAGGCCCCAGCTTCTTTCCATCTCTGTCATCCTTGGCATTATATTCATTTGCAAGCTGGGAATGAGACGGCCACAGCATTTCCAAGCATCTCAGACACAACATTCTTGGGAAGAAGGGTATAAATGGATTCTGGCGCTTCTCAGGAGTCAGGAAGCTTTTGGAGGCACCATCAGCACTCTTCTTATCATGTCCTCTTGGCTGGAATTGGG
Source organism: Rhinopithecus roxellana (assembly GCF_007565055.1). Taxonomy (NCBI): domain Eukaryota; kingdom Metazoa; phylum Chordata; class Mammalia; order Primates; family Cercopithecidae; genus Rhinopithecus; species Rhinopithecus roxellana. The sequence goes on from NC_044559.1 coordinate 77,945,141, forward strand.
TCACATGTCTTCCCTGAATCAATCACTGTTGACTGAAAGGGGATCCCATTTCCTGAGCCATCTGGAGGAGGGGCAGGTACCCAAACAGAGTGGAGGCTCTGTCAGGAAGGAAGGAGCAGGAACCAGAGGCTGGGAAGGTCCCCAGCAGGGCCTGAGCTGCAGGTGGTGTGCAGGCCACACTCGGAGAAACCCTTCCTTCCACCATCCTGGACAGTTGGGGGTTGTTGGTGAGGTTATCTGTGTCGTGCAGATGAGGAAGTGAGGCTCAGTGAGGGTTAGTGGCTTGTCTTAGATAGCAGGCCTTGTAGGTTGTGGAGGTTGGGACTGAGGGAACTGGGGCATTTGAGAGGCCTTTTTAGCCCCAAGAGAGTAACCATCCCCTTTTGCCTTCCTGAAGTGTCCAAGCTGCCCCCTTCATTTCTGATTTCTCCTCCATGACTGCATTTATTTGTGGCAGGAGGCCTTCCTGAGTATTTTCTATGGTATGAAATCTCAGGTCATGAGAAAAATATATATACTGTGTTTTCCCCTCCAAGTTGACTTTGCCTGAAAGTAATTGAAATAATATCAGTTCCTATTCTGGGGGGAGTTAAAATAATAAAACGTAACTTAAGAGGTCGTTGTTAGGATTTAAGATCACACAATGCACATGTTGGCCCCTGTGCATGTTATCTTAAATCCTAACAACAGTCCCTTAAGTTAAGTTTTATTATTTGTGTTGTATGGGTGAGGAAACTGAGACTTGGGAAGGTGAAGTTGACTGTGGTGGGTTACATAGCTTGTCGTCGGGAGCGAGGTCCTACCTGGATGAAAGTCCATGCTGCTTCTCCATGCCACGCTGTGGCTTACCAGCTGCAGCCAGCCTTGTTTTGCCCCTGAAGGCAGGTTCTCAGGGAAAGAGGTTTTAGTGTCAAAAGAGTTCCAAATGAGCTGAATGTTTCCTATGGGAATAAGTCTCAGGGCATTAGGAAAAAATATCCTGAACATAATAAACACAAGAAAGAATCAGGAAATCTGGTTTGTTATATGGCAGCTAAAATACAAATAGGGAAAACTCTCAAAAAGGCTTCAAGGGCTATTGGCTTTAAAGTGGAAGGCCCCTGTTAAGATGGTGAGAAAACCATACTGGGTCCCGGAGACAACTAATACTTGTGGCCACTGTGGCAGCAATGAGTGGAAAGTCTACACACCTCGCTGTGAGCCCTAGTACTGCTGCTTTTGAGCTGTGTGACCTCTGGCATGTTGCTTAGCCTTTTAGAGCAGTTTCTGCACATGTGAAATGGGGCTCTGGCTGGCAGTTTGGTGGGCAGAGGGAGGCTGGCCAGCTGCACAAGGCCTTGCAAAGGTGAGGGAGTAGCAGGTGTAAACCACAGACCTGGCACCTCTGAGTTGGAAGTTTAGTGGCTGCTCTACCTGGCTGCGAGCTGGTAGTTGCCTAGAGCACCAGGGTGTGGCAGAGCATGGCAGAGCGGGCTGAGGGCAGAAGTCTGGCTTCGACTTCTCAAAGAGAAATCATCTTTGTCTGAAAAGCCCCTCTCTAGCTGTGGATATTTGGAGAACCTCCCTTGGTGCTTTGCCTGGCACCAGGGAGTATTGTATGGGACCGCTGCCTCTACAGATGCCCTAGGGCAGGTAACACATACAGGGTGGGCAGAGATAAGTGCCCAGTTCTCAGTACAGAAGGTGCAGACTGTGGCAACTGTGGGAGGGCCTGAGGCTCGGGAAGCTCTGGCTAAGCTGGGAGGTGGGAGTTGAAGGAATGTGTTGAGGGTGGACCACAGGTGTGTGGGGGTATTGACAGGGGAGGACCTTTCCAAATGCTGCCAAAACAACTCTCTGATCATGGTGGCTCTGGAGAGAAGGTGACTTGACTTTTCAGATTTGAGCAGAGGAAATACTTAAGTATTTCTTTCCCCCAGCAGAGCACATCTACACCTTTGTAGGGTTTTGAGTCTGTAGTGAGATATTTTAGATTACTTTCTCCCTTTCATTCTTCCTGCCTCCCTCCCTTTATTGAACACCTTCTAAACATTTGTTGAGCAACTTCTGCATGGCAAGCTGAGCTAGGGGCTGAGGTTTCCAAGACAAAATCATCACTCTCAAGGCGTTGTCTCAAAGGTAAACAAGGTGACTACAAAGCTGTGTGATAAGTGCTAACAGGTAAGTACAGGGTCCTCTGGGAGAGGTAGGAAGGAACACCTGGTTGTGTCTGGTGGGAGGAGGTGACACCTGAGCTGGAGCTGGGATGACAGGAAATGCGGCAGGTGAACCAGCCTCTTGGAAGGCATTCTATGCAGAGGGTGGTAACAGCATTCATTCTTGGAATAAAAGAGTTCATTAAGACTTCATATGTGACAGTGGTGATGCAGAGATGGATGGGACCCAGTCCCTGCCATGCAGGTGTTCACAGTCAGGTGAATAGGAAACGGCGGTGCAGGTGACAGTGTTTGGGGTATAGACAGAGTTCTGTGGCAAGAAACACAGGGGCCTTGCTGAATCCAGTTATTGCTATTTGCTTATCAGTCTTCCTCCCAGGGAACCTCTTTTGCAGGTTCTTTCATTGGGAAGAGGCTCTGTTTAAGGACCTAGCTTGCTGTCTGCTGCCCTAGGGGTTGACCATGCCCTTCAACAATTTGGGTTATACGGTAAGGCATCTATTCTTATTTCTATCTTTCTTCCTTGTGGAGCCATTATTGGACTTAGGAAGTTGGACTTGGGCAAGTCACTTCACTACTTTGGGCTTCATTTTTCTTACAAAAATAGCCCATTGGACCAGGTCAGTGTTTCCTCAAGAGTTGTCTAGGGACTACCTACTTTTGAATGGCATGGGGTGCTTACTGAAATTATAGAGTCCTTATGGGCAATGCCTTTTTTGCATTCATATAGTTAGCCTCTTTAGGGGCTGGTCCTGGGGTTCTGCATTTATCAGGCACTCCAGGTGATTCTTAGACATCTTAGAGTTTTGGGACCTCTGGGCTACAAAATTTCAACCTGCAATCTTTTCCTCCCTAATCTCCTCAGCTGTGTGTCTACAGGAACTGGACAAATAAAATGTTAGCTTTTTGAATGTTTTATTGTTGCAATGATGCCCTCAGCAAACTGCTTCATAGTTTAAGTGTCCAGAATCTTGACAATGTGTGCTTATGAGCTGTTTCTGCAGGCTGTTTTTGATATTCCTCAAGGAAGAAAAGCTTTGTTAACAGGCACCCGAATGTGGCTGTCAGAATCTGCTTAAGAGCTGAATCATGACAGCAAACACTCATCTCAGCCTTTCATCTCTGGCTTTGGAGTATGTGACTTGCTTCCCTTTTCTGAGTCATTCTCTCTTGGCCTCCTGCATTCTGAGGAGGTCATTTGCATTGTCTAACATTGGAGCCAAAGGTTTCAACTTCTCTGACAAATGGAATCTCCACTTTTGTTCCAACCTGACCATCTTTGTAGGGTCCTCCAGGAAGGTTCTCAGTGTTTTAATCGCTGCTACCTGGGTTCTCATTTGTTGGTACCGTGTCTGTGGAAACAGTTTTTTTTTTTTTTTTTTTTTTTTTGGAGACAGAGTCTTGTTCTGTTACCCAGGCTGGAGTGCAGTGGTGAGATCTCGGGTCACTGCAACCTCTGCCTCCCGGTTCAAGCAATTCTCCTGCCTCAGCCTCTCAAGTAGCTGGGACTACAGGCACCCGCCACCACGCTTCCCCACTCAGAACTTCAATCAGCCTTTTTGTTACTCATTCTTAAGTATGAGCAGAAAACCAAGGATTCAGAGAAAAGCCCCATACAAAAAGATGAAACAGGCCGGGCGCAGTGGCTCGTCTGTAATTCCAACACTTTGGGAGGCTGAGGTGGGCGGGAAGGGAAGGAAAGGGAAATTTTTTTGTATTTTTAGTAGGGATGGGATTTCACCATGTTGTCCAGGCTGGTCTGGAACTCCTGACCTCAGGTGATCCACCCACCTCAGCCTCCCAAAGTGCTGGGATTACAGGTGTGAGCCCCTGCGCCCAGCCAGAAACAGTTTTTAATATACAAAGTAAGTAAATAAAGACTCTTAAGCTTTATATGGCTGCCTGGGAGTCTTCCCCAGTTTCTTATCCTTTCCGCTTGGAAATCTCCTAGTTGCTTCTAAGACTTCACAGTGTTGGTGATATTGAGAAGCTGTTGCCTAAGAACCACTCTCAGGATGACCCCTTTATATCATTCAGGTGTGAGTGAAATGGATTTTAGACAAGGGCTGGACCAGGCACAGCACTGTCTTCTGACCCGTTATGAAGAGGTGAACCTTGACAACTGGTAGCCTAGATCTTAAAAATTAAAAATTTTCCTCTGGGTCTTGGTTCGCTCCTCATTCTATTATTCTGTGTTTTGATTTTCCTTGATGAAATCAATCTGTAAACACAGAACTCTACACTAGTAAATTGTAATGAATCCCTCGACATTACCCAGGTCGGGGAAATTCAGAACTATCTTTAAACAATGTGGTAGATGCAGGTACACACCCAAGAAGGCAGAGCGGGGCGTGAGCCTTCTCTGTATTCTACAAGGGTCTTGCATAGTGTTCTGCCCACAGGGGGTGCCCAGAAAGTGGCTGTTAGAAGAATGGACTTTTAAAAAATAATAGACTGATAATGAAACTGGCAAAGGTATGGAATTCAAAGGGTAGCTCAGTGTGGTTTTGAATTTGCCCTTGGTTCTTCCTCAAGTTGAATTTTCGTGGAGATACCAATTAGATGCAGAATTAGTTGCAATGCAGAATGGCAGAGAGAGGAAAAGGCAGACGTTGTATGCATTTTAAGTTCTTTGGTACATCTGTTAGTTGTTTATTATTTGCTAGTCACTTTGTTATACAATCCCAAGAGATTGACAAACCCCTTCATTTTGTGTCCAGGGAAACTGAGGCTGAGAAGTTCAACAATTGGTGTAAACTTATGTAGTGAAGCTATTGGCAGGCTTGCTGATCAGTAGTCAAGGATTCATAGAGCGTTGGCTCTCTACTGGATCACACAGGAATTAAATTTAGCTTTGTGAAAAATGTTAGAGGTGATGGAGGTCAACTATACACTGTCTTGGGGTGTATAGTTGCTTTGTGACATTTCTGTTACATGGCTATTTGGCCTCTGCTTGCATCTTTCCAAGGACGGAGAGCTCACTACTTATTGAGTCAGTTCATTTTATTTTTGAATTATTTTAATTGTTAAAATTCTTAATTCATTCATTAATTAATTTTTTTTTGAGACAGAGTCTCACCCTGTTGCTCAGGCTGGAGTGCAGTGGCGCGATCTCAGCTTACTGCAACCTCTGCTTCCAGGGTTCAAGTGATTCTCCTGCCTCAGCCTCCTGAGTAGCTGGGATTACAGGCACCTGCCAACATGCCTGGCTAATTTTTGTATTTTTTCTTAAGTAAAGTCAGGGTTTCCCCATGTTGGCCAGGCTGGTCTCGAACTCCTGACCTCAAATGATCTGCCTGCCTTGGCATCCCAGAGTACTGGGATTACAGGCATGAGCCCCTGTGCCCGGCTAATTGTTAAAATTATTTCATATGAGCTGAAATCATCCTGTAATACAGTTTTCTCATTTAGGACCCATGTCACACTAGTTTTTACACCTCATGATTCATTCCGCCATTCAAGCATATGTATTGAGCAGCGACTGTTTTAGGTTCAGGAGGAGTAAGAGTAAACAAGATAGATAAGGTTTTTTCTCTCTTAGAATTTAGAGCCTGGTATTAGTACAGTGGAAAGAAGATTGAACTATATGTCACAAAACCTAAGTATCAGCCAAAGAATTTTACAGAAAGAAAGAAAAGAAGAAATGAAGGTTATATAACACTTATACACTTGGCTAAGACACTTGAGTATCAGTTTTCACTTCACTTAACAGAGGACATTATCCCATTGGACCTTCCAGAACAGTGAAGGCTTGCTGGGATAATGTACCTTGAAAAATGTTAACTGCTATGTATTACTAAGAGGAGGAGGAGTAGCTCTTGCTTCTACAGAGTAGTTCTTAAAGCATGGTCCTTGGACCACTAGCATCAGCATCACCTGGAAACTTGTGCAAATTCTCCAGCCCCACCCCAGACCTGCTGATTCAGAAACTCACAGAGTGGGGGCCCCAAAATCTTTTTTACAAGTAATCCAGGTGAATTTGATGTGTTTCCTAGCTGGAGAACTACTGCTGTGGGTTAGAACAATAATTCTCAGCCTTGCCTGCACATTGGATTTGCCTGAGGGGGACGGGGGGCCGGTGCGCTTTCAAAACTATGTCTGTTCCCCCCAATTCCCCTCAAAAGTTAGATCAGAATCTGGGGTGGGGCCTGTGCAGAGGCTGCTGGGTGATCTGTAGATGCGCCAGGTCTGAGAATGCTGCTGTGGCCACAGGGCCCAACCCAGAGGGACAGGGGCTTAAGATAAGATGCGGCAGCCTTGGAGTTACCTGGTTTGGTTTGAGTCTGAGCTCTGCCCCTTCCTGGCTCTGCGGCCTTTGGCAAGAGGACTCTGGCCTGAGTTTCCTTATCTGCATAGTGAGGATAAAAAGGTCCATCTCTCAGGGTTGTTGTGACAGTCGATCAGATAATGTATGCAAGCCGGCAAGCATATGTCAGGCACAGGGTTGGTGAAGGAGGACTGAACTTATTGATGGTAGCTGTGGGTATCTGAGGGTGATGGTGCTCACCTTTCCCTGCAGCCCTCTTTGCTCCATACTAAGCCTCTTTAGCTTTTCCATCTGGGACATAAAATCCAGTCCGCTTTTTTAGAAAACTCCATTTTGTCCATTTCTTTCTTTAAAAGGTGGTATCCAATTTGACAGACAGTATCTATCAAAATTACAAAGACACCCACTTTATCCTATAATTCTACTTTATGGAGTCTGTCCTACAGATATACCTGCATATGTGAAAAAATATGTATGTCTTTCTGACAGCATTGTTTGTGGTAGCAAAAGACTGGAAAACCTAAATGTCCATCAGTATAGCGTCTTCTTGCAATTGAAGACTGTGCCGTCACAGAAAGAAATGAGGCAGCTTTTTAAGTACTGACATGGGACTCTGTAGCGTATATTTTTATGTGAAAAAATAATGTGCAACTGTATGGTGTGCTACCATTTGTGCAAAAACAGGACAGGACATTTGCCTGTATGTGCATATACTACGCCTGGAAGGGTACAAAGGAAATGGGTAATGTTGGTTGCTTTTGACTTCAGGGTGGAATAGGGACTTCTCACTATAAACCATGGGGTGTCTTTTAAACCATGTGATTGGAATCTATTAAAAACAATACATTAAAAGAAGTGTGATGCCCTGAGCTGAATCCTCCGCTTGTGGCCTGACCACAGCAGGGTACAGTGTGAGTATTACCATTTTTTCTGTGAACTGGATGCTGTCCTACTTTTAATGCCATTGAAGATTGCATTACCCTGGACACTGTGGGCTCTGATGAACCTTGTGGTCAGGATGGCACCCTTCTCTGTTTCCCATGAATGGTTGCCAGGGCAGGTCTCGTGGACTTAAGGAAGTTTAGACCTGCCCCCAGCCTGTACTTGCACAATCGCCTTTGTTTTTGGCCCAGAATGCTGGGCTGTTAGGGTGATTTGAATCTTGATTCTGGCATCTATAGCATTAGCTGTTCTTTCCAATTTTGTGCCATCTAAGGGTTTGATAAGCCTACCCTTCATGTCTATCTCTAGTCAAGTCATTGTTAAAAAGACAGTGGACAGTGTGTGCCTAAGAATTGAACCCTGCATGATGCCACCAGTGACCCTTCTCTAGCTTGTCATCAAGCCATTAGTGATGCCAGTGTATGCATTTACTCACCAGATGTTTATTATGTGCCCATTATGTGCCAGGCACTATGCCAGTGCCGAAGGTACAAAGGAATAAGACAACTGTCCTGCCTGGAAAGAGATCATCAGCTTGAAAAGAGGTCATGATTGACGCACTTTTTCTCTAAAGGGCTAGATGGTAAATATTGTCAGCTTTGCGGGCCATACATTCTCTGTTGTAACTAGTCAGCTCTGCCATTGTGGCACCAAAGTAGCCATAGACAAGATGGAGACAAGTGGCGTGGCTGTTCCTATAAAACTGCAAAAACAGGCGATGGGCTGGTTAGGCCTGTGGGTGATTGTTTGCTGACACCTGGTCTAGTAGAAAGACAAGTAACTCAATCAAGTTTAATAAGTGCTCTGAGAGCGTATGCACAGAGCACAATGGTGGCCCATAGGAGAGAGTGATGTATGGTCAGTGGGGTAGTAACTATCTGGCTACATAGACAGCAGTGCAAGCAGCTTCACTCTATTTCACTGTCTTATCTACAAGTGAATCATAAGAGGTTTTTCGGCCAGGCGTGGTGGCTCAAGCCTGTAATCCCAGCACTTTGGGAGGCCGAGACGGGCGGATCACGAGGTCAGGAGATCGAGACCATCCTGGCTAACACGGTGAAACCCCATCTCTACTAAAAAAATACAAAAAACTAGCCGGGCGCCGTGGCGGGCGCCTGTAGTCCCAGCTACTCGGGAGGCTGAGGCAGGAGAATGGCGTGAACCCGGGAGGCAGAGCTTGCAGTGAGCTGAGATCCGGCCATTGCATTCCAGCCTGGGCGACAGAGCGAGACTCCGTCTCAAAAAAAAAAAAAAAAAAGAGGTTTTTTTAGATGCTTTGCTGAAATCTAGGTGCATGATATCTCTGGCATCTCACCTGATCTACCAACTTGGTAACCACAAGAGAAAAATCGATTGGTTTTTGGCATGCCTTTGTCATTGTGGACGCACATTGCCTTTTCCCAACATTCACATTTTTTTCGAAATGTTCCCAAACCATTGGTTCTATAATTTTGCCAGGAGCCATTATTGGTCTGTAGTTGTCCAGGTTTATTCATTTGTGGATGTCATGATCACCCACTTTCCTGCTTTAAAATTGAGACATTGGCCTGTGTCTCCTACCCTTAGACCCCGAACTTTGTGTGATTTTGAAGTTGATCAATAGCAGTTCTAAGAAACTTATAGGCCGGGTGCGGTGGCTCATGCCTGTAATCCCAGCACTTTGGGAGGCTGAGGCGGGTGGATCAGGAGGTCAGGAGATCGAGACCATCCTGGCTAACACGGTGAAACCCCGTCTCTGCTAAAAATACAAAAAAAATTAACCAGGCATGGTGGCGGGCGCCTGTAGTCCCAGCTACTCGGGAGGCTGAGACAGGAGAATGGCGTGAACCCGGGAGGCGGAGCTTGCAGTGAGCTGAGATCGTGTCACTGCACTCCAGCCTGGGCAATGAACAAGACTCCATCTCAAAAAAAAAAAAAAAAAAAAAAAAAAGAAACTTATAATCAGCTAAATATGCAGGAAAGAAATTATACGTTCTCAAAAGAAAAATTGGAGCCACATCAAAAAGTGAAAATCAGCCATGGCCTTGCTGCTCCAGTGTTATCCCTGCTAACATTTTGGAGTTGCTTTTGCCAAATGTATGAGAAGTCATCAAAACTCACAATCATATTGCTCTGGAAGGGGTATGGCTTATAGGGGGAGCCTGATGTGTAAGCTACTTAACCTTTTAGAGGAGCACAATTCATATGTGTTTAGGGGATAGTGAAGGCAGAGAGGAGAAAGGGGTTTGTTTCACCTGAACAAGTGGATGTCTGGGAAAGGCTCCGTGGAACAGATGACCCTTGATAATCAAGTAGAAGTAGCTGAAACAAAACAGAATTGCATATGAGCTGTGGTTACAACCATGTGCTAAATATATTTTTTAAAAACTGCAGGGAACTGTCCTAAAATAATACTGTGGTTGGAATATTGTGGTTGGAATGTTGATGAATGTGGTTTTATTTTCTCTGGGTTTCCAAATGGGAGTCTATTGCCTCTTATAATTATTTTTCTTAATGCAACACATGCATGTCCCTGTCCTCAGGAACTCAGAGCTGCAGAGCTTGGCTGCAGTCTGCTGCAGGGTCAGGGAGCTTGGAGCTGTGTTCCATGCACCCTGTCTTTTTCATTAGTGGTAGCTGAGGATGAAGTAGAGAATCTAATAATTCTCTGATAGCCCAGCCCTGGGAGTAGTCTAGTCTTAGGCTTGGCACCTGAAAGTTTTAGACAAATCTTGGAATAAAACTCGAATACAATAGTGCAGGTTGCTTCTTTGAAACACAGTCTGAATAGGTGAGACCTTGCCTTTCCATGCTGAAGTATTTTACTTAGCAAGAATTACTTGCTTTTAAAATGTTCAAGTGCAAAAGCATGAGGTATTGGTTCGGGAGGTAAGTGACATTATTTAGGGCATAGAGAACATGTTTACATGTTTATTTCTGACGCACAGATTTCCCATCCCCAGCATTCGTTTCCGCCTGCCTTATCCACAGGCAGAAGAGAGGACACCCAGAACTGAGGAGGGTCTCCAGACATTCTGAAGTCCTGTCTCATTCCTGTCCACCTCTGGGGAAAGGAGAAGTGTAGTTGTTGCATTGTCTAGGGTCCAGACTTTAGTGCTGCTTCTTAACTTGCTGTGTGACTGTGGGCAAAGTCTTGGAGCTCAGCTTTTCTTTGCTATTAAATTGGGATGATAAAATTGGCCTCAGTTGTAAGGATTGATTGGATTGATTACATACATTGGATAATGTATGTAAGCACCAGGTTAATGCCTGACCTGTAAACAGGTACCTAATACAGCATGCCTGCTTTTATTCATTATTACTGTTTGATTGTTAGTGCCAGCCTTGGAAATCGGCTCTTGTGTGTGCCCTAAGTGGCCATGCAGAAAGAACCCTTGCCAAGCATTCATTATCAGTATTTTGCACCCATATGAATGATCTGGTTCTGAATATTGACATGAAGTTGGTGAGCTGTGGAGCACTAGCGGGATGTGGAGCACTAGTGGGATTTGTGGTCCAGCAACACAAAATAATGTTCAGTGACATTTCTCTTCACAGATTATTTTTCACAAAAGACTTTTTTTTTTTTTTTTTTTTTGAGATGGAGTCTCGCTCTGTTGCCTGGGCTGGAGTGCAGTGGCCGGATCTCAGCTCACTGCAAGCTCCGCCTCCTGGGTTCACGCCATTCTCCTGCCTCAGCCTCCCGAGTAGCTGGGCCTACAGGCGCCCGCCACCTCACCCGGCTAGTTTTTTTTGTATTTTTTAGTAGAGACAGGGTTTCACCGTGTTAGCCAGGATGGTCTCGATCTCCTGACCTCGTGATCCGCCCGTCTCGGCCTCCTAAAGTGCTGGAATTACAGGCTTGAGCCACCGCGCCTGGCCCACAAAAGACTTTCTATGAGATTGCTGAAGGGTTGTGTTCATGAAATGTCAGGTGCTATGTGTGTGGCGGCATTATGTTGATGAAGGCAGTGTTAAACTGCACGTGTTAAGTAGGGACTCAAGAAGTTAAGTACGGGTTGAATAGAAGAACAAAAGGGAAATAATCAGCAACAAGAAGAAGGAAAGGGAGAAAAGGAGGCACCTTTCGGTTGGGCCGTGGGACCCTGTCAGAGCTTCCGCACCCTCCCTGTCTCTCTTTAACCTATAACCACACTGGGACCTGGCTGTGAGCTTTATGAGGCCTGGCAAACTTGTGTTGTTGAAGTTAGTGATGTGTCTTCATCCTTTTTCCAGACGCCCCCATTTTCACTTTTCTGCCACTCTGAGATTCTACTAAATTCCAGATTCAGTCTTATTGGTGACCAGAAACAAGATAAAATGAGAGCAGGAAGGCCAGGTGCGGTGGCTCACACCTGTAATCCCAGCACTTTGGGAGGCTGAGGCAAGGGGATCACTTGAGCTCAGCAGTTCAAGACTAGCCTGGGCAACGCATATCGAAACGCTGTCTCTAAAAAACATACAAAAATTAGCTGGGCATGGTGGCGGGTGCCTGTGGTCCCAGCTGCTCAGGAAACTGAGGCGGGAGGATAGCTTGAGCCCCAGAGGTTGAGCTGCAGTGAGCTGTGATCATGCCACTGCACTCCAACCTGAGTGACAGAGATGAAACCCTGTCTCAAAGAAGAAGAAAAAAAATTATGGTAGGAAGCTCTGTCCTCAATCAGGAAGGCCTAAAGGGTGGGAAGATAGGCTTATAACTTAAGAGAGAATGCCAGGCATGCCAGGTGCAATGGCATGGTCCGGGCTCACTGTAATCACAGCTGCTTGGGAGGCTGATGCAGGAGAATCCCTTGAACCCGGGAGGCGAAGGTTGCAGTGAGCTGAGATCGCACCGTTGCACTCCAGCCTGGGCTACAGAGCAAGACTCCATCTCAAAAAAAAAAAAAAAAAAAAAAAAACAAAAAAAACCACAAAAAAACGCTAAGAGAGAAAGGAAGATGAAAGAGTTACTTTTGTCAGCCTCTTAAGATGAAAAACGGTAACTTAGGCTGACATGCTCCTCGGTTGCACTGAGCACCAAGCTCTCTGTGTGCTGTTCGCCTCTGCCTGCTGGTAAATATCAGCTGTATCTGAAGGTGTGGTATGGCATTCAGTCCCTCTTCATTCTTAACCTATCATGGCCATTGGGGACTAGGAAGACAAAGGGTCAGGCAAAGGGGGTATCTTATTAGCACTGAGGTCTGGCACATAGTAGGTGTTTAATAAACACTTGTCTGTCTGGTTTCCTGGTTCAGAGTCCATCTGTGGTAATTACTTTGAATTCAGGGCATGGATAGAACTGGAACCATTCTTTGTGTGTGTGTTGTTTTTAAAATATATTTGAGCAGTAGGACAGATGGTATTGAGAGTACTGAAGTTAATATATAAAAAAACACTTTAAACATCTTTTTGTAGAAATGTCCATTTTAGCAAATTTTACAGAGAGTAAAAGTCTGTTGATTTCAGTTTAGCTGCCAACTACCCTTTTCCCTAATTTGGAGAACCATAGCTAGATCTAATAGATTAGTTTCTCAGTCTTTCTGCATCCTTTTAGGCCCCCAGGCGTTTATTGCCAGATTGTGGGAGCATTTTGTGCCCTTTGAGTATGCATGCATAATGCTTCCTTTATTTTTAAATACCTTAAAATTTTAATTTCATAAAGTTGCATTTTACTATTTAATTTGAAGGGGTTTACTTTATATTTAGGCATTTATAAACTTTTTTTTTTTGAAGATGGAGTCTTGCTCTGTCACGCGAGCTGGAGTGCAGTGGTGAGATCTCGGCTCACTACAACCTCCGCCTTCTGGTTCAAGCGATCCTCCTGCCTCTGTCTCCCAAGTAGCTAGTAGCTGGGACTACAGGCATGCGCCACCACGCCTGGCTAATTTTTGTATTTTTAGTAGGGATGGGGTTTCACCATGTTAGCCAGGCTGGTCTCAAACTTCTGACCTCAGGCAATCCGCCCACCTCGGCCTCCCAAAGTACTGGGATTATAAGCCTGAGCCACCATGCCCAGCCTAGAAGCTTTTTTTCTTTTTTTTTTTTGAGACGGAGTTTTGCTCTTGTTGACCAGGCTGGAGTGCAATGGCGTGGTCCGGGCTTTGCTTTAACCCACCTCCTGGGTTAAAGCAATTTTCCTGCCTCAGCCTCCCGAGTAGCTGGGATTACAGGCGTGCACCACCATGCCTGGCTAATTTTGTGTGTAGAGATGGGGTTTCTCCATTTTGGTCAGGCTGGTCTCGAACTCCTGACCTTAGAGGATCAACCTGCCTTGGCCTCCCAAAGTGCTGGGATTACAGGTGTGAGCCACCGTGCACAGCTTTTTTTAAGAAGCTGGAAATGTCTTCAGATTCTGTGTCTGGTATTTATGGTGGTCCACTTAATATTTGTCAGTTTGCTTTTCTGATTTTGCAGGAGATTAGGTGCTGACTTAGTACAATGATTTTGTCAGGGTTTGTTGTGTCTTTGGTGTGTGATGGTTAGAGTGGAATTGCAGAACTCCCTTTTGAAAGGCCTTGGTAAGTAGGGGGAGAGGAGAGCAGGACCAAGGCTACAAGGCAGCTTCAGGTTAGGATGACTTAGCATGGGACTTTGTCTTTACCCTGTTCCCCTTTATGTATGTTCCCTTCTGCCCCTCTTTCTTTCCCTTGTTTCTCCCTACTTTCCTGCTCCTGAAATATTTCATATACTTTGCTGGATTTAGTGCATCTAGGATTATGGTAAAGAAGAGGGATTTTCCTTCTTTCCTCCACTCCTCCCCTTCTGCTCTTGCTTAAAATTCAGGTTTTATTTTGAGGAACATTTTACAAAGTATCTTTGGCCATTTCCTCCATACCCTGCCACACGTGTAAAAGTCAGCATGGGTTTTGCAGAGCATAGAGCTCAGGAGTCATCTAAAAATGGATGTCAGTTTTTTTGTGACTCCTATTTTGGTTCTGGGGTGACTGTGCCCACTCTTAGTGGGGACAAGCAGGAGGTGGTAACATTCACAGGTGCTGGTGGCAGGACTGGTCTGTGTGCTGGAGGGGACCAGCAGGAGGTGGTGACATCCACAGGTGCTGGTGGCAGCGCAGGCCTGTGTGCTGCTGAAGCCTGGCCAGCACCAGGTGCCTTGGCTCCAGCTCTGCCTGTTGCTGACTGCATTTGGCTGTTGGGTTTTGGCTTTCTGAAGTGTCGTTTGTATTGGTCATTTAGCCTGTTCTGTTTCATAGCCTTTTCATCCGAGGAATCATACAACTTGAGCATTTTTGACCTTGTAAGGCTTTGTAGAAGAGATTGTAAATTCCAGATCACTCTGTACAGCAGTGCAGGGGTTGAAGTGAGGGAAGATCTGTTACTTGGACGGGTGGCCTTGGCCTCTGAAGGCAGTCCCTGCAGTTGGTCTTCAGTGTGTGTTGAACACATCCCAGAGGGAGGTGGGGTGCACAGATGACTGCTGATGGGCGTGAGCCCATGGGAGATTTGGAGACTGACACCTGCTTCTTTGGCAGCATATGGTATTTTTTCAGTTCCCTGCAGGAGGGAGGGAGGTTTGGGTATTTAAATGTATGGTAAACAGTCTCCTTTCCCTTATTACTTATCTTTGGTTCATTCCAAGTCAGTTTCGGGGGCCTAGTAGAAAAGTAAGTGTCCTCTGTCATTCCCTCCCTACCAGAAAGCTCAAAGTTTTCGGCTAACCTCCAGTTTGGATGAGAGAGAGCTGAGAGGCAGTGTGGCTGGGTCCTGGGTAAAGGCCAGGCAGATGTGGTTTCATGATAGGTTCTGACTGGCAGGTGTTTTTATGTGCTCAACAGCATCCTATCTCTTCTCTTAAGGGCCATCTAGTTCATTCTTTAACATTACTGGGGAGGAAGCCTCCCTGGGGCCCAGGGAGGTGAAATGACTTACTCTGGGTCACATAGTAGTGGAAGAACCCACACTAGAATTGTATCTTTTTTCTGTTTTATATCATGTTGCATTGAGTCTCCAAGGTCTGTACATCCTTCACAGACTCTTAGAGAAACTTACATGTAATATGGTGATGGATAGCTGAATATGGGAATATGGCTAAGAGCACACACTTTGCCATCTGATTTGGGTTCTGTTAATAGTTCTGGCTGTGCTACTTGTTCACTATGTGATCATGAGTATGTTCCCGGTCTCCCTGAGTCTCAGTTTCTTCATCTGTAGAAAGGGGACAATAACTACCTCATTAGGTTTTGAGGATCACCCAGGACCATTGCTTGGTGCATGTAGACACTCAGTACATTGCAGCTGGCAGTATTATTTTCCATACCTTGCTGTAGAGCTCCAAGGTGTAGTGAGGCCGCCAGCTGTGGTGAGGCTGGCATCCCTCCACTTTGAGATTGAGGTAGGGAGAACTGCGGCGTGTCCCAGACCTGCCTGGATTCCTGTGACATCTTTGCTTCATTCAGCACATGCCCTTTGAGCAGCCTGGGGCATGCGCACCCATTGGAAGAGGATGCCTTTGGGTTTAATAACTTGTGCGTTTAATAATCAGCCTGTTTGGCTGAGTGATATGGCAGCAGCAGATTGATTTTATTGGGGCAGAAAAAGAGCTGTGTGCTTCTCCGAGTAGCCCTGAGTCACAGACCGCCAATTTGTTATCTGCACGTATGCATAGTCAGCTGTGCACAACCTCCTCTTCCCTGCCCAGCTGCTCTGGTGTGATTCATTCTACAAGTATTTGAGTACCTACTGTGTTCCAGGCACAGGACAAAGTACCAGGGGAAGATACATTGATGAGCGGAAACAGACCTGAGCCCTGACTTCATGGAGTTTGTGAGGTTGTGGGGGAAACAGGCATTAAGCAAATGAGGGTAACATTATAATCAGTGCAAGGCTATGAAGAGCAAGTACATGGGGCTACTGAAGCAGGTACTAGAGAGATTTGACCTAAGCTGGAAGTCCACGGAAGGTTCCCAAAGAAGCGGCAAGTGAGCTGAAGGAAGGCCAAAGTGGTGAGGAGTGGGTGAGGGCAGGACCTGACTCTTGTGCTGTCCCCTGAGCCCAATACCCTTCCTTCATTTTCTTGGTCCTTTAGGAGGCAGTTAATCCTCTTGCAGTCAGTCTTGTTGTTATAATTTCAGATGTATGCTATTTCTTTTTAATTGCATAGTTTTCAGGGCAAAAATAAAGTATGGCCTCTACTTTAGGAGTTCAGCAATATAAACTGCAGCCACTTGTTGGATATCAACTGCGTGCCAGACACAGTGTGCGTTTTCATTGAATCCTCTCAACCCTGGAAGGTCAGTATAAGGATTCCCAGGTGAAGAAACTGAGGCTCGGAGAAAGGCTAAGTAACTTGGGCTTTTGTCTCATGTTGGTTACTGATTAGAAAGCTGGGATTTTAACCCTTTGGCCCATTGCCAAACACTCTTGTGTCCTCTGCCTCTCCCTCTCACAGACAGCTTTGTGGCTTGACCTGGGGATCCAACCACTATCTCCATGTCACATCTGAGGGAAAATGCAATCTGAGTTCCAACCCTCCAACATGACCATGAACTTTTGGCGCATGACCTTTTTATCATTTGAGGGCTGTTGTCTTAATTCTGTGTCAGACTGGCATTGAGACTAAGTGGATCTGTCTCGCAGTGGTTTTAAAATCACCTTTTCAGTTCAAATCCATAATTAATGGAAGATGGTCCTGGAAATACTCACTTGAGGTGAGTAGCAATGGACCAGATAAAAAGAAAGTCAATTTCACCCCTATCGCGGCCAGTATCCCCATGGACCGTAGGGAAAAGACATGGGTGTGGGCTGGTAACTTTTAATTATTTAGAGTTAAGTCTCTCATTTTCATGTGCTTTTCATGCGCTTTCATGCGCTTTCACTCATTTCATGTTAATGAGTGGGCTCTGGGTAGGGGTAATCTATGCCAGTTACTTCATCTATCTGAGCCTCAGTCTCCTCTGTAAAATGGGATAATGCAGCTTATCTACTTCAGCATTGCTGTGAGATTCAAATGAACTACAGAGCCCTAGGATTAGAAGAGGGTATCTCTAAGATAATACATTTGTAAGTGTTTTGTAGGCCTGTGTATACGCTGCTACTTTTATTGATTTACCACCATGGTTCATATTATTATTAATAGCACAACACACTGGTTCTTAAACTTGAGCTATATTAGAATGACCTGGAAGGCTTGTTAAGACACAGATTGCTGGGCCCCTCCTCCAGAATTTCTGATTCAGAAGCTATAGGGTGGGGCCAGAGGATTTTTATTTCTAACAGGTTCCCAGGTAATGCTGCTGGGCTGGTGACCACACCTGGAGAACTACACCACCCAGATCTGGAGCTGCCAGGCCCAGTTGGTGCCTCAGGCCTAGAGAGTGACAGGTAAAACCCACTGACCTTGGTGGAGGGTGGGTGTGGATGTCAATTCAGGGCTATCATGTGGCCAGACAGAGCTGAGTTGGCATTGGCGAGCCTAAGTCAGGGACTGTGATGTCTGGAGCAGGGTGGAGGCAGCTTCTCTGCTCCCTTGGGTCCCTCAGGACTTAATATGGCCACTGGCAATCACCATTGCTTGGGGCTGTGGTGTGTGGTGCAGAAGGTACCTCTCTCATAGGGTGCTTTAGGCCAAACTTAGATAGACCTATCCGCATTGGTGAACTCCTTCCTTCTTGAGGCTAACTCTGATTCATGCAAACTCAAGCCCCCTTGGGCTTCTGTAAAGAAATCACCTTCTTTCTAATGATTTTCCAAGGGTGCAGTGAAGGAAGAGTTTCCCTGTGAGGCTGGGTGACCGATCATCATATCCTGTCTCTCATCCTAAGAGATTTCCTACTTCCTGCTCCAGCCACACTCCTTCCTGCCCCCCAGCCCATGTTTGATTTCTTCTTAAATCTCTTTCTTAATTGAGATAGACAGCTTTTTACAAAATTACCCCCTATTTCAGAAGAGGACAGGCTGGAGCAGGCTAGTAGCAATTATCGCACTTTTGGGATCATATTGAGTGGCTTGTTAAAGATGCAGATTCCCTGGCTATCCCCTCAAATGTTTTGATTTCTCAGGTCTGGAGAGATCTCAGAAATTCTGATGCAGGGGTCTGAGAACCATACTTAGGGAGATAATCCAAGAGAATTGGATTTGCTTTTCAGTCTGCTGACATGTGGATACCACTTTACTCCAGCTACCCAGTGCCCACGAGCCCCTGCTTGGACATCTGTCCTCTTTAGAGTCTCTGCCTGAAAGCCTATACCCCATATTTGAGAGACGAAGCCATAGTGTGGGAGGGGAGTGGGGCTTGCTTAAGGGTTGCTTTCTTGGTCAGCCAGCTTCAGAGTTTCCATTATGGCCTCTAAAGAGGTCTTTTTACCTGCAGTGTCTTCCATCAATATTCTGCCTCGTATACACGCTACTTCTGCCTCAAGGCCCAGTATGACTCTGAAGTCACAGTGACTTTTGTAGCCCATACTTGGTTCCTTCTCACAACTTCTCTATGAATGATGATGGGTCTTTTGGTTTTTCTTTTGCCTTGTATGGCTGTCTGATTAGCTTCCATTGGACTGACTTTATTTCTGAAATTATATTGTAAGCGTCATGGAGATTGTGGGGTCTGCATGGTGTTGGGCATGCAGTTATCAGTGATTATGGATAACTTGGTTCACCATGATGTTTCTGGGATAGAATGACCTCTGTTTGATACCTGGTTTGACAGATATCAAAACCATGGCAATAAGGGTCTAGAATTGGCCTGATTTCCACAGTATCTCTTAGATGCAAAGACATTTTAGGCACAGGGCTTTGAGTATCAGTGCCATCAAATAGTACTTCCGGGGGAACCCCAGGCAAGTCGTGGTCCTAACTGAAACCAGAGGTTTTAGCCAGAAATAAACCAGCATCAGGAAGAGAGCTGGTCAAACACTGTTCCACTGCATCAGTGGGTGGCAGAGGCTGCTGGCAGGACAGAGTTAGCTGGCATCAGTCACAGCAGAAGATGACTCATAAGGCTAGTTGAATGTGTGTGTATGAGTTTGTGTGTGTCAGAGAGAGACAGAGAGAAAAAAGATTCTTACTTCAAACAGCATTCTTCCCGTGTCTCCTGAGGATGTATTTTTTTTCCCTCAAATGTTTCTTTTTTCTACGTAATAGTCAATGTTCAAGATTTTGTAAAAAAAAAAAAAAAAAAAAAAAAAAAAAAAATTAGGAAGTAATCCAAGAACCCAGTATTCAAAAGGGCCTGGGCAAATTGTCAATATTTTGTCAATGGCTCTTTCTAGCCTGAGTTGCTTGTGTGGCGTGCCAGATCCATCCAACAAGATTGCCATTTGCTTTGCCTGTTCTTTGCTCTCAGTCTAAATAACTTCTCAATTCATTCTAGTCCTTTTAAATTTTCATGGCTTGCTGCATTTTGTTAGCTCACTTAAATTGAGAACATGGAATCAATAACAGTACAACCACAGACCCAAAGATGGTTGCAAGAGTCTTTTCTAGATGGTCCCATCTGGCCCACAAAGATCTTGAGCTCCTTGGTGTCAGAGTCCTAAGCCCAGGTGTCCCATGTCTGGTGAATTTAATTTTCTTCTCCCAGCCCTGCACCTACCATCTTTGCGATCCTGCTTTCCCTCTGCTCTTCCCTCATCCAAACTGAGGTCTGACCTATAGAGAGAAATAGGTTTCTCAGGCCTGAGGTAGATGGAACCATTTAAGTACAAGGAATCCGGTGTGGAAAGGGGTGTTGTTCAGATTGCATTTAAAAATGGTTTGGGAATAACACTGGCTGTGAAAACATTATCAAAAATCTGCAAAATCAACACTCTTTCTTCCTGGTAAACACGAAGGGCTCGGCAGCTGCACCTCACTCACATGTGTTTGGCCAACTGCTACTTGGGACATTGTGCCTCCCTCAGTGGCTCATGGGTGCTGATTGAAGCCAGGATTGGCTCTTTGCTGGATCGAAAGGTGTCTCAATGATCTGAAATGCCATACCAGTCAAGGGTACAGTTGAACTTAACTGTAGCATATACCCGTCCATCTGGGTTACATGGACACTTTGATGCGTCCCACATCCCTGTTGAGGTTTCACTGCGTCAAGACCCAGGGCAGGCAGAACTGACCCTCCTGCTTAGGCAAAGGTGACTTGTGGGTGATTTCTTTCCGTCAGAATCCTCACCCTCTCAGTCACCCCATAACCTTATACAAGAGAATTTGTTGGGAGAATCAGCCCACACACAGGTTTGAAGCAAATCCAAAAGGAACATTTGCCACTGTATGAAACTTGTCTCATCTTGCTGCTCTTCGATGAGGACTGGTCCACTACTTCTCCCTGACCCCCCAAGTTGCCAATATCATTTGCGGAAAACTTACTGTTTGGAAATTTACTGGTTTCCCAGAACAGGAGCTATTTGCCTGAGTTTCTTTTAGGGAAGGCTGAACTGCCTTTTTGGCACTCCTAGTCTTCCTTTCCTTTTCCCCCGTGTGTCTTCATAAGGAGATGGCTTGGAAATAGTTACCAAGAAGAATGCAGCTGTGTACTCCAGTCTGATTTCCTGGAGCTTGAGCTGTGTCAGAGGGCTCGGATTCTGTTTTTGACATGGACTCAGGGATGCGCTGCAGATACAGCAGCAGGTGGGCTGAATTCAGGGAAGCATCTAACCAGAAACATGTGGCTGAAATAGGATGTGGGCGCTGGATGATAAGGCTACAGGTAGATGCACTGTTGGCTGAATTATTAGATCAGATTTACATCCTCAATTCAGGAGGCTTCTTATGGTGCTTAGAATTGTGCCTGGACCTGTTCTGGTCTTTTGTTTTTTTTCTGAGACAGTCTTGGTCGGTTACCCAGGCTGGAGTGCAGGGGTACAATCTTGGCTCACTGCAACTTCCGCCTCCTGGGTTCAAGCAATTCTCCTGCCTTCAGCCTCCCGAATAGCTGGGACTACATGTATGTGCCCCCATGCCTGGCTAATTTTTGTACTTTTAGTAGAGATGGGGTTCTGCTCTGTTGGCTCTGGTCTCGAACTCCTGATCTCAAGTGATCTGCCTGCCTTGGCCTCCCAAAGTGCTGCGATTATAAGTGTGAGCCACCACGCCTGGCCCTGGTCATTTTTGATCAGATGCTGGAGCTCTGGAGGGCAGCCCTGTGAAGTGGGCAGATCTCTCAGAGCTGGGAGAGAGAGCTTACACTTCAAAGAGTGATCAGCACCTAACAGCTCTTTTAACATGTGTCTAGCATCTAGGTTACAAAAAAATCCTATATGTATAGGATGGGGGTGACCTGATTTTAAAAGAAGCTCTTGTGAAGAAAGACTTAGCCATTTTGGATGACCAGAAAAAGAAGGCCCTCCTTAGAGGGCTGGAGGAAGAGATGGTTCTTTAGCAGCGTGCTCTGATAGCTTTGGGTTTGTCTTCTGGGGCAGGTGACTCTCCCGAATGGGGTGATGCCGGGCTCGTACTTCAGGAGCAGAGTAAGTTGGCTGTGACGCTAACCCTCTTCCTACTAGCTGTCTCTCCCCTAGAAAACTACCCTCTCCCCTATACAAGGCCTCTTCCACGTCTATACTGTCTTCTCCAGGCAGGAGCCAGGGCTTTTCTCATTTCTGAGGGTTTCCAACTCAGTCCCAAAGGCTGTAGCTGCCTTTGATGTTGAGAAACAACAACAAAAACAAGCAAGAAACAAGGCAGCAACATAGGCTTTAGGAGACATATCAACAGGCCGGGCATGGTGACTCAAGCCTGTAATTCCCACACTTTGGGAAGCCAAGATCGATTGATTAAGGCCAGGAGTTCGAGACCAGCTTTGGCAACATAGCATGACCCCATCTCTGCAAAAATAAAAGTAGAATTAGCTGGATGTAGTGGTGCATGCCTGTAGTTGGAGTTACTTAGGAGGCTGAGGTGGGAGCATGGAGCCTCCCTTGAGCCCGGGGTGTTGAAGCTGCAGCGAGTCCTGATCTTGCCGCTGCACTCCAGCCTGAGCAACAGAGTGAGATCCTGTTGCTCAGGAAAAGAAAAAGAAAAAGAAAAAGAAAAAGTTATAAACAGAAGGCTTTGTATTTCAGTTTATAACTTACAAATAAGCAGCATTTAATTTGATTTTGCAAATGTAATAAGAATGTGATCTTAGTTCCACATTGCATCAGGTTGCAGGTGGCACGGAAAAGGTACAGGTGTGAGAGAGTGGAATAAAACAGGAAGTTGGGGTGGAGAGGAAAGCTAGTGACAAATAGGGTTGTGGGGAGGAGAAAGCAAAGACAGGCTTGCATGGAATGAGATAAATGTGCATGAGCGGGCTTGTGAGCAGAGTTAGAAAACAGCACAATTTGAGGGGGAACCAGATTTGGTTCTCTTTTCCTTTCCCTTCCCATCCTCATAAGGGTCCTCTCTTAATGCTGTAATTTATGTCCAGAAAGTCTGACAAATTACATCTTCGCTTTCATTTTTCTTCCACTTAAAAAAAAATTTTGACAGGGTCTCTTTGTTGTCCAGGCTGGTCTCGAACTCCTAGGCTCAAGTGATCCTCTCCAGTAGCTGAGACTACAGGTGTGAGCCACCATGCCTGGTAATACCTTCACTTTCCAAAAACTTTTGACAACTTGACATACCTACCTGTCCCTTTAGAATGAACGCTTGATATTGACCGATGGGTGCTGTAAGAAGCAAAGATGCAATTTATTTAATAATCTTCCAAATAAAATGCTTTTTCTCAGGAGTTCAAGACCAGCCTGGCCAACATGGTGAAATCCTGTCTCTCCTAAAAATGCAAAAATTAGCTGGGCGTGGTGGCAGGTGCCTGTTATCCCAGCTACTTGGGAGGCTGAGACAGGAGAATCCCTTGAACCTGGGAGGTGGAGGTTGCAGTGAACTGAGATTGCACCATTGCACTCTAGCCTGGGCGGGAGAGTGAGACTCTGTCTCAAAAAAAAAAAAAAAAAAAAAAAGCTTTTTCTCCCCCAAACAAAAACCTTATTGTCTTTAGATGAGCCCAAAGAGTTAAAGAAAATTGTCTGTATTGATACATGAATATACATATACACATATATATAAAGAGAAAAGGAAATGCCTTCATATCATCCAGCAGTTTTTTTCTAGGTGGTAATTTTATGACTATTTTTTCTTTTTTTGTGGGGGAAGGGTGAGTTATTTTCTGTCTTTTTAAAAACAATGAACAGTATTACTTTAATCAGAAAAGGAGTTATTAAGATGTAATGCTCTGGTTGAAACATATGGATAAACTATTTAAATACAGTATTATCATTTACCAAAAGTATTATTTACTTTTTATAGCTTAAGTTTGGAAATGCATGCATTTAGTGTATATTAGCCCTTCCCCTGCTTTCTTCTAGCTTTTAAAATTTGTATTTTTTACCAAAGTTACACTGGCATAGAGTTTCAAGAATCAAATATTTCTATAGGACCACAGTCTCCGGCACCGTCACCTTTAGCCCCCTGCTGCCTGGGTGGCAGCCAGTTTAAAATCTTAGCTGATTCTTTTGATATTTACTTCCACATTTGATAGTAACCTGTATGTTTTACTTCCTTTTGGTAGTAAACCTGTCTTTTGGACATCATCTGCTAACTTATCACCATGTAAGATGAAGATTTGGTTCTCTTTTCCTTCCCTTTCCATCGTCGTTTTTTTTTTTTTTTGGAAGAAAAATCCTGTCTTCTTCTCTGAAAATCTTGGGTATCAGGCCTTATCCGAGAGGGACAAGGTTTCCTTATTTGGAATAACGTGTGCATTCTTTGGCCTTTTGTGATTTTGCCAGTAAGACTTTTAAAGTCTGCTCCAAAACTCTTAAGTTATTGGCTTGAATTGGGCCATGTGTTGCTATGAGCTCTGTAGACCAAATAAAACCAGGGGATTGTCAGAATCTGGATTGAATTTAAGGCATCTCCTGGAGGTTATTTTTTGGACCAAATTACAGATTACCAATTATTTTATTATCCTTTGGTCATAAAAGTAGAGTGTAGAGAAAATATACAACCCTAGTTCATTGTTTGCTAGACTCTGGAAAACTTGGCGGGGGTGGGGTGGGGTTCCTAGAAGGCATCTTCCTTGAGCTCTCAGTTTCAGAAAACTCTCAAAAGATGTCTTCTGTTCATATTTGGTGATGTACAGGGTTTTGGGGGCAGTGGTGGAGATGCCTGTGTCTGGGAGACCCAGCTGGATTTGTATAAAGTCCCAAGAAGTGCCCCTTTTCTAGAAGGGCTGCTACAGTCCAATCTCTGGAACATGGACTGTTATCTGAGCTCTGACAGTTTTACTTTGTTCCCAGGGCCACCCCCAGTCACCTCCAAATTCTTTGTATAATTCCAGAGGCCATTCCTCTGGGTTTATCCTGCTTCCTCCATGCTAGTGAATAACTCCCACCTCCTGCCCTTTGTCTCTCTATTTATGGCCCTTCTGAGTTCTGGAGAAGACTTCACTGGGACTGACGTCAGTGAGCTTAACATCTTTCTCATTAATGAGGAATGAGAGAAGGCAACAGGACAATGCCCCCATGGCTTCCACTGTAAGAAACTTGAAGACTCTGGATCTTAAAGTTATTAGAGCAGTTGGAAGCCACATGGTTTTAACAGCTCTACTTGTGTACCTCTGGTAATGAGCAACTCACTGTCTAGGAGCCACTCTTTCTAATGTTGGATAGCTGTTCTCATTGGAAAGCTCTTTCCCGCTCATCTGACATTCTTGTCTGGAACTTTCATCCATTTCAGAGGATAGGACCATTCTTGATGGTACAGTTTGTCCAACCAGTCAACATATTACTCTTCCTTTTGTTCTGACATAAGTGGTATAAAATGAGGTAATAGATGCATTTTGGGAAATGTAATGGCACTATACAAATGCAAGAAACATTATTGATTGGCTTTTATGGCTTAGATGAGTCTGACTTGAACTTTCAGCATCATATACTCCATTAGTTGAGAACATTGCAGTGACCTTTTTTAGGAAACAGTTTCCTGGAGATTTAGTCAGTGTAGAAAAATACCATATTTAGCCTTTATTCCACAAAAGTGTCAAATATTTATATGTCTGAATAGTCTGGGCTGGGTGTGCCAGCTCACACCTGTAATCCCAGCAGTTTGGGAGGCTGAGGTATGAGGATTGCTTGAGCCCAAGAGTTCAAGACCAGCTTGGGCAAAACGTTAAGATCCCGTCTCTACAAAATACTAAAAAAATTAACTGGGCATGGTGTTGCACGCCTACAGTCCAACTACTTGGGAGGTGGAGGCAGGAGGTTCTCTTGCACCCAGAAGTTTGAGGCTGCAGTGAGCTATGATCACGCCACTGTACTCCAGCCTGGATGACAGAGTGAGACTCTGTCTTAAAAAAAAAAAAGTCTAGGCCACTACTGTTTTGACTTAGATGCCCTTTAATTTCTTCCTTTCCCTTTCCCTTTCCTTTTTTTTTTTTAATGGAGTCTCGCTCTCTTACCCAGGCTGGAGTGCAGTGGTGTGATCTTGGCTCACTGCAACCTCTGCCTCCTGGATTCAAGTGATTCTCCTACCTCAGCCTCCTGAGTAGCTGGGATTACAGGCGTGTGCCACCACACCTAGCTACTTTTTGTGTTTTTAGTAGAGATGGGGTTTTGCCATGTTGGCCAGGCTGGTTTCGGACTCCTAATCTCAGGTGATCCACCCTCCTTGGCCTCCCAAAGTGCTGGGATTACAGGCGTGAGCCACTGTGCCTGGTAGCCCTTTAATTTCTGTGTGTCCCATTTTGTTTTTCACATATCTCCCTCTATGTGAACATGTGTGTATGTTTAGTTTTAAAATTCTGTTTTTTTTTTTTAGAGAAGAAAGATATTAAGTAAGAGCTAACTATGATACCTTTAAAAATGAAATTCGGAAGTTGAAGATTAAATTACTTATACATTTTATTAATTGATATTTTCCAGGAAGAAAATATCCTGTTTTGTGCAAGGGAAGATCAGGCTGTTTTTGAGGAAGGGATATCAGAAGGTTAAGAACAGGCTTTTTGAGTGGTGGCGGCTCTGTAATTCCAGGACCTACCCATCCCTCACTTCTAGGTGCCTTACTCCTTCCCAAGTCCTCACCCACCTGTGACTAGACATGGTTAGGGAGGAGGACCAGTTTTGTACATACCAGAACAAGTATCTTCTAACTGTATTTGAGTCTTGATAAAAATGAGTCTAACACGCAGCTGTTGTCCGGGTGCGGTGGCTCACGCCTCTAATCCTAGTTCTTTGGGAGGCCGAGGTGGGTGGATCCCTTAAGGTCAGGAGTTCGAGACCAGCCTGGCCAACGTGGTGAAACCCCATCTCTACTAAAAATACAAAAATTAGCCGGGCGTGGTGGTGTGTGCCTGTAATCTCAGCTACTTAGGAGGCTGAGGCAGGAGAATCGCTTGAACCCAGGAGGTGGAGGTTGCAGTGAGCCAAGATCATGCCACTGCACTCCAGCCTGGGTGACAGAGGGAGACTCCGTCTGAAAACAACAACAACAAAGAAACCATGCAGTGTTACACGTTCTCCCACCTGCCCTAGGACTTCTTTTACCTTCGCCCTCAAATGCTTTCTCTTTGGAAAAATCACTTGGGTGCAGTTTGTTGAAACTGGTCAGCAAATTATTGTTTCCATAGCTCTGGCATAAGTCTCATTAGAAATGGTTTTATGAGGCAACCGTAAAAGGAGCTGGTTTTCTCAGTATTTAGAAAACTCTTGTTTTCTAAGTAGTGAGTGTATTGCCAGAGGTTCAGTTTTGTTTTCCTTATGATTTTGATTTATTTGAGTCTGATAGAATGGTATCAGTGACATGAGGAATAATTACAGCATCTTTTGAAATTCTATCCTGGAACCCCACCAGGAACTGACCCAGATTGGTGCCAAGGTACACATAATAGGTTTTAGGTTTTTGAAAATACTTGTTGGAAATGCTAGGCTTTTTGATACTTAAAGACCATTGTTTTAGTGGGTGGAGTTCTTTTTTGATCCTCTAAGTTTAAACTTTTTAGTTCGGGGTGGCCAGTGACCGTCCTGTGTTGTGAGAGTTTAAGAGGCCTCTGAGAAGCAAGACCTGCACGTGTGTGTGTG
This sequence comes from Rhinopithecus roxellana, assembly GCF_007565055.1. Lineage (NCBI taxonomy): Eukaryota > Metazoa > Chordata > Mammalia > Primates > Cercopithecidae > Rhinopithecus > Rhinopithecus roxellana. The sequence goes on from NC_044559.1 coordinate 77,972,464, forward strand.
TGCACACATGTGAACATACTCACATTTGCACTGTCTTCATTTTGCTGACAAGTTTTAAGCTTTTCTGGACTTTCTGCTTTTACTGAATCTTCAGAGATGCTTGCTATCTTAGGAAATTTAGTATGATATTAAGTCTTTAAATAAAGATAAAAATAATTTGCTTTAAACCAAGAAAAAGAGAGAGAGAGAAAGAGAGAGATTGGCAGCAATAAATTAACATGATAACATTGGTGGACAGATTCTTGTGTTTTCTCTGAGACTTCCTTTGTTTTCCCAGCTTTCTATGATTAACATGTATTACTTTTATATTAGAGAAAGCGATGTGTAAAAAAGCATGGTTGCTTTGAAATTCATTCTCAGTCTGCCGATGGGATAACAAGGTAGAGAATACAGGAGGGATGACAGATTGGAGCTTAGGGACGTCGGGAGCCAGGGCTGCCATGGGAACTGTTGTTCCCAGCCTTTTTGTCAGCAGAGACGCCCTTCTTTTGTTTTTATACTTATTTATTTTTCTTCTAAATACCCCTTGCTCTGAAAAATTTCATCCAACCCAACACTATGTTTATTAAGTAATAATATATTTCCCCACTCTTGATCAATCGAAGATAGACTTAACTGCCTATTAGAGTTACCCGAGTCTTTATGGAGTTGCTACTGTTCCAGCTGAGAGTAAAGATGTGTGATGTTTGAATTGACTCTTGTGTTAGACATTCATCTATGTCCTCTACATTCATTTCTACCTGAGTGGAATTTTCTGGGCTGTGGACCCAAGGCTGAGGCTCTGCAGGTAGAGCTCTTCTGTGTTTTGGACCTAGGATCCCCGTATTCCTTCTGACACTGGAGCCCAGAAATAGGCATTTTTTGTGGCCGGGAAATGCCTCCTCCAATCCCTTTTGGTCCTAATCTAAATGAGAAAGAAGAGAGCCAAATTCCCCAACTCCAGTGTCCACATACTCCGGTTTAAACCTACTGCTGTGGAGTCCCGCAGAACACGGGAGGAGGAGCTTCTGGCACCGTTTCCCAGCCCTATATTCCAGTTTTCTGGTCATCCTTTGTGACCCTCCTGCTGAGGAACTGTGAAAACAAAGAATGGTAACCATACAAGGAAGCAATCCAACTCAAACATAATAAAAATTAATTTAAAATGTTAGTGGATCTCTTGTTGAACACCAGTGGGAGAGAATTAAATTATTAATGCCTAGGAAAATGAAATTCTTTCTCCTTCTCTACCACTTGGTATCTCGTACACGATGGCAGCTGCTCTTCTAGAAACTCCCTTTTACTTTTCATCTCCTAACTCTCCACAGCCCTCCAGGAATAGGGGGGCGTAGAAAGCCTCCCATCCCTTTCATCTGGACAGGTAAGGAAGCTAGAGGGGGCACTTGTCTTCTTACAGGATGACCTCAGTTCCATTCCAAGGATAGGGTGTAGAACAAGAGTTTTTAGTTTTTATTGGAACGTGGACCCCTTTGAGAATCTGATAAAAGCTTTGGACACTTTTTCCAGAAAAATTATGTGATAATAACTAACATTTATGTTGTAGACATTGTGCTAAGCACTTAGGTGTATTATCTCTTTTGATGCTCATCACAACCCTGTGAGGTGTAGGCACTGTTGTCTCTGTTCTGCAGATGGGAACACTGAGCCACTGAGATGTTAAAAGATTTGTCCAGGGATACACGTATAAAAAGTTGTGGAGTCTTTGCATATAATTTTAGTTGGTGCTCAGGTTAAGATCTTCAGCTCTAGATTATGAGCCACCACCTGCAATCACTTAAAGACAGATGTCTGTACATGTAACAGGGTAGCAGGTGGATACTAACCCCCAGGGCTGGTGACCAACCTGGTTGTCAGGGTGGTGAAGGAAGGGAAAGGCTGCTCTTGGCTCCCCATTTGCAGAGTCCTCCCCCATCCTCTTCGACCAATTAGGTGAATCTGTGTGTGGGTTTCTAAGTGTCTATGCTTTGCAGTGATCCCACACAGTTATCTAATTGGCATTTAATGTGAGCTGAGAAGTCAGACAATCTGGGCTTCTCTCTTGGTTTTGCTGCCACCAAACTGTGCGACTTGGGGAGTCGTTCAGACCCTGTGCGCTCATCTGCAGACCAGGGAGAATGAACTCTGGACTTCACTGGATTGGGAGGGTCTTGCTACAGTGAGAGGAAGTCACTGCCCTTAATGCATCTTCCTGTGGCCCGTAAGTGAATGACCTGCTAGAAATAGTGTGCACATCTTTTTCTTATTAAGATTAGGGCTCCCAGAAACTGACCCGTGACTGCTGACCACACTTGACATCTGCAGTTTTTGGAGTTGCAGTGAATGTTTTCTTAGAGCTCCAATCAATGATTAGTAATAATTCAGATTTTGTAATAGCTTGTGCCCCCTCTTCTGTCTGCCCTTCTTCCCACCCGTTTGGCCATGACCCCCATGGCAGGTATCCTTAAAATCACAGAGCTGTGAAATGTCAGTGCTGGAAAGGAACTTGATCACCTATGGCCAGCCATGCCATTGTGCAGAAATGGAAATAGGCTCAGAGAGGTGCAGAAACTTGCCCAAGGCCACACAGCTGATCCATAGGAGTAGAGGCTGGGTCATATTCATCATAGTTTCTCTGTTTTCGTCCTCACTGCCTCTCAAACTTCCTCAGTGCATGGAGAATGGAGGAACAAACTATTTGTACAAGCAGAGCCATTTTAGAAGTTCTTCATGGCGCTAGGCCCACAGTTCCTCACTTTCAGGTCATTGTTAACTTCTCCAAGCACCAAAATGAATCTCTGCTATAGACAGAGACCTGGGAAATATCCCTCTCTATTTAATGTGTTATCCCAGGTAATGTAGAGATGGATATAGCCAGGCGGTGTGTTGAGAGACTTTTGGAGGTCAGGGTGGTGTGGTTTATTAATGGCTGTGCTGGAGTTCTCTTTGCAGCAGAGGTCTAATTTGGATATAAAGAGCATCTTTTCTGAAGCTGGGTCCAGCTGATCTGAGTGGTGACATTTAGCACTACTAGGCATTAGCTTCCAGCATCTACCACCTCTTGCCACATGCCACTGTGAGTATTCATGGACTTTCTCCTCTTCTCTCTGCGAAAGAGAATTCTATTGTCTATTACTCAACTTTCCTAGTAACACTACCTTCTAAGGAGAAGTTTCTCTTGGTTAGTTTAGTGCCTGGGCCTTTTTCATATGGAGTCAGGGCAATGAGTAGAGGCTGAATTAGAGAACTAGGAGGTAGGGATGGTCAGAGTGTTTGTGTGTGTGTGTTTGTGTGTGTGTATGTGTATGTGTGTAAGCAGCTACTGGCATCTGAAAGGGCCAATACTTGTAGGTGAGAAGAGAGAATGGAGGCCAAAGGAAAGGAGGAGGGAGAGGAAAGTGTTTATCAACTGGGGTTTAGGGAGAGTGAGGAGATGAAAAGTAAAAGGAAGTTTCTAGAGGAGCTGTCTGTGTTTAGGATATCAAGTGGTAGAGAAGGAGAAAGGACTTTGAAGATACTTTCCTGTGCATTAATAATTTAATTCCCTTCTTTTGGTGCTCCACAAGAGATCCCCTAACATTTTGAGTTAATTTTTATTATGTTTGAGTTGGATTGCTTCCTTGTATGGACACCAAGTGGACACTGGGCTACATGGAGACTCAGTTATGTTCAGGCGACACTGGTCTGTTCTATCTGGGGCTGATGGTGAGGGAATAGAGTGTGAGAAGCACACTCTGGAAGGTGGGTGATGGCGGAAGTGCTCTGTGGCGGGGGGGCCTCGGGCTGATTTGCTGGAGTCAGCTTGTGCTTACTGTTACTTCATTCTGCACAAATCCCAGATCATTTTCCTGTGTTAAAAATAAAGAAACATGTCAGAGTTCTCAGATTCAGTGCTTATTGACTTCATACCCTATCTTCAAAAATAATTTGAGGCAGTTTGAATTTAGTGGGGAAATGTGGTAGTTCATTCAGACTGTATTTTTTCCATAAATAGAAAGGAAATTTGCTTTGAGAAGAAAGAACAGGTTGAGTTTCTAGGCCACATTTTGCTGAAAGAAATATTATTGGGGAAGGATATTTTAATTTTTGTTCTTGAAGAAATTGCTCTTTTGTTCTGCTTTGAGGTGGAGGTGGATTAGCACAGAGAAGATTTTTAGACCAAGGCAAGGAGCAGTGACTGTTTGGCTTAGATAACGAGAGTGCTTTCTTCTGTCTGTGCCTCGTGGGGTCGAATCGATCTGTGTGAGCTGCCTGTCCAACGTTCACATTCAGTGAGATGACTTCTTTGAGTGGCTAAAGGCCCCAGAACAAACAGCCTGCTGGGACTTGCAGGTCTGTGCATGGAGCTTCTTTCTGTTGCCTCCTAGAAGGGCAGAGCAATGCTTCTGCGGAAGAGTAACATCCAGAAGACTGACACTCAGAATGTTCAGGCAAGAGTACCAGGCAAGAGCAGGAAAAAAGACCCGCCTGGTACTGCTGGTAAGTAAATAAGCATCACAGTCTTATTTACTTATTTATTTATTTTTTTAGAGACAGGGTCATGCTATGTTGTCTAGGCTGGAGTGCAGTGGCTGTTCACAGGTGCGATCATAGCACATTGCAGCCTTGAATTCTTGGCCTCAAGCCATTTTCCTGCCTCAGCCTCCCGAGGAGGTGGGACTACAGACCCACACCACCATGCCTGACTTCAGCAGGGTCTTTTTAGCCCATTGGCCAAGCTGTTGGGTACCTTGAAATTGTCCATATTTTTTGACCACCGTAAGGGGCCTTGTGTGAGGGCTGCCTTCTGATGTTTGTGTGAGGGAAATGTCAGCTGCTTTCCGATGTTTGAAGCAGTGCCCAGGGCAGACGGTGATTGCCTACCTAGGTTTGAAAGATCTCAGGAAAGCAGCCTTATGCTGGAAAAAGGCCTGTGACCAGTTCCTGGTCTCTCCGTGGGCCACACCTGCCTTGTTCAGGCTGGTCTGTCTGACTGGCTAGGGAAGTCCCCAGGGAGTCTTGCTGATATTGGTCACTGTTTCTCAGCTGTGTCAGTGTTTCTCAAAGTGACTTCTAGACCCCAGGCATCAGGATGTTCTGAGGCACTTGTGGGAAATGTGTGTACCTGGACCCATACCAGGTGGACAGAGTCAGAAGCTCTGGGGGGTTCGGGCTTCCCAGATGATTCCTTTTACCCTGTAGATGGAGAACCACTGTCCTACTTACTGCCACTGTGCAGAACTGGACATTGTGGTTAGTAAATTTGAAGCCAGATGATCCTGGACTCAAATTTTGTGTCCTTAAGGAAGGCAGGGAAGGAAGAAGAGCCGGCAGTGTGCAGGTGTTGAGTACCAGCTGGGAGAAGATGTGTGGTTAGTGCTTCCAGCTCTCTTCTTTTATGTGCACTCAGCAGCAGCCCAGGGTGTGGATGCTATCGTACAGGGGAGGAAACTGAACATCAGAGATTGAGAACTCGTTTAACATCACACAGTTGGTAGGTGGAAACCAGTGTGGCCAACCTTCTTGCCTTTTCAGTTATGACTGTAATCCCCACTCTAGAATGATGAGTGTCTCTTTGAGTCTGGCTGTGCAGTAGACATATGATACGAGCTACATAGGTAATTTAAGACTTTCTAGTAGCCACATTAAAAAAGTAGAAACAGACAAAATTAATTTTAACAACACTTTTTTTCTAACCCAGTATATCCAAAATATTATCATCATTTCCATATGTAATTGTATAAAAAAAACCTCTCAGATATTTTACATTCTTTTTAAAAATTCTGAGTCTTCAAAATCCAATGTGTACATGACGCTTACAGCACATCTCAAGTCACATTAACCATATTTCAAGGGCTCAATTGCCACCTGTGGCTGGTGGCTGGTGATGTATGTCCTACCCTGCTGTCCAGGTAGCCAGGGATCAGAGTTTTCTAGATCACTGGTTTCCAGGCACCCCAGGATGGATTCATGCTGGGCAGACTGCTTGCGTGTCACCTGAGGAGAGGATATTAAAATTCATCCATCAGGCTGGAGCCCCAGGTGATCTTTTTGTGTAACCTGATTGGAAATGGCTGTGCTAAAAACATTCACTGGCAGTTTACTTGGGTTGTCTGTGACTATGCCCGCCCCCTTTTCAGGGACAGTTGCATTCCAAGCACGTTCTCTAGGAGTGGGTGGGGTGATGAGGTGGTAAGAAAGGTGGGGGAATGCACACCCTGAGGGTCTTTTCCCTGCCTTACTAAATAGAACTATAGTTTCAGTGGAGAAAAGAAACCCTATTTATTTTCCTGAATGTGATCTTGCATAAGGGGTGGAACCTTTCGTTTTGATGGCTGAGAGCAGGATCCTGTGTTCTCAGGAAAGGCGAGATGAAAGAACCAACATACTTAGGGGAGAATGAGATATTGTGTACTTAAGCTGTGTTCTTTTCCAGTGGTTTGATTTTAAAGTTTATTTGCTGACTTAGAGTAAGAAATTGGGTCCAGGAGTCTAAACCTCAAATGCTTCAGAGGTCAGGCAGGTAGCACGAGATGAAGGGTAAGAGATTGAAGACCAAACTGTTAGGAATGTTCTCCTCTCTCACAAAAATGTTGTGGTCTTCCTTTTTTCTGGAAACATAAGACTCTTGACCTTTCGTTTTCCTGTTTTTGATAGATAAATATTTATCTTTTGTAAGAGAAAACCCAGTGCATGCAGTTGGGATCAATGGCAGCCAACACTCAGCTTTGGTGTTAGGGAGATGAATCGGAGAGCCATGGCCGTTTACAGGGCAGCAGCTACCACCCGGCTCCATCCAGTTGTTATCCTTGAGGCCTAGTGTTGCCAGATCCTGTTATTTTTAAGGAGAAGCCACATTTTGAAATTATAAAAGGTTTGGCTTTATAAATTTTATTGTAATTTAAAAATCATTATAAGGCCGGGCATGGTGGCTCGTGCCTGTAATCCCAGCACTTTGGGAGGCCGAGGCTGGCAGATCACTTGAGGTCAGGAGTTCGAGACCAGCCTGACCAACATGGTGAAACCATATCTCTACTAAAAATACAAAAATTAGCTGAGCGTCGTGGCGGGCGCCTGTAATCCCAGCTACTGGGGAGGCTGAGGCAGGAGAATCGCTTGAACCTGGGAGGTGGAGGTTGCAGTGAGCCAAGATTATAGCCCTGCACTCTAGCCTGGGTGGCAGAGCAAGACTCTGTCTCAAAAAAAAAAAAAAAAAGAAAAAGAAAAAAATCATTATAGACTCACAGGAAGTGGCAACAAATGGTACAGAGGGATCTTGTGTGTCCTTCACCCCACTTCTCCAGTGTTAATATTTTATGTAGGCATAGTATGACATCAAAACCAGGAAATTGACGTTGCTGCAATCTATAGTTCTAATTCAGATATCACTTGTGTTGTATGTACTCATTTGTGTGTGTGCACACGTGTATGTAATCCTATGCAGATTTGTATAATCACCACCATAATCAAGAAAACCTTTGAGACTGGGCACTGTGGCTCATGCCTGTAATCTCAGCACTTTGGGAGGCTGAGGCGGGAGGATTGCTTGAGTCCAGGAGCTTGAAACCAGCCTGGGCAACATAATGAGACAACATCTCTATAAAAAAATAAAATAATTTAAAAGAAAATCTTTGGCTTTTGAATTATGTATGCAAATATAACATATTGAAAACTTTGTTAGGTCTAAAGAACATGCCATGGGCCTGGTGTGGCCTGCTGGACCTCCAATTTTCAACCTCTATTCTAGTCTAGCCCTTTCTTTCTTTTATTCAGATAAAATTCACATAACACAAAATTCATTGTTTTAATCATTTAAGTAGACATTTTTTTTTAGTATATTCACAAAGGTTTGCAACCATCACTACTAATTCCAGAACATTTTTGTCACCCCAAAAAGACGCTCCATTTAGCATTTTCACTCCATTCCCCTCTACCCCTTTCCCTGATAACCAACAATCTACTTTCTGTCTCTATGGATTTCTCTATTCTGGACATTTCATGTAAATGGAATCATATAGTATGTGACCATTCCTGTCTGACTGGGCCTTTTATCTTACACAAGAAGAGACTTAGGGCCAGAGAAGGAAGGTGTCATGCCCATAATTATACTGCTGGCAAGCGCCCTAGTCTGGACTTGAACCCAGAACCAGTACTCTTCGTACCATACCTTTCTGCCTGTTAGCATTCAGGTCTTCAGTTTTATGACGATGATGATAAAACTACCACCCCAGCTATTTCTTATCAGTTGGCTTAAGTAAGCAAGCATAATAACAATAGTTCTGTTACTTGTACTGAGTATTAATATTCTGCAAAGAGTCACTTTGGAAATGGGAATCGTCAAGGAGCAAACAAGGTAGTTTAGTTCAGTGTGTGTTTATTGAGTGCCTACTATGTGCCAGGCTCTGGGCCAACAGGGATGAATTGGATGGGTCCCAACCATCAAGGGGCAGTCATTTGGGGCAAACAAAGAGGTTAAAGATAATTTCCAGATGTTGAAGGCAAATATGACTGTGGGGCAGAGGGAAAGGGTATCAGTTCTAGCCTGGGGGTGGGGTGGTGGTGCTGGTGGGGGATGACTTAAGGGGTGGAAGGAAGCTAACAGGTAATGAGGCAGCAGAAAGATGTTTTAAGCAGTAGAGACCTGAGCAAAGGTTTAGGCGTGGTGGATCCAGAGAGCTGAGCCATGAGCTCATTGGTGGTGATGGAGGGCGAAATAGGGTATTGGAGATATGGTTCGAGGGGTGGGCTTGGGTTAGATTCTTGAAGGTCTTGAAGTCATAAAAGGTCAGACACCCCTGTGGATGTCTGAATTTTTCAAGCTGAGGATGGCTGAATGGAGGCAGAGTAAGAGAAGCCAAACATGGGAACTGGGTTTCCTGGGAAATACCCAGGTCTGAACAATTGGGGTGGAGCTGGGGGTATATGGTGGTGGAACCAGTATCTAAGTAGCAACAGACTTGAGAAGAATCAAGACAAGAGAAACCAAGAGACCCAAGAGAGGCCATGGTGAAGTCCTGCCCATGCTTCATGCCATGATGAAGATGCCATGGGGCATCTTTAAAGGGCTCTCAGGCCTGTTCCCACTGGCCTGCCGCCTCCTCCTTGTTTACCCGCCCACCCACTCAGCAACGTTTTACTGAGTACTTGCTATGTGTAGTGTTGCTGGGGGTATAGCAGTAAACAAGTTGGGCAAGATTCTTACCGCCTAAAGGGAAATATGGATAAATAAGATAATTACAGATTGTGAGAGGGTCTACAAGGAAAGCGACTTTTGCTGGTGAGAGTAAGGTTAGGGAGTCTGGGCTGGCCCCAGTGAAAAAGCATATTTGATCTGAACTCTCAAAAGTGAGAATGCTCTCTTTCCCTGGTGAGAAAAAGGGGAAGAGCTTTGCAGGCAGAGAGAACAGCAAATGCAAAGACCCTAGTGGGGAAGGACCCTCTGGCATGGGGTACCCTGGGCTTTGTCGAGATTTTTTCAGGGGGTCTCGAATCAGATAGAACAGGTTTCTGGAGATCTGGCCCTACACTGTCTTAGGGAGGGGAGGAGAGAGAACCATTAGCTTTGGGAGGAAGAATACATATCCTAGTGGAGGAAAAAGTGTGAAGTCATTGTGAATCATTGAAAGTAGGCATGCTTTCCTTTTTTTTTTTTTGAAGGGGGAGCTAAACTCATTTTGCTATTTTTCAACTAATTTCGTTATACTTTATGAGCTTTGTGTCATTCAGAGAACTTGGAAACATTCATTCTCCCTCCTACTAAATCAGCAGAGTAGGTGGAAGAGCTTTAAAAAGCTCTTGAGGATTCATCTTCCTTTGCCAATGGATGCAGGAGGAGGACAGCTGGGCAATGGGAACACAGCCAGGAGGTGGTTGGGAAGTGGGAGCCACCTCAGCACTGAGGACCTGGGAAGCTTCAGCGGGGTTCACATCCTGGAGATGTTGGCACCGGTTATGGCCCCAGTGGGTTTTGTTATGGAAAAGAGAGAAGTCTTTTTCAAGGTTAGAAAAGGGATTCATTTTGCATATTAGAACATCATCTTAAATAAAATAATGCAGTGTGATTTAAAAAAAAACTGCCCATGGTGGGGCACAGTGGCTCACACTTGTAATCCCAGCACTTTGGGAGGCCGAGGCAGGCGGATCATGAGGTCAAGAGTTCGAGACCAGCCTGGCCAACATGGCGACACCCTGTCTCTACTAAAAATACAAAAATTAGCTGGGCATGGTGGTGCGTGCTTGTAGTCCCAGCTACTCAGGAGGCTGAGGCAGGAGGATTGCTTGAACCTGGAAGACTGAGGTTGCTGTGAGCTGAAATCATGCCACTGCACTCCAGCCTGTGCGACAGAGTGAGACTCTGTCTCAAAAAACAAACAGAAAACAAAGAACAAAAAAACACTGCCCAAACATGAAATAGATAACTTCTGGTTTGTTTCCTTCCCAAGTTGGTCAGCCTCAGGGCCAGTTGGGTATTTTCTCCCCTGGACTGCCTGTGTTTGTTGATGGAAGAGTTGGTATTTGTGGAGGAAGAAGGAGAAGAGAATATGTTGTGAGCTCAGAAAGCAGCTTGGGCCTTGGATTTGGAACAAGGAGAGAGGGACCGAGTCTGAGCTGAGTGGCATGAAATTTGAGGTGTATTTTGAAGGAAACCTGAGGGCTCCAAGGTGCTATATTGGGATACCGTGAGCCAGTCAAACAAAGACCCCTTAAAATTTTAAAACAATAGCAGTAACAAGGCAAAGCAGAAATGATCATATGGATCCCTGTCCATATATAGGCTAGTGGGACAACAATGTGAAAATGTAAGTGATCCATGCTAGGAAGGAGAGATACATGGGCTATGAGAACTTGTAACAGGAGAGGCCAGAGTGGTCCAGAGTGGGTCGGGTGGTCTGGATTGATGTTTGGTAGGAATGAGGGTGGCAGAGGCAACTTTCACAATAGTTGGTATTGATCTGTATTCTTGGGATGGGGGACGAATAAGCGAGATGATGGTTCGAGGTCTTTGGCAGGGAGCTGGGACAACTCTTGTGGGGTCTTTTGGATAGTTGGGACAGAGAAAGGTCTTGTTTTAGGCCAGAATATAAAAGTACTACAGGGAAAATTAGTGAATCTTTTAAAAATTGAAGACCACCACCAGGCGTGGTGGCTCATGCCTGTAATCCCAGCATGTTGAGAGGCCGAGGCAGGCAGATCACGAGATCAGGAGATCGAGACCATCCTGGCTAACATGGTGAAACCCTGTCTCTACTAAAAATACAAAATATTAGCCGGGCTTGGCGGCGGGCGCCTGTAGCCCCAGCTACAGGTGGCTGAGGCAGGAGAATGGCGTGAACCTGGGAGGTGGGGCTTGCAGTGCTCTGAGATCATGCCGCCACTGCACTCCAGCCTGGGAGATAGAGCAAGACTCCTTCTCAAAAAATAAGTAAATAAATAAATAAATAAATAAATATAAAAATAAAAATTAAGGACAACCAAGAAGGGGCAAATTATGATCTTGAGCTTTTCCTAAACTTCCTCCTCCACCATGCTCTTCCAAGTTTGCATTATGGCTCACATGGAGGATCCTTAGGTTGATGGGAACACCTGCCTGTCTCGTTGTTCCTTGCAAGGATAGTATGGATTGCTGCTGGGCCTTGCAATCAGGAAGGTTGACCTTGGTCAGCTGTGGGTTTCTCTGGTGCTGGCTGCTGCCTGAAGGTCACCTAGTGGCACCTTGTAATGTTGGGGGAAGAGATTTCTGCAGGCTGGTGCGTTCAGGGAGCCAGTTGACTCTGATCCGTCCATCATCTTTGCGGTACACGGCATTTACTTTGCCAGTCTTAGCTTGAGATTGCTCAGGTTGTTACATGACCACAAAGTGGAAATCTGGAAAGAGAAGTGCTCAGCCGGGCTTGGCAGGTTTGCAGGTGCTGCATTGATCGGTAGAGTCCTGCCCTTTGGTGGGCAGGAAGGACCTGATCAGAGTGCTTTGGAGCTATTCCTCGAAGGCCATCTGCATAACTGGATGCTCCCACATCCTTTGTTCTGCCAGAGCAGTGAACCCACACAGGTGTATGAAGGCTCAGATCTGCTGCTGAGATTGGACACCCACAATCGTTTATCAAGAGGCACTGACATTGGGTCATGGTGTACAAGGGATGGGGGCAAAGAGGAAGGCCACTTCACTGCCCGTTTGCTATTCTGGCTGCTGGCATTCCTTTTTTTTTTTTTTTTTTTTTTTTACATTTACTTAAAAGAGGTTGTGATTGTTGTCATAGTGTGATGCAGAGAGTGGGTAAACATACCAGGGATGTGCTACTCCCCTAAAGATCTGGATCCTTGGCTCCTTCCTGGAGGATGCTGAATTCATGTCCTTGAAGAGGTTTTGGAGCTTCTGAGACCTCTAGATGAAATACACTCTTTTGATATTGGACATCACCATCACGTGGGAGGAGGTTCTGGACAGTGCTTGGACCTCCAGACCATAGATTCTGATTTAATGGCTCTGGTACGTAGGGGATTATTTTGTTGCTGTAGTTCTGCAGGTGTTTCTAATTTTCAGCCATACTCGGGAACCTGCCCACTAGTTACTGATCCAGGGAGGCTCTTCCGATTCTTCAGGTGAATTCTGCCTCTTTGTTTCCTCATACGGGCCTTGAACTGGAACCCTACCCTTGACCACCTGTTTGGTCTTGACTCCTCTGTGTGCTTCTTTCCAGCCTGTGTTTTGGAGTGCTTTTCCCCAGCTTTGCCTCAGTCTAGATCAGGGCTGGCGACTCACTTCTTTCTTATCTATGAAGAAAAGGAGGACTCCATGTGGGGATTTTGATGGGCAGATATTCTGGAACATTTTTTCACAAAGCTTCCTGCTTGAGGCTCAAATGCATAGTAACTTCTTGCTGTGGAAATCCAGGCCCTGGGGTGGAGATAGACAGGGCAGCCTTGACTGGTATGAGAAAAACATCTTTATTTACTGTCTTCTGTCCATCATGAAAGGCTTAGTATTTCTTTATTTCTTTTTTCTTTTTTTTTGAGACGGAGTCTCACTCTGTCACCCAGGCTGGTGTCAGTGGTGTGATCTTGGCTCACTGCAATCTCTGCTTTTTGGGTTCAAGCAATTCTCCTGCCTCAGCCTCCTGAGTAGTTGGGATTACAGGTGTGTACCACCATGCTTAGCTAATTTTTTATTTTTAGTATAGATGGGGTTTCACCATGTTGGTCAGGCTGGTCTCAAACTCCTGAACTCGTGATCCACCTGCCTCGGGCTCCCAAAGTGCTGGGATTACAGGTGTGAGCCACTGCACCTGAAGGCTTAGTATTTCTACCACCATGTTTCTTATGTCCCGCGGACTCTGGGACAGCAGACTCCAGGGAGTCATAGGTAGGCATTGCCAGGAAGCAGGGCTGAATCGGTGACATTTTTGATATGGGCACTTGTCAAGATAAACTTCTGTAAGTGCATATGTAGGGCTGTGGATCAAGTTCCAGCAGATGCTGGGTCACGTGGCATTAGGCAGGGGGCTTTTAAGACCCAAGGCTAATAAGAGATCTGGACAAGACCAAATTGTAGGGGCTGTTCTCACCTCCTTGCTTTTGCCTCCATTGTCCTCCATTTCTCCCTGTGCCTGGTCCACTCCCATCCAAGCTTTAGGATTTCCCGAGGCCTCTCTCCATGCTAGGAAGTATCTTTTCACCTCCACTATATCAGGTGCCCCTGCTCAGTGCTCCCGTAACACAGGTGTGTACTCAGATCACTACACTTACCATAGAGGGTTTAGCTCAGGGGCAAAGCCTTTGACTGCAGATCACTACACTTACCCATTATTTTATAATTCATTTTGAGTGTCTGGATCTATCTTTTATTCAGATAGAGCAACTTGAGGGTCTTGTTCACTTTTGTATCTCCATCACCTTGCATACTTCCTGGAGTGTAATAGGGCTCAATAAATATTTAAGTGAATGAATCAATAAATTCTTTGTGGGAGTGATATAAATAAGTACTATCAAGATCTTATTGTTGAACATTGCTTTCTTACTACAGTGCTGTTACCTTGTACATAAACTTATTTACAGTCTTGTGTTCAAGATGCATGTTAAGGGAGATTTTCCTAGCATACAAAGTGTTCCAGACAGTTTGGGACATTGAGCACTTTTGATGCATGGCAAGCATTTTGGTGGAAAGTGGGGTGCTTCAACTGTATTTCCTTGACTTTAATACTTCTCTGAAAGTATTATTTTTGATAATTATTTTTAATTAGTTAATTGTGTGTATTTGTTTATTGTATTAATTTTTTTGCTTAATAGTATAACACTAGTAAGTAGTCCAGCATAGTGAAATAGTCCTGGGTTAGGCAATCGAGAGACCTAGGTTGACCTCTGCATCTAACTATGGGAGCGGGCAAGTCAGTTTCCTGCTTACATTTAATTCATGTAAAGTGGGAGTGTTGTACTTGTTTGGGGGTTGCAAATGTCTGCAGGAGTGAGGCTACCAACTTGAGTTACTGTATGTGCTCTACCATTTTTTTTTCTTGGAACTAGGCCCCTTTTGTTTTCCCACTTTTGTTAGAATTATTAAGTAGAAAATATTTCTGTACCACAAGAAAAACAATAACGCAAGGGCAATGACTAATGACAACCCCAGTTCTTCTCTGTGTTGAGGAGACAGTAGCGAGTGGTGGGAACTGTGGTATGTTGGAGCAGCCAAGCCTGCCTATGAAGTGTGACTGCTTTTAATGCTTAGCAACACCTGATCATTTTCAGACATAAATGTGGGCCATGTTGACAGGTCTGATTTTTTTTTTTTTTTCTTTAAGAGAAGCCAGAAATCTGAGTTTTTGTGTGATAGCTCTGATTTTTATGTTTGGCTCAGATTTTCTAAACATATCCACAGATGAAATGTAACACTTTCACCCTGGATGTCACCCCTTGTGCTTTCGGTTTGTGATCTCCATTAAAGATGATCTGTAAATCTGCCTTCTGTGCAAGATCCTGTGATTCTAACGAGTACCATTTCAGCTGGGGAATTAAAGATTCTTGTTCTACTTTGGGAAGTCAGAGTGGGGAAGGAAATTGGGCTAAAAGAGATAGGGGTTTAAGCCTAAATTACCTGGCAAATGGTGTTTAAATGAGTCCCCTTGGGGAGAGGCCACAGGGTGTCTGTGATTCACACCAGGTGTTTTGTACATTTGTTATTGCAGGAGTTGGCATCCTTTGGAAGAGTTCGTGAAACCTTTCTGCCCAGAGCTCCTGGACCAATGCATCTTCCCACCACCTTAAACCACTGGTGAATGTATGTGTTTTTTTCCTTCTTCTCAGTGAAGGGAAATACTTTGTTAACTGTAGAATGTAATTTGTAGAGAACTATGCTGTCCTTTCTATTATAGAAGGAAGGATACTGGGTTGGGCCTAGGCATATCTGGGTTTTGGTACTTACTTGGTTCTGCCATTTTTACTGTGGGATTGTAGGTGAATTCTTTGACCTCCCAGGCCCCAGACAGAGAAACATATCCTGCTGTTTAAGGATATGTTTGCTTTGCAGACTAAAAGAGATAATCTATGCAAGAAGTAATGTATGCACAAATGCTTATATTTGCCCAGGGAGAATAAAGTCCTAGGCAAATAGAAGGTAATACTGTTTGGCTCTGAGACGTAGAGCAAGGCAATTCTCGCCCTAGTTGCTACATTTATTAACTTTATTAACACACTTTTTCCAGTTGGAGTTCCAGATATAAGTGTTACAGTGTAGCTGCCATACTCAACCCAGTTCAACTGACCACCAGTTTGGGGCTTTCTACCTTGACTTTTGTGATGTTCATAGACATCTTCATCTGCTAGTCTCATAGGGGTATTCAAGCAGGGCACTTCTGAGCCAACAGATACATTAAAGTGTGAAAACTGGTATGTTGGAAACAATGGGGTTTAAATACTTATTTTCTGAGACTTCTGGAGTGGTTCTTCAACAGATTTCCAGTCTCTCTCTCTTTTTTTTTTTTTCCATTCCTACCAGTATAGCTACCATTTTCTTGAAAGATGAATTAATGACATTTCACAATTACTTTCATTTTTATTTGAGATCAGAGAATTTCACAATTAACAAATGTTCTTCTTTTTCTGAAAGAAACTTAATTACTTATCACAGCAGGTACATGTCTTGCTTCTATGACAGTTGAAAGAGGCAAAAATATGTCCTTAATAACAGTGTGTTCCAGTGCTGAGGTGAGAGTGCCTCCAGGTATGATAGCTAGTTGATGCTGGAGGTCTTAGGTGAGATACTGAGGGTAAGGACCACCATGGGCCAGGGACACTGAACAACGCTTGCATCTTTATTTCAGCTACTCTTTGTAGAGAAAAGCTGGCCTGGTTAACACTGACTACCTGGTCAGCTCCTATGATGTGGATCAGGTGCTCTCGTGACCCACTGAGACAGATCCCAGTGGGATGGTCACCTGGTGAGTTTGTAGGGTGCTGGGGGTTGGAACAGGAAGGAAGGGCAGTCAGGATAAGCAGGCCCAGGATTAGGAAACCAGCTCAGCCACAGGAGGCTGGCTGTCCAGACTGCCCTGTCCAAGGGGACACAGTGACATTCTGAGTCCCAGAACCTGAATTCCATCTGGTAGGCAGGAAGAGCTCTGTAGTGGAAGTCCTCAGGGAAGCAGATGGCATCAGGTAGCAGGACACTTACACATTCAACAAATATGTATTAATGCCTGCTCTGTGCCAAGGCACTGTTCTGGGGATTCAGTGGTCATAAGACAGACCGTGTCTGTGCCTCCCTGGACCTTAGATTTGAGTGGGAATGATAAGAATGTAAGCTCCATGAGGGCAGGGGTCTTTGCTTGTCTTTTCTTGTTTACTGTTGTATCCTCAGCTCTTAGAAGAGCACCTCACACCTGATGGGTGTTCACTAAGTATTGTGAGCAATACCATGAAGGAAACAAACAAATAACTAAATAGACAATATAATTTCAGGTGGTAATGCGTGGTATGAAAACAGTAAAACAAGGTGAGGGGCTGGCGGGGCTCTTTTTGACAGAATGGTCTAAAAAGGGTTCTATGTGTGTGAGAGAGAAAAAGAAGATTGACTTTGTATAGAGACCTGAGTGGAGTAAAGGAATCAGGGGAGGAGGAGGAGTGTTCAGGCAGAGGGAATAGCAAGTGAAAAGAAAGGCCTTTGACATAGGATAAGGTTGGCTTGGTAGGCGAACAGGAAGGCAGCCAGTTTGGACTTGGTCTGGGGGTGTTGATAGGGAGGGAGAGTGATGTGAAGTGAGAGTGGTAGGTGGGAGCCAGACCCTGTAGGCTATGGTAAGGAGTTTGATTTCTTTTTTTTTTTTTTTTTTTGAGACAGAGTCTTGCTCTGTTGCCCAGTCTGGAGTGCAGTGGCAGGATCTCTGCTCACTGCAAGCTCCGCCTCCCGGGTTCACGCCATTCTCCTGCCTCAGCCTCCCAAGTAGCTGGGACTACAGGCACCCACCACCACACCTGGCTAATTTTTTGTAGTTTTAGTAGAGACAGGGTTTCACTGTGTTAGCCAGGATGGTCTTGATCTCCTGACCTCATGATGCGCCCGCCTCGGCCTCCCAAAGTGCTGGGATTACAGGTGTGAGCCACCGCACCTGGCCAGGAGTTTGATTTTTACTCTGAGAGTGATTGGATTCCATAGTCCATGTGATCTTCTATGTGCTTTAACATTTTTCCTCTGGATCCTGAGTGCAGAATAGATTCTAGGGGCAAGAGTAGAATCTGTATAACCTATATCACTGGTCCTTCCAGTGATCCAGGCAGATTAGGGTATGACTTGGATTAGAGTAGTGATGATTGAATGATATGAAGAAGTGGCCAGACTCAGGATACATTTTGAAGGTAGAGCTTTCTAGGTTGCATGTAGGGTGTAAGTAAAAACAAGAGTCAAGGATTAGTCTCGTGTTTTTGGCTAGGTGAATGACGTTGCTGTTCACTGAGATAAGGAGCAAAGAGGGACCCTAAGGGTTCTTTGGGTCATCTTAGGTTTGAGATGCCCATTCGATATTCCCATAGAGATGTAGAGTTGGCTGGGGCTGGAAATGGTATCTCTCAGAGTCATCGGTATATAGATGATATTTAAAGCCATGTGACTGAACGAGATCATCTAGGGAGAGAAAGGAAGAGATGCATAGGATTTTTGACAGAGGAAAGAGGGAAGGCGAAGGCAAAGGGTATATTTTCCATATCAAGTCCCTACTAAGAAGTAAATGAAGACATGCTAATGAATATGGTTTCCACTTTATGCAAATATGAATTATACAAATGAGATAATGTGATATAAAAGTAGTCATAAAGCCTCACCTTATGTAAAAAGTTTGAAGTGCTGTGACTTCCCCAAATCAAGAAACTTAGTTTCAGGATTGCATAATTATAAATCTGGTCAGCTGAGTGAATTATTAGCAAGCAGGAACATCCAGCAGCCTTTGCCAATAGCCTGTAAGCTACATTGCTCGTAGGCACTGGAACTTTGCAAGCCATTTCAATGACTGAGTTTAATTTACTGTTATTACATTTCAGGTATTTTTCTCATTCAATAGTTATATCATCCAAAAGTTCATTAATTGAGGGTTCACTAAGTGAAACATACCTGAAAATCAGTAATTTTGCAATGAAAAGTTAGATATGATAAAATTTTCTGAAGAAGGCCAAACAGGCACCGTGATTTACAGGGCTACAAGTTAGAAGATATTTATGATTATCTTCAAAATATCAAGGATAAATGCTACAAGATAAAAAGTATACTGTGGGAGGCCGAGACGGGCGGATCACGAGGTCAGGAGATCGAGACCATCCTGGCTAACACGGTGAAACCCCGTCTCTACTAAAAAATACAAAAAACTAGCCGGGCGAGGTGGCGGGCGCCTGTAGTCCCAGCTACTCGGGAGGCTGAGGCAGGAGAATGGTGTAAACCCGGGAGGCGGAGCTTGCAGTGAGCTGAGATCCGGCCACTGCACTCCAGCCTGGGCGACAGAGCGAGACTCCGTCTCAAAAAAAAAAAGTATACTGTGATGGTTGTGGTAGATGTATGCATTCCACCTGTACCCCTCAACTGCCATTGACTGATATACGAAAATCAGTTCTGACTCACGCACATCTTCATCTATTTGTGGGCTTCTGGCATAAAATGCAGCTGCTCCATATTTGCTTTGTCTGTTTCCCGGACAAATCGTCCTATTGAGCTTCTTCCATCTTCTCACTAGGCGCCTTAGTTTTCCCATTTTGAGGCTCCTAGTGAGTTCCTTTAGTCTTGCAGTCTCCAGCTGCCATAGACATTTTTGCCTCTTCCCACCATCAGTGGCTCCAAAGCCTATTTGCCTCCTCCTCTCTCTAACTGCCTTTGTGAGCCTTTCAGTTTAGGATCCCCCCAATCCCTCTGCCCCCAAAGCTTTTGAATAGCCTCAAGATTTCCTTCTTTGAGAACATTTTCACTCCTTCCCTCGACCCCAACCCCAAGTGGCCTTCTCAGGCCTTTTGTGGAAATGATGAGGAAAGAGAGGGCAGGATGATCAGCAGCATTCTAGAATGGGATCTCTCCCTCCCGTGGGCATGGGCAGTGCTGACTTTCTTCTACATGTGTTTAAAGACTCCCCAGCTTGAGTGAAAACACTCTGAGTGGTACTTCCGGAACTTGGAATCTCTAGAAAATGAGCATTGGTTGTGTAGTGTTCTATGTCTATGACCAATGGTTTATGGCAAATGAGGGTTTCAGTGGAATGGTATTTATGACGAATGGCATCAACCCTGGTTTTCATTTGTTGTCTTCTCTCACAGAATGGAACCTAAATAAAATTTAAAAGAGTGAAACTTACTGGTAATTACAGGGGGAGGATTTTTCCTTCTGCTTCCTCCTTCAGTAAGTGATTTCAGGAATTAAAAAGGTATGGGACCTTCCCATGCCCCTGGAGACTTAGAGTGGTTGGACATTTAAAAACTGGTGGTATCCTTCTTAAGTTAAACACACACACACACACACACACACACACACACACACACACACACACACACACACACACAAACTGCTGAGGCTGTAGAATAGTCTCCAGTGCTTGTATATTTGTAGACCATCTCAGGAGGAGATGCCTGAGATGGGTAGCTACTTTAAATTTTTTTTGTGGTATGTTTATGTATTATCTTTAAAAAGGATAATAATAATAATAGTATCCCTTTTATTCTTTATAAATGATCTAGAAACATGGAAAGTTTCCTCACCAGTTGGCTTTATAACTCCTCTTGCTCCATGTGTTTTGATTGAGGGCATTGCCTGTTCACAGAGCCTTTAATTGGTCTGAAGCTTCACATTCATTAACAACTTGGGACTAGAGTACTTTGACTTGAGTTTCAAATTTTGCATGTATGGGGATATGTCAGTCAGGCTAATTTCTTTCTTCCATCCTTTCCCTTATTTCTACAAAGGATTTAAACCTGTTTGTGCTCAATATTTTCTTTATTCAGCAGCTTTAGGCAAATATGGATTTGAAATGAGGTGGTTGCCATGAGTTGAGCCACAGATTATGGCCATTTCAACTGAACATCTCACTGCTGCCCTTTAGGGAAAGGTCTTCGTGCGTTGTGGAACAGAACAGGATTTGGAATCCTTTGTGATTGATAGTTTCTAACTGCGGAGTTCAGACACATTAAAAAGCAATTCAAACCCATTTTCTTTCTCTTAAGAATCCCAGCTTCCCTAGGAAAATGCTCAAAATAGAATTGGTGTAAGTTGCCACCTCTCTTAAAGAGTCGGGTAGAATTCAGTGTCCGGAACCAATGATACCAGTCACCACACTGCTGTTTGGAGTGTGTGCTTTTGGGGGGCAGCTTCTCAGGGGTCATTGTCTAGAAGTATCTCCCTGGGCTGCCATATTGCTTTATGTCACCAGAGGTTCATAAGGCCACTTTCTGGCCAAAGTTATTGTGACCTACAATGACATCATATCCATTTCATGCAACAGCGACATCTCTTAGGTGTTGGTGTTTCTCCAAGAGATTTACACATTTGAACTTGTACTTTTTAAACAAACAGGAAGTTGTAGCACATTTGCCAGCCACATGTAAAAACAAGATACTTTCTCTTTTTCCATCTAGTGACTACAAATACTGAGTGGAATACACTTTTGTCTTTCCTTTTTTTTTTTTGCCCTGGTTTGGAGAAGTAAACATGAAATTGTGTTGGGGTCGTCACTAAAACAAGGAGATCAGCATCATCTCCGGTGATTACTGCACGTCATGGGAAGAAATCATTCTGATTGTTCCACTGACTAATTTAGACAAGGCACCATCTGATGCCTACTTCACAGCAGTGCCCTCATCCTGCTGTCTCCTTATCAACATAGAGATGACTCACTCCATGTTTTCCTCACTCAGAGAGAATTTCTCTAGTCTGCTGATTACAGCAGTGATTAAATAAAAAATGATTCCAGCAGAGGTGTGCTTGAAAAAAATGACTATTATTTGTGCTTGTTGAACTTTGGATAATTCAGCATTCCCTGTTATAATCAGTAAGGTACTGGTTTTTAGGCTTTTCGGGTAAAGGGTCAGGAACCCCTTTAAGGTACATATGCACATACACAATTTCCATATATAACACTTCTACATTTTTAGGAGATGACATTCCCCTGCCCAGTTATCATGCTTAGTCACACATCCCATTCTAAGTGTGTCTGCTTCTGGATAGCTCTGTGTGGCAGGTAGGTGCCTGCTGTAAAGGATGGCTTTTCTGATTAGATCTAGGTGAAAGATTGGGGAAGATAGCTGGAAGATAGCTATGTTCAAGGCAGCCTAACTTCAATAAAATTTACAACTTCCAGAATTGTCCCAACATGGACTCAGAAGCTGGAAATAGTCTCTTATATGAGTTGCTAATCCTTTTAATTAAAAAAGGAAGCAGAAGCACCTTTACACTTTTTGTTTTCTTTCTATTTGAGACAGGATCTCACACTGTTGTCCCGACTGGAGTGCAGTGGTGCGATTATGGCTCACTGCAGGCTCAACCTCCCAGGCTCAAACAATCTTCCCATTCAGCCCCATTAGTAACTGGGACTACAGGTGTGTGCCACTATGCCCACCTAATTTTTGTATTTTTTGTAGAGCCAGGATTTTACCATGTTGGCTAGGCTGGTCTTGAACTCCTAGGCTCAAGCTGTGCACCCACCTCTGCCTCCCAAAGTGCTGGGATTACAGATGTGAGCCACCGCGCCTGGCCTGGTACCTCTCTTTTTAAATAACGAAACTAAAATGTAAACGATGGGAAAAAAATGTTGGGACAGTAGGGTAAACCAAATATTTTTTTCTTTAAAGAACTTTGTGTGTTTTATGGCTGGGCCTGGTGGCTCACGCCTGTAATCCCAACACTTTGGGAGGCTGAGGTGGGCGGATCACCTGAGATCAGGAGTTCAAGACCCAGGCATGGTGGCGGGCACCGATAATCCCAGCTATTTGGGAGGCTGAGGAAGGAGAATTGCGTGAACTTGGGAGGCGAAGGTTGCAGTGAG
Organism: Rhinopithecus roxellana; assembly: GCF_007565055.1. Lineage (NCBI taxonomy): Eukaryota > Metazoa > Chordata > Mammalia > Primates > Cercopithecidae > Rhinopithecus > Rhinopithecus roxellana. The sequence continues at coordinate 77,994,909 of NC_044559.1, forward strand.
CCGAGATGGCACCATTGCATTGCACTCCAGCCTGGGCAACAAGAGCGAAACTACGTCTAAAAAAAGAAAGAAAGAAAGAAATTTGTGTGTTTTTAACTAAGGGGAAGGAAAGAAAGCAATAATATAATTTTTAAAAAGTATTCTGTACAAAAATCAAGTCATTATATTAGTTTTGAAACATATAATGTCCTTTGTATAATGTGATTTACTCATAAAAATACCATGTTGGGAACATTTATACAAATTTACTAATTACATTTGCTCTTAAATATTTTCATTTTATTTTTCAAATAGAAGTGAACTACTGAACTCAAAGGAGTTGAACATTTCTTAGTTTTTATTCCTTTTAATAGTCAGACAAAAATATAAAACTGGATAATAGAAGTCGCCAGTGTTTTAATGAAAGAAAGAATTAGTTTTTGGGTCTGGTACCTTCTAAAGCATCTGTAGATTCTGGAAAAGGAACTTCACCCCACTACCACCAACAAAAAAGCCCAACCAACCTAAAACTTGAATAACTGAACTTAATCCGAATCATTCCTATTTTATGAGCCATCATGATCCACATTTTCTGTTTCTTCTCATATCACCATTGCCTTTCTGAAATCGTTCTTCTAGACTGCTGAAGACTAAATGCTAGCCCAAATGGAAACTGAATTTCAACATTTTTCATTTTTAGCTTCTTGGTTTTAGGGTGAGAGTTCATCAGACTGTTGGTATACGTGACTTGCCACCAACCCTACAACAACCTGCTGTCTCTGAACTTTAGTTGTTTCTGATATAAATGAGATCATGTCTGGGCCTTCCTCAAGCTCAGACATTCTAGAATTCCGCTATCCTGTCCCATGCCGCACACACTCAGTGCTGGGGAAACCTGGAGTACTGGCCATGTAACAACTTCCGTGGGGTTCAAAGGGCAGAGTCTCAGTAGAGATGGGTTCCTAATGTCATCGTTTATCGCTCATGGCTGCCTGTAATAAACACAAAAGAAGAACTAAATATAGTGAGTTATATACTCACCAGCTCATGGTGTCATCCTGAACTTGCAGCACTGGGAGGAAATTCGGTAGCTCTGTTTAGTAGATGGTACAGAGTAAACCAGGAAGAAGGGTTTTCATCTTCTTGTCATCCCACAGAATATTTCTGATGACTAGAGCTCTGATGTCTGTAAGCCTACCCGTGTTCACCGGTGCTCATGAGACTTGGATTACTCTAATAATTGAGTTTTACAATCCTTGGTTATGTTTTTTCTTGATTTTTTTTTTTGTGGTGGGTCCAAAGCCAGTTGAACACCATCTCTTGGCCGTGATGAGTCAACATTGTGACCAGTACAAAAAATAAATGGCACAGAGCTTTAGCAGAGGAAACAAAACATTCTGTAGAACATGCTCAGCACAGGATGGTGTAATGGAGGCTGCAGTGGGTGTCTTGCTGTGGGCCTATGTCAGCAGTCATTGGCTAAGAGCTTATAATGGCACTTAGAGCATGGCACAAACATATATATACACCCACAAAGTGTAGTGTACTATATGTGCAATATACTAAACCTGTTGTGCTTATATTTTATACTAAATATATTGTTTTAGGAAGTTATTTCCAAAATAGCCAAAATACATCATTAAAATGATTCAGCACTGCTCAGGTTGGCATTAAGTGGGCTGTGTGTGTAGGAGCAAAGGAGGGATCAGAGTTTTGAAAACTCTGGTTTTAGAAAGGATCCTCTTGGCCGAATTCTAGACTGCATTCCTAGTCCCTGTGCTGATGATACTGTGTATTTTGCAGCTCTTTAGATTGCCTCAAATTCATTGATTTGTTTATTCATTTATTCAACCAACACATATGGAATAGCTCTAATATTTACACAGGGCCTTTTGCCATGCAGAGTACATTCATATACCTTATCCCACCTAAGTGTGCTTGTTTCAGAGCCCAGTCACATGCATGGGCAACAGCCTGCATTGGTTGATGAATACAATCTCTGTTTCTTCATAGAGTTTTTCTCTTTGCTTTCTTTTGTGCTTGTAAGCAGAGATACCCATGGTTTTGTCTGCACCATTTCGGAAGGAACTTAGGACAGGTGGGCAGGAGGGTTGCTATGGGAGTTGTGCTGGACAGTCATTCCCAGGAACAGAGGAGGTGGGAGTCATTGACTAAGTATGAGAGTGGGGTGGGTGGGAGGGATGTGGTTGTGGCTTTGAGGAAGATGGAAACTATTTGGAACAGCTGACATGGGTTGGGCATTGAGGGCTGAGCAAGGGTTGAAAGCAAGGCCTGCTGGGTGACTGAGAGGAAGCTGCTGTGTCAGCAGGTGTGGCCTGGATGTGCAGGGCGGCAGGTGGAGCTAGATGAGACTCGCGGACAAAAGGAGATGGCTGGGGGCAGGGGTGGGATGGTTGCTTGGCTGTCAACATAAGGGAACTTGGAGGGGCTGTTTCTGACCCTGATGTGGCCATCTAGGGAGTTGTTGAGGTGAACAGCAGGGGAGGTACAGGGGCCTGGAGGTGCTTGGCAGTAACTCTTCTTAGGTTAGCTTATAAGGCCTTTGATCTCTGAGCACTCCTCCCACCCTGCATGCCCTACTGGGCCATTCCTGAGTGCATACTATCATGCGTACATACTATTCCCTTTTTTCTTTCCTTTTGCCTAATTACCTCCTACCTCAAGTGTTAGCCCAGGAATCACTCCTGGGCAACTGTTTCCGATTGCTGTCTGCCCTGTCCTCTGCTAGAACCCTTCACCCTGTCCACACATCTCTCCCTTTGTACTGTACAGACTCATTTATAAGTCTCTCGCATATGTGGATTGGAAGGTTCCTTGGGTGCAAGATTGTCCCTCATACCCAGCGGAGGAGCTGGCATGCAGAATGTGTTCAGGAAATGCTTGCTGAGTGGATGCATTAACGTTTTTGTTGCATTATTAGTAGCATCAGAGAGTGATGGAACTGAAAGACACCTACAAGATCAGCTAGTCTAAGTCATTTGTTTCATAGTTCACAGAGAATTGAAACTCAGAGGGGTTGAATGCCTAGCCTGAGGTCACACAGCTTGTCCTAGGCAGAGCCAGGACTCAAGTTCACCTCCTCTGACTCCAAATGCCATGCTCTTTCCACCACACCACAGTGCTCTCCAAATGCTTTTTATGTGTGTGAGGACAGCAGCCCTCTGCCTCTGCTTAGTGCCTGGATTCAGCCTAATATCACTCTTCATACTGTTATCTAACTTTTCTCATTGGGAGGAAAACTATGTCCTGACCACGCAGGGAGCTTTTCCTCTGCATGCATGGTGCCAGGTTTACAACAGCCCTTACCTCACTGCTTCCCCTTCCCTTTCCGGTTTGTCCTAGTTTATCTTTGGGCAGTGTAAGCATCAGCAACTGTTTCTAAGTAAACAGAGGAATTGCAGATTCAGGATTTGTGGTTTCAAGTATTCAGTGTCTTTTGCTTCAGCCTGTCCCCTCCTGGCTGCCATCACTGCCTCCCCTGTCTCCACATTGCCCCGATTTAGCATGTGTTGAAGACTGGTAGTGCATGATGGAGGTTTCTTGCTTGGGGCAAGCAGAAGAACTGACAGAGCATTGAAAAGGGAATCTTTGAGACAGAGAGAGTGGGCACATCTCCGAACCATTTTGTGTCAGTTAAAAAAAACAAACCAAAGTGTATCTGCTGGTTTCTGGACCCATCCCTGGAAGATGGCATACAAGACAGCCATCTAGAAAGGCTTGTTTGTACGCCTCCCTTCTCCAAAGTGTGTCTCTAAGCTTTTGAGCAACACTGATGTTTAGTATGTTCTGCTTAGGGTTAAATTTGCAGTGTGACCGAGGCTGGGGTGTGGCTAGTTCCCTTACAGCCTGTCCATGGATGACGCAGTTTTGTGAGGTTGGTTCCAGATCGCCACGGATCATCTGACCTCTCTCCCCATCACCCTGGCCCGAAGTACCTCAGGGTCAGTTCCAGGACTGAGTGCTGGGAGTGGGGGTGATTGGTTTGAACCTTTTGTCTCCTTGGGTAATTAACTAAACAGTGTGTGTCTAAAAGTGTCTATTTTTGGGAAAAGGACTCTGGAGACCAGTGTTGAAATCCTTCACTACTTTAAGGAACTCTGCAACACTGTTTCCCTGAGCACTTGTATATTCCCCTCACCTTTTTCTTTTCTTTTTTTTTAAAGTAAGATGATGTTCAATCCTCCCATTAGCTCAGAAATCCTATGGCTTGGAACAAGCCCAGTGTCTTCAGTCTTAGAGATTTCTGAAGCCACTCTGGACCTTCTTGGCTTCTAGCCACATGGGAGCCTGTGTCTGATCCTCCCTGGGCTGGTCTTGAGTTCCAGGCATTGAGCTGGAGGTACATCAGCCAAGGATTTGGCTGTGTCAGGAAGTATTTTGATTTGCTATATTCTCTGCTTGGCATCTACTCATTTCCTTCAGGGACGTCCCCTTCCTTGGAAAAAATAGCTCCAAAGATGCTTGTCTGACTGATGAGCTAAGAAGGAGTTCCAACCAGGCGTTTCCATTCAGGGATCTTGGCTTGGCAGTCACAGGTCACTGAGTGAGAAGGGTGTCGCCACACTTAAAATGTTCTTGACATCCCCCGTCCCCTCCTGCCTGCAGTGGTCTTTATGCTGGCTAGTTTTGAGAATGACAGTCCAGAGACTGATCCAGCTTGGACTAGCAGGCCTTAACAATCATGTATTTCTAAGGTGTCAGCCATCACACTGCTTGGCTGTGACCTTTAGGGGTTATCCTCAGTGGTGTCCTTCCTTGCGCCCTAACCTCAAGCCCTCCTCCAGGTGTGCATAATTTTCCCGTGTGGTGCCAGGGAACTGTGGTTATAAATGAGAGAGAAGGGGCTCAGTGGGGGTCCCAGAAATGTGTTGGGATCCTGTCTGTGAAGTTATGCTCATCTGAGCTGTTGGTCTAATAATTCTATTTTTAAAAAGGGAAATTAATTGATACTTTTTCACAGCGAGCCTATGTCAGTTCTTGGAGTGACACCAAAAGAAAGAGTCACCACTTTCTTTTCTTAGCTATTCATCTATTTAATATTCCAGGCTAGAATTCTTCAGGATGTTGATGCCAAACTCTCTCAGTGTATACTTCTAGACCCTTCTTAGTGTTAATTATTTAGTTCCTCAATTTTTATCACCTTTCCTCCTCTCAGAGGTTTCTGAAAGATTACTGATCGTGATTCATCAGTGACAGTTCAGATTCTTTTAGCTGTCTATGGATGTGGTTCACCTGAGCCTGAAAACCTGAAAAGGAGTAGCTCTCACTTAAAGGGGCTGTGACTCTCCTAGCTCCACACCTGTCTTCTGCCTCAGTCACCTCTTACCAGAGTCTCCCTTTCCAGTAAGATCATTCTCATCGTTGGAGGAGGTGGAAGCAACATGGGGAGGAGTGGCTTCTCTTATAATATGACGAGGGCTTCTTCAAGCAGGTCTGTTATCATACGCTTTGCTTTTCTTCTTGGTCTGATCATAGATTTTTCAAAAAAGAACCACCAAAAAAAAACCCTGATGGTTATTTCGATTTCTCCTGTTTTAACTCTTCCCGGACCTTAGACCAAGCTTGTCCAACCCAAGGCCTGTGGGCTGTATGTGGCCCAGGATGGCTTTGAATGTGGCCCAGCACAAATTTGTAAACTTCCTTAAAACATTATGGGATGTGTGTGTCTGTGTGCATTTTGTTTTGTTTTAGCTCATCAGCTATCACTAGTGTTAGTGTATTTTATGTGTGGCCCAAAACAATTCTTTTTCTTCCATTATGGCCCAGGGAAGCCAAAAGGTTGGACATCCCTGCCTTAGCCTTTTGGACTTTCCTCTGACCATAAATGCTGCTGTTCTTTGTTCAGCTTTGACTCCATTCCTTCTTCCTGTAGCCCAGACATGCAGATAGGGCATTCCAATGGTAGGAGTGCTTTGCAACCCCTTGAAGGATTTTCTAGTGCTTTCCTGGCTCCTGACTTTTCCCACCCTCTTTGGACCACAGAGTTTTTCTCCAAGCTTAGATAATCTCTGACTCCTCATTTGCCCTTCCAAAAACTTTGCTTCTCACCATGGTGTTCTCTCTCATTTTAAGCTGTGACTGGCCCTCTGGGCTGCCATGCATAACCATACAGGCCTGAGTTAGTGACTCAGCTCAGGATTCAGCTGTGCTGACCACCCAGAACTTATTCCCACTCCTACTCCCCAAGAGACCAGCTCTTCAGGACTCCCACCCAGGGCAGGGCTGGGCTGGGTCCACCAATGCCTCTGCCAGGGTTGAGTTCTCCAGGAGCATCTGGGCCTCTCCCTGAGCTGAGGCACAAGACCAAGGCTGCCCAGCCCCTAGGTCAGAGACTAAAGGAAGGAGCAGGCTAGGGGTGGGCTGGCTGAGAGTTCGGGCTCCCCGAGCTGGGAGTAGAGTATTTGGGGAAGGGAAAAGAGGAGGAGGTTGGAAAGTTTGTGATGACTCTGAAGACTCTCAGGTTTGTCCCAGGGGGACTCAGTCCACCAAACTGTTCACTTTCCTGCAGCTCGGTGCTGGGAGTGTGCTTTCTCTTGGAGTCACCCATCCTATTTTGGGATGACTGAGTCAAAGGGATAGCTCTATCTTGGTGCCTGGAAGTGCCTCACATTTCCTCATTTTAGACTTGCCATTCCTGTAGAGAAAAGCAGCTTAATTCCATTATTAAAGATTCAGGATCATTAAGACTCAGGCTGGATTGAAATTTATCTCTTTAGTGTCTATGGAAAAGGATTTAAGGAGAAAAATCACTGTGAGGGATGTGGATTTAGGAAAGCTTTCTAAAGAACCCACTTTAGGAATGTGCATTTGCATACAAACAATGAACGTGCTAATTAAAATGATTCTCACATCGTCATTTTAGCAGTGCAGGGACTGCTGCTTGGCAACACTTATGAAGTGGAAATGAGTGTACTTTGAAAATAATAAAATATTGTTCCATCCATTGAATCCACTAAGACATTAGGTCCTTTTATTTGCAAGGCACTGTGCTAGAACCACTGTGTGTGTTTGTATTGGTCAAGAGTATAAAACCTAGCCCTTGCCCTCTAGGGCAACAAACGGAGGGGTTTCCCTGGGATAAAAGACTATCAGGAAAGCCTGGGAAGAACCAGGTTGAGTTGGGCAAAACCTACCTTGGGAGCTGAAAGGCTGGTAGGAATGAACAGTGTTCCTCAAATATTTCACCTGTTGAGATAGGCCACACCTGTTCACATTGTTTTATAAACAGCATTTTGCCCCGAAGGATGTTTTTGCCCTGGAAATTGAGTAGTCTAATTCCCTTTTGAAGCAAGAGCCTAACATTTAAAATATTTCTGTCGTCATTGTCGTTATTGGCATCAGCTATCACTGGGCACCTGCTGTTTGAGGCCGGAACTTTGCCCTGGAGAGTGGGGGTGGGGCTGATCTGGCCTAGAGATGATGTGAAAACCTTTTAGCTCCTGGGCGAACAACTGCCACCTTATCTTTTTTTTTTAAAAAAATTGTGTTTTAGAACACGGAGCCTGGAGCGCAGTAGATGCAGAGTCAATATTTGTGGAGTGACGTTTATTAACTTTGTGGTTGAGAGTTCAGGGTCTGTAGTCACATAGACTCAGTTTCAAATCCTGGCTCTGCCATTTGCTTGCTCCACGATCTTGGCTTGTGTCTTACCTCTCTGAGCCTCATTTTCTTCATTTGTGAAATTGAGATAAACATACATTTAGTTATTATATAGTATTAATGTTCATATGATAATTATGACAGGCTGCATATTGTGGTATATAGTACCACAAACTCGAGTCAGGCTGCTAAAGTTCAAATCCCCCTTACTAGTATCATAACTTCCAGCAAGTTATTGAACCTCTCTGGGCCTTAATTTTCTTATCTACAAAACAAGGATAATAATAGTACCCTTATCAGAGGGTTGTTAGATGTGAGAATTGTCAAGCACCTCATCCCAGCTATAAGAAAACATTATATACATGTTTGCTGAACCTTAAAGACTGTGAAACTATTATTAATTATTTCATTTTGGTTCTTAAAGAAATCCTGAGGTTAGATACAGGGCAAGTATTACTCCCCACTGCCTCATTCCATGTTTGTTATTATTGCTTGTTTTGTATTTGAGGAGGAAAAATGAAGTTCTGAAAGGTTAAAGTGGTTTGCTGAAGGGAACCCGGCTAGTATATGTTATAACTAGAACCAGAACGCATGGTACTTGCTATAAAAGATACAGGTGTGCCTGTACACATTTATCGAGGGCATGAAGATATTAAGGCTTTACTGTAATAAATCTGAAGACAAGTGACTAGTGTATCTCCCTCTTCTGCACCACCGCCCCCACCACCATGTGCCAGATCTGCTGGCATACTGCCCACTGATGTTCTTTGTGAATGATGGCATTGAGCTTGTGCGCTCTCATTGGGTCTCTGGGGCTTACTAAGGCAGCCAGTTTAAACCTCTTCCAGATTCTAACTGCATCAAAGTTCGTGTTACCTGCTTTCTGGCTGGACTTCCTTTGGAGACCAGAAGATTCTACTATATTCCAATATCTGATTTCAGAACCCCTTAGAGGAGCCATGTCATTTGCTGGAAGCTCAGGCTTAAATAGGAACGCTCCTGTCCCCCTACCTTTTTATTTGTGATAGAAACTCTTCATTGCTTTTGAGAAACTTAATTAGGAGAGCCATATTATCAGGGAGTGTAAACATAGCTTTAAAACACTTGCCAGTCTCTTGTCACCTAGGCAGTTATCTTTAGATTAAAACATTCTCATATTTGTTCCCAAACATGGGCACTTTAACACACGCTGCCACATGAGGGGTTAAAACATAAATATTATCCTATATGAGCAATGAAAGGTGCTTTAGTACTTAAGTCCTATTTTTGAGCTGTGGAATTCAATTCCTTCCTGTTGCCAGCTGAACCTGGGACTCTGATGTATTAGATGAAAATATATTCCTATCTTCAAACATGGACAACAGGACATTCTGTCCTCCAAATTTCAGTGTTTGAATTGGGTGTTACAGGAAACTTGGCACCCTCTCTCTTCAAAATAATAAACAGACATGATGTGGCTTCATGTTTCATCTGATAGGGCTTTAGATGCTATTGCCTCATAAAGGCTGATTCACAGACAAATGGAAACTAATTATAGTAACTTAAAAATAATATCCCTGTTTAAATTTGGCAAGGCAAGATGCCTTGCATGCTTTGTAGGACATGAGAGACTCCGTTTCTTTGGTGGCATGGAGGTGACATACCCATCTCTATTTCAGCCACACAGCGGTGGTGCTGGTTCATTACCTGCCATCTTTATTCTTTTTTAAGGATTTCTTATGATCTCTCACATATACCGCACGCACAAATATTGAACTACCTTTTCCTATAATCTATACAGGGAGTTCTTTCCTGCTATCTGTCCACTGCATTTTTAAGAAACAAATGTCTGGGCTGAGGGAAGTGAATGGCTTTTTTTTTTCTTTTCCCTAAGCATTTCAGAATCTCTACTGTGAAAACTTGCAGGAAGTTATTCACTTCTCTCTAAGGAATGAATAGAGGATGTCTGTCATAAGAGACCGTTCTGATTACTTTTATTCTATCCATCTTCCCCAAAACTGTGCATTAGGTTGGAAAACAGTTTTAATTTGTTTTTGAATTTGCTTTAAATAAGTAGGTGATATACAAAATTGACCATGTGCAAAATTTTAAAATTAGTAAAAACATTTTCAGTGAAAAGTAAATCTTCTACCTCTCTCATATCTAGGATCTAGGTACTCTCTTCGGAAGAAATCCTGAGCACCATTTTATTCTATACTATTCTGGAGATTTTCTAGATATTTATAAATATGTATGTGTGTGTGTGTGTATATTATGTATATAGTTCATATAAATGACACATATTATCTACAATTTTTTTTTTTTGAGACGGAGTCTCACTCTGTCGCCCAGGCTGGAGTGCAATGGTGTGATCTCAGCTTACTGCAGCCTCCACCTCCCAGGTCAAGCCGTTCTCCTGCCTCAGCCTCCCGAGTAGCTGGGATTACAGGTGCCCACCATCACGCCCAGCTAATTTTTGTATTTAATAGAGACAGGGTTTCACCATATTGGTCAGACTGGTCTTGAACTCCTGACCTCAGGTGATCCACCCACCTCGGCCTCCCAAAGTGCTGGGATTACAGGCGTGAGCCACTGCGCCTGGCGATCTACAATATTTTGAACCATTTTTATTTAACTCTAATCTTGGAGATCATTCCACATCACACATTGAGATACCTCATTCTCTTTAACAGCTGTCTAATTTTCCATTGAGTAGATGTGCCATAATATATAAATAATTGCCTACGAACGGTAGTTAGACTGTCTTAATCTTGTGCCCGTAAAGTCATGATATAATGAACAATCTTGTACATCTGCTGTAGGATAGGTGGTCTGTCTCAGTGGTTACAAGCAGGGCTCTGGAACCCAAGGGCCTGGGTTTAAACCCTAGTTTCTTCATTTACTATTGAAGTATGTGGTCTTGGCCAGTTACTTTATCTCTCTGTGTCTCAGGGTCCTCATTTGTAAGGTAGTATTTATCTTGTAGGCAGGATGTAACGGTTAAAAACACTAGTCCATCTAAAGCTTATAGACCTATGCTGGACATGTAGACAGGCCTGTTTGTATTTACTAGTGTTATTTCATGTGATCTGGAAACATACAAATCCTAAGCTGTTCTTATCTGTGCATGTTTCTGAACCAGCTCAGTGGCTTTCAGAAGCCATACCACAGTTGTTGGGTCTCTGGGTTATATCTGTTTCCTTGATTTGTTCAGATGTCACGTTTGTCCTCCTGACCTTCATCATTCCCTTGTAACTTTTGTGTAACATCCTGGAGGAGAATAGGGAAGATGGTTTTTCAGGCCACTGTACTCATGTGTTCAAACCCCTTTAGAGGTATAAAATGTATTGTCAATGGTGATAATTTTAAACAAATTGTCTGACTCCCCCCCGCTCCATTCATAGTTAATTTAGAACCTTACAATACTTAAATATTTACATTTAGGCAAATATATAGCTCATGTGTATGTATGACTCAATATTTAGTAAATTATTTCATCAAGTTTTAAGTTATAAGTTGCATCTTTGGAAAAGACTGCACAGTGTCCTTACCCTGCTTTAGCCGACTTTGGAGGTGGATGTTCCAGGGCCTTACATCACCTTAAAAGACTACCAGTTGGATTCAGACAAACCAGAGCTAAAATTGCCACAGAGGGGTTTGTTAGCTGTCTGACCGTGGGCAAGTCACTTAAGCTTCCAAAGCTCTGGTTCTTCATTCACAAATGGTTCCACATCACGGAGCTTTATGAGGATAACAGGAGAGAGTAGGCGAAGGACTCAGCAGTGTGCAACAGAGGGCCGGTGCTCAAGGGCCATCTGTTCTTCCCTTCCATCTTCTGCCTTCCACTTCCTCCTGTCACTGCCCCACGGTCCCCTGGAAGTACCCTCTTTCACCTTTTCTTTTTGAGACAGGATCTTGCTCTGTCACCCAGGCTGGAGTGCAGTGGTGTGATCAGAGCTCACTGCAGCCTCACCCTCCCAGGCTCAACTGATCTTCCTGCTCAGCCTCCCAAGTAGCTTCTTGGACTACAGGCGTGCACCACCATGCCCAGCTAATTTTTATTGTTATTTTTCGTAGAGATGGAGTCTCACTATGTTGCCCAGGCTGATCTCAAACCCCTGGGCTCAAGCAGTCCTCCCACCTGGCCTCCCAAAGTGCTGGGATTACAGGTGTGAGCCACTGCGCCTGACCCCTCCTCCATCCTCACCTCCGTGTTCTTCCTCTCCACTCTCCTCCTGACTCATGCCCTGTGATTTACCAGTGTTCTTTTTCTGCCTTTACTGGGAGGGCAGTTTACAGCTCAATTGTTGTCAATAGCATCCTACCTTAAACGTTAACCAAATGTTCAATGAATGAATCCCTGTACATGAGTGAATTAGAGGCAGGCTTATCATCTCCCTACTCCAAGGAGGTCATTACTATTTCTCTGACAGCAGTAACTAGCAGCGGCATTGTGAAATGAGAATTGGGGGCACAGTGGTGTATGGTAGCCCCTGAAGTGATAATAGAGAATGGTATTTTCGACCCTGATTATTCCTTTGAAGCATTTTGCCATGGCCCACTCACAAAATCCTTTCCCCAGATTTTTTTTTTTTTTTTCAAGACAGAGTCTTGCTCTGTCACCCAGGCTGGAGTGCAATGGCGTGATCTTGGATCACTGCAGCCTCCGCCTCATGGGTTCAAGCAATTCTCCTGCCTCAGCCTCCCAAGTAGCTGGGATTACAGGCACCTGCCACCACGCCCAGCTAATTTTTTTGTATTTTTAGTAGAGACAGGGTTTCGCCATGTTGGCCAGGCTGGTCTCAAACTCCTGAATTCAGGTGATCCATCTGCCTTGGTCTCCCAAAGTGCTGGGATTACAGGTTTGAGCCACCACGCCCGACCCTTTCCCCAGATTGTATTGGTTGTTGTTGGGGAATATGGCAGGACGTAGAGGCAGTGTCAAGAAATGGTTTCATCTCATCAAAGCTCTATTAGAATCGCACTTGCATGAGAACTACTTTGACTCCTTTGCTCCCCACTTTCAAAAGAAAGCATGAACTGTTGACTTGCAGATTTAGTGGTCCTTGGTTTAGGTTGTTGGGGATGGGCTACAAGGCAGTGGGGGTGGTGACCTGGGGAAGTAAAGCTGCAGATGGAAAGGGAGCAGGAAGACCTTTGCTAGCTCCTTCAAATCACTTATTTGTAGAGGAACTACTCTATTTTGCATTAAGTGTTTTGCTGTGAATTTTTGAGATAGCAGTCACACCCATATTTAAATGTAAGAACCAGAGTGTTTTCCAAAGACATACAGGCCAGGTCTCTTCCAGCTCCGAAAGCTATGATTTTACAAACACAAATATTGGGATAATAGGAACCACTGTTTCCACTTGGAATGCTCTTCCCATTCTTCATTTCTTCCTTATACTGACCTTTCTGTTCTTTAAGGTCTAGCTCAGTTCTCACTGTCTAACTTTTGTAGTTCTTCGACTCTGGAATTTTTGGCAGTTAGTTAGATATGGCATTTTATGTTGAAGAGTAGTTCCTTAAACCTGTTGTCATTTAGGTGTTTTCACGTGTTTATGCCTTGGTCACCCACTAGGTCTTTACTCTTTAGGGCAAGGTGCTACCCATCTCCTATACCCCTGCAGATGGATGCAGTTCAGTGGTTCTCAACAGGTGCCTCCTAGCAGCAGGATCACCTGGGAACTAGTTAGAAATGTGCTCATACCCACTGCAGTAGATAGAAAGTCTGGGGCCAGAGCTCAGCAGTCTGCCCTTTAACAAGCCCTGCTGGTGACTCTGCTGTATGCTGACTTTTGAGAACCTTTAGTGTAGTGGTAAGAGCAGGGGACTGAGGGTCTAAGAGACCTGGGTTTGAAGCCAGCTTCACCATTTACTCTCTGACTTTGGGAAAGTGAATTTGTCTGTCTTCTCTCCCCTTCTAGGGGTATTTTATGAACATTTATGATGCGGGATGTTAATGGGTACTCTAAGGGTAGGGGTGGGTGAGGGGTCCTGTGGCCAAATAAGTTGGTGAAATGCTGCTGTGGCTAATTTAAGCAGGATTCTTTTGGGCAAGACTTTTCAGATGCCTCAGTATGTCACTGAAGGTCTCTGAGAGTCTCCATGGATGTTGCAAACTTGCGAGCCCCTGGAACACATTTTCTGCTGCATACCTGCTTTTTCCGGGAACACACAGTGTTTTGTGGAACACATTTTGGGAAATGTTGGCTTAGCTAATCTAAGGGTGCTTTGAGCCTCGAGATTTTTATGACCTTGTAAATCAGTGAGACATTTAGAAACTTCAAATACAGGTTTAGTCAGACCCGGTGCCAGAATCTATAATTTGGGTAAACCAGGCTTATACAGCAAGTTGAAAATTGAGATGATATGGAAGTAATTAAACATTAGAGAGTAAAGGGTTATATTTTTAAAAGAAGTGAGTTTTTCTTAGATAGAAAATGGCATGTTAGGGTCAAGGTGGGGAAGATAAGGAAAGGAAAATGTCATTTACTGAGCGTTTTGGAGGCCTGGCAGAAAACATATGGCACATTTAAATCGGTAATTTAATGCGATTTTAATGAAGGAACTATTTATAAAGGGTGTGGGCAGGGCTTGGGAAAAGCATCGGCAGTGATGCAGGGCTTGATTCCTCTGTGTACCCAAGGTTTTCCACTTATCACATTGTCATCGTCATAGCCCCAAAGCAGGTCTTATTATTTCATACCTTGCAGAAAAGGAGTGGAGCCCAAAGAGGCAAAGCAAAATGCCCTTAGATAGGACCTGAGATGGAGGAGACAGAACTCCATTCTGCCCTATCAGGTCCCCAGCCTGCACCTCCTGGTTCACATTTCTTTAGGCTGAGCCTTATTTCCTTCAATCTTTCTCTATGTAATGAGGCTAAAAACATTGCTTTGTAGAAGCTCATGTTTGGAGCTAGGTGCGTTGCACTGAGCAATCAGTAGACAGGAGAAAATAGCACCTTAGGCAAATATGTACATTAATAATAAAAGCATGCAGGTTCCATACGTGGGAAAGAAAGATCATAAACACGAATTTTCATGTCTGGCTGAGTTGGGGCTGTGGAAATCTGTCATCCATTCTTTCCTAGGATCCATCCATCCTAGAAAATCTTTCTGGAGGAGGTAGGAGCCATGTAAAGGACATGATGTGGCAGCTTAGCTTGTAGGGGCTGGGAAGAGGGAGAGGGAAAATTTTTCAGACAAGGGGGCGCTGCTTGGGAAGGCCTGGCAGTGAGAGTGGAAGGCAAGGGCTCTCCTTGCGCGGGTGCCTTAACCAAATGGCAGCGTGGGCGGTTTGGAGAAGGGGTCACCGTGGGATCTGAGGGTGCTGCTGACCACCAGTTTTTACATCCGGGCCGTGCTGTTCCAGTGAAGTCTCTTCAGCCTAACACCTTTGTTAGGAGACGGTAAAGACTGAATTTTCTAAGAACTGATTTTGCTTCCTTTGGGAAGTTTCAGAGTATATCAGTGCTCAATTTCTCTTAAGCCCAAAGACAATTTAGAAGTCATGTTTCTGTGGAGGTTTCTTTTCCCCATGTGAGTTTAAATTTGGGTTGGCTTTTAATGCTCAATTAGAATACTTCTTATGGTTAAGTACTTTCTATTCCAAAAAACAAAAACACCTCTCAAATCCTCTGCACAAGACCTGCCTTTGAAAACATCTGGTAAAAATAACAAGTCACTTGGAAAACTGTGTTTCTCAGATGGACCCCCGCCTCTTGGTTAGTGGGAAGTCACTGGGCTAAACCTTTATTTCCTGTTGCTTCCACACAGCCGGCCCTTCACGGAAATATTTCACATGTTTCCTCAGGCAGCAGGGAACCTTGAAGGGCAAACAGAGGGCTGGGGCCCCAGATAGGAACACAGTTGCTGTCTTTGCCCAATAGTGCCTCAGGGTGCGTGGAGAGCCAGCCTCGCTAGGCCTTTGAAGCTGGGCCAGCTCCCTGCCCCAAACTGCTGAAAACCCCAGCTCTCCCCCAGGCTCCAGCAAGGCCCAAACTTGCCACACCTCTGGCTCTTTTTGCAAGAGAGATGTTTTAAAATAGTCTTAAATGTCAGACATATTTTTTTTTTCACAACATGCCTCAGACATCTCGTAAATTATTCTGCAGTAAAACTTTAATAGGAATGCTTAGAAAACGAAGAGTTCTAGTCAATGGAGTTTTTGGTAACTTATACAACTGTTAACCCCAAATCACCCTACTTTTTCTACCCCAGAACTCGTTGAAGAAAATAATTTAAAAATAGAGATGATTTTTCTGAACCCATGTTGGAGGCTGTCTTTGATGACTGAAGTCTTATGTTTCTTCATAATGCTATATGTTAGTTTGAACAACATGATATTCCAATATTTGACTATTTTTTACTTTAAAAAGGTTATCTGAAATGGTTCAGACTGATAATAATGTAGGAAGTATAGGAGTTGGAGTTCAGTGTTTTCTGACCAGAATATACCTATAAAGTTGATTTTTTTTTCCTTAGGGGGGAAAAAAAAGAAATCTGTGATATCCACCTTTCTTGCCATTTGCTTCTTTCTCATGAATATGGGTAATTAAAGATTCTGATTGCAGAATTTGCATTGTTGCTCAAGCTGTGTCTGCTGTCACATTGGCTCCACATTGGGGCTCTTACAAATGTGTCACATCTATAGCTGTAGATCTAACGAGCGCTTTCTCGTGTGCACATGCTTCTGTACATGAGCCTGTGAGCCTTCCTTCCTTTTGTGGTTTTTCAGTGTTGTGGCTTCGATTGATTTCTATTTATAATGCTTACTGTCTTGATTTATTCAGTTACTAGTTCCTGAAAAGTTGGAATTTGGGAAGAATTTTTTTTTTTTTTGAGATGGAGTCTTGCTCTCTTGCCGGGCTGGAGTGCAGTGCCGTGATCTCGGCTCCCTGCCACCTCCACCTCCACCTCCAGGGTTCAAGTGATTCTCCTGCCTCAGCCTCCTGATTAGCTGGGATTACAGGCGCCCGCCACTACAGCCAGCTAATTTTTTGTATTTTTAGTAGAGACGGGGTTTCATCATGTTGGCCTGGCTGGTCTCCTTCTGAGACCAGCCTGGTCGAACTCCTGACCTCGTGATTAGCCCACCTCGGCCTCCCAATGTGCTGGGATTACAGGCATGAGCCACTGTGCCCAGCCATAATTTTTTTTTTTTTTTTTTGAGTCTTGCACTGTTGCCCAGGCTAGAGTACAGTGGCACGATCTTGGCTCACTGTAACCTCTGCCTCCTGGGTTCAAGCAGTTCTCCTGCCTCAGCCTCCCAAGTAGCTGGGATTACAGGCACCCACCACCACGCCCAGCTAATTTTTTTGTATTTTTAGTAGAGATGGGGTTTTACTATGTTGGCCAGGCTGCTCTCAAACTCCTGACCTCGTGATCTGCCTGCCTCGGCCTCCCAAAGTGCTGGGATTACAGGTGTGAGCCACCACACCTGGCCCAGAATTTTTAATTATTGGGACAGAGATAGATAATTTGAGCTGGGACTGTCATAACAAGTCTGGAATATGTGCTACATCACAGAATCATGGTCATCAGTGCCCAAAGTGATGCTGCATAGATGCCTTTTGTCCATAGGAAGATTCAGTGATATTTAGATGCTAGCATACTTCGTTTCGTGATATTCCTCATTCTTTAAAAATTGAACTTGCTAATCTACCAGTATATTTCATTATCTAGAACCTTCCATTAACTCTGTATTTGGTGTTTGAATTGAGAAGAAATTTCAAAAGTGAGGGTATACTTCCTAGTATATTTTTGTCTTTTTTTTTTTTTTTTTTTTTTTTTGAGAAGGAATCTCGCTCTGTCGCCCAGGCTGGAGTGCTGTGGCGTGATCTCTGCTCACTGCAAGCTCCGCCTCCTGGGTTCACGCCATTTTCCTGCCTTAGCCTCCTGAGTAGCGGGGACTACAGGCACCTGTCACCACGCCCAGCTAATTTTTTGTATTTTTAGTAGAGACGGGGTTTCACTGTGTTAGCCAGAATGGTCTCGATCTCCTGACCTTGTGATCCGCCCGCCTCGGCCTCCCAAAGTGCTGGGATTACAGGCGTGAGCCGCCAAGCCTGGCCTCTTTTGCCTTTTTATGTGAAACCAAAGCAACAAAATGTCTCTTGCCCCTTTACTTCATCCAAGGCACCGTGTTAAAATTCAGAAGGCATATTTGCAGTGACTAAAGAATTTTGCTCCTCTTTAAACATGACACTAGCATGACATTCTCCTTACCGTTTGGTCTGTAGGAAGGCAAAGCCAGTTATCTGCGACTTGACTCAGGACAGCATCCTTTGCGGGAAGCAGTGCTGTGTTGAAAGTTAGAGCCCATGTTTCATTCCTGTCCAGGTCCCAAGCTCATTCTGACTTTGTGGGTAGACTTTCTCCTTTTCCACCTGGACTGCTTCCTCTTCTATACAGTGAAGATGTCAAACTAGATCATTTCTAAGGTCTTTCACAGCACAGTAAACCCAACAATGTTTTTTATTGACTACTTTCCACTTCACAGGGTCCTGAGATAGTTCCAACTGTAAGAGAGCATTTTACACCTGGCGTTTTCAAAGGTCCCTCATAGATGAGTAAACCAAGAGAACATGTTTGTTGGCCATTCTGCAAGAGCAGAGAGAGTGCTAGAGTGTGCAGAGTATTCAGCCCCTCCAGAGAGTTATGCGTGGCTTGGAGAAGAATAAATGATACGGGACCTGTCACATACGTGGGACAAACAGTAGGCTAGACAGCGAGTGCCCTGAGTGACAGCTGTTGTTTATCAAACACTTGCACCATCCCCCGACTCTTCCAGGTGCTTTTAATTGCTTTACCTATAATATCCTCATCAAGCCTTGTAGTAACCACATGAGAGGAGTGCTGTGTTTACCCTTTCTTACAGACGAAGACACCAAGATAATTTGCCCAAGTTTCCATAGCCAGTAAGTGGTGGAGCTGGTACTTGAATTTGAGCCTACTTTTTTTTTTTTTTTTTTTTTTTAAGACAGAGTCTCGCTCTGTCTTCCAGGCTGGAGTGCAGTGATGCAATCTCTGTTCACTTCATCCTCCACCTCCCAGGTTCGGGTGATTCCCGTTCCTCAGTTTCTCAAGTAGGTGAGATTACAGGCACGTGCCACCTTGCCTGGCTAATTTTTGTATTTTTAGTAAAGGTGGGATTTTGCCATGTTGGCCAGGCTGGTCTTCAACTCCTGGTCTGTAGTGATCCTCCCGCCTCAGCCTCCCAAAGTGCTGGGATTACAGGTGTGACCTACTGCCCCAGCCTGAGCCTACATTCTTAATTGTCTTGCCTCTAAGAGAAGGTGAAGGCATGGATAGAGAGAAGAAACAGGACTGTCTCATTAAAGGAAAGCATGGAATTGCCAGGGGTTAACAATGGCAGGAGAATCGGGACATTTGTGACCATGGGCTACTTAGGTGGACCCATTTCCTGAGGGTTCTCTCACCTTGGTTACCTGTCACTGCCTTGTGGGCCCTGGGGGATACTGCCTGTCTATTAAGACTCTGGCTCAAGCTTGGCCAGAAAAACCTCCTGCCAGCCCCCCTCCAGCACTCTGCCAGTGCTAAAAAGAGTCTTGTGTTTACTGGAACTTGGGATATCTTTTCCACTTGAGTTGGCCAGAGCCAAGTCAAGGGAATAAAGAGCTGGACTGAAAGAGCCACTTGGGATTGGAGGGTGACCCCAATAGTATAACTATGCAAAGACTTTAAAAATCCCTTTTCAAATTTTCCAAAACTTGGTTTTACTTTAAACTGATATTTTCCTTTTAATGCCTCCATTTGCAGAACCAAAAATTCCCAGTTCTGGAATTTGTGCTGTGAAAGGGTCAGAGTGAACAATGCGAAGCATCCTCATTAGCTCTCAGTTTATTTCTTGGATGGAAGGGATCACTTGTATCTGCTCATGGGGCTCAGGACAAACTTCTGTTCCCTGTCACTCTCTCAGCTGCCATCATCAGTGGGACACTGGCCAGGCATCACATGGCTTAAAAAAAAAAAAAAAAAAACCAGTGTCTTGCTTTTAAGCACCCTCTGTGCCTTGGATTATAAGACCACTGCTGGCTGGGCACACTGTAGTCTCAGCACTTTGGGAGGCCGAGGCGGGTGGATCACGAGGTCAGGAGATCGAGACCACGGTGAAACCCCATCTTACTAAATATACAAAAAATTAGCCGGGCGTGGTGGCGGGCGCCTGTAGTCCTAGCTACTCTGGAGGCTGAGGCAAGAGAATGGCGTGAACCCGGGAGGCGGAGCTTGCAGTGAGCCAGGATCACGACACTGCACTCCAGCCTGTGCGACAGAGCGAGACTCCATCTCAAAAAAAAAAAGAAAAAAGAAAAAAGAAAAAGAAAAAAGACTACTGCCTCCTTGAGGGGCAGTGATAATGTTCATCTCTGTAGCCTGGCACTGAGCACAGCATGTGCTACCAAGAAGACACTCCATAAGCACTTGGCAAATTATTTGTTGAGCACATTGTTTTAATCACCATACAAACAAATGCAATGGAAAGATGTTTTTAAAATAAGGTGAGTGCAAGGAAGGGAAATGCATTGCAAGGCACAGCTTTGTAGTATGAGGCATAATAGTTCTTAAGAGCCCTGGGATTTAGGGTCAGATAGATTGGGTTATACGTCACAATTCCACCATTTACTAGTAGGGTGACCCTAGAGAAGACACTGGATCATTGCCTCCTTTCTGAATTGGTAACAGTGCCTACTCAGTAAGGCTACTAAGATTAAATGAGATATTGTATGTAATGTGCTAAGCATGAGGAGAGGTTCTTGATGATAACAATAGGGGTTTTTTCCCCTAGCAATAAATAAAATACATCAAATTTAGCTGCCCTTCAAAAGAAGTGGGAAGCAGAACTTGTGTATATGCTCCCTCCCTGACCAAAGAAAAAAGTTTGCATGTTGCAGAGTGGTATAGTACTGAATATTTTGCAATTATCTGGATCAGAGGCAAATTCAGCAGGATATGAGTGGTCGTTGTGGAAATGTAGTTCAACAGATTTCTGAAGTCTGGAAAACTCTTTATATAGAAAACATGCAGAATTAGAACCATATTTCAAAGCTTTTATAGCAGGAAGAAAAATACTTATGAGATAATACTATTCATATATTGTGAACATAACCAGATAATATAAAGAAAGATTACAGGGAAATTCAGCAAATAATGAGATTGCGTTAGGGTAGTGACATTATAGATCTTTTTATTTCATTTTCAGATGTTTAGTTGTGTGCTTATATTTCTTTTGTAGTTTAAAAAATGCTTTCAAAAATAAAACAAACCTATTCAAAAAAAGCTTCACTCTTGAAATGAGATGAAAAAGAGTCTTCTTAAAAAAAGTTTGATACTTGAATGGCCGCTTTTGAATTTTTTGGTTTTTATTGCTTTTCCAATTGTTTTCTTTAAGAAACTTTTACTATTGCTGAATAATTAATAAAGACTATACTTAGTGAAAACACATTGAGAAGTTGGGAATTTAAGAGTTTGATGCAAAATGGAAATTTTCCTTTGAAAATAATATGATAGGATAAAGTATTAATAGACTATTAGAAATCAAAGCCTGTCTAATTAAAAAGTAAACACTCACTCTTTAGATGGCATCACAGATGTGTCAAATATATCCATTTTTTAAAGTTATAGTCATTTTGTAGATTATGATATGGAACAGTCTTAAAGGTAGGGTGCATTTCAATTATTTGCTTTCCTAAACGTCCATTCTTAGAAATATTTAAGTTAATGGATGAATATACTCCTAGTAAACTTCTCACTTGGAAACCCTGTGCCAGACTGTGTACAGATGGGGCAGCAAGTCATGACTGGCAGGTCCAGCAAGTCGAATCACATTTGCACATTGTTTTATTCACTGTGAACTTTTTTGCAGGAAAAAAAGGAAAAACTGTCTCCCTGCTTAATGCAATTCTGACATGCTCAGTACAAATTATAAATTACATTTAAAGTGATGGTACAAATTAATAAACATTTCCAGCTTTGTGTGACAGTTTAGGGTTGAGCATCATTGTTTAATACTTGGTGTTGCAATCACTTGGTTGTATTGACCAACATTTCTCAAAATATAGCCCTAAATGACATCTGCCAGAAATGCAGATTCCAGGGCCCCTTGGAACTTCAGAATCAGCATATCTGGCTGCAGAACTTGTAATCTGCATTTTAAATAAGTTCCTCCCCAGATGATCGATGTAAAGCAGTTTTGTTGAGGCCCTCTAGTACAGTGGGAACGTTTGCAAAGATTATTTGTTATATCAATTTAAGATATTTATTTTTAAATGCAGAGAATACAAATGTGTAATGAAAGTTTGAGAGCAAAGCTGACTTATTTTGGGTCCATATTTCTACTTATAAGTGAGATTTGAGACTTCAAGGCACTGTGGATAGTGTCTTCAATTTGTGCAATAAAATTAATTTTCAAAGTACAAGTTAGAAATTTAGTTGAAGGGCACGTGTGAGAATAATTTAAAAATGTTCTTGCTGTTTTTCTGAATTCTCCAATTCATCAGAGTTGATTTGGAACAGCATTGCAAGTGGTCATTTAAAATGCTTTCTCAATATCAATAAGAAAACTTGCATTTGAGAAAGTCTCTGATTATTAAATCATTTGTGAATTCATAAAACAGCAAATTTGGAGAAAAAGGGATGAAGACAGAGACCCATTGTTATGTCAAGGATTATAACTAATATTTAGTTCAATAAATATAATTGGGGGTAAATGTAAAGACAATATTCAGTTATCTGCAAAAGAGATGATGGTGGTTTTACTAGGGTCTTCCAACCACATACTTACATTAGGCAGCATTTTTGGCTTTTAAAGTAAAGAAATCAAAGCCAAAAAGGGGTCGGTTTGTGTCTGACCATACTCGTTATTAATTTTTTTTTTTTCTTTTTTTTTTTTTTGGAGACAGAGTCTTTCTTTGTCTCCCAGGCTGGAGTGCAGTGGTGCGATCACAGCTCACTGCAGCCTCAATGTCCTGGGCTCAAGCAATCCTCCCACTTTAGCCTCCTGAGTAGGTAGGACTACAGGCACTCACCACCATGCCCGACTAACTTTTGTATTTTTTGTAGAGATGGGGTTTTGCCATGTTGCCCAGGCTGCTCGCAAACTCCTGAGCTCACGCAGTTCACCTGCTTTGTCCTCCCAAAGTGCTGGGATTATAGGAATGAGCCACCACAACTGCCTAAAGATGTTTTTAAGGGACTGACAATTGGGATTAGAGAGAAGCAATCACTTTGAGTATCTTAAAACTTCTTTGAGTTTAAAAGTGATCTCACATAATGTATCTGTGCTTAAATATAATTTCTTAATGTCACTTGTGTAGACTTCAGTGATAGAAGAAATAAATAAGATTTAAATAAACTTTAACCCTCCATTTAGCGAATAAATTTATATATATTTTTATCTTGATAATTTTAATGATTCTTATAATGAATTGGCCTTTCTTTATCCCCTGCTGGAATAGTGTTTGGGCTGGGAAACATTGGTCTCTTTTTCATCCCCTCTGTTTTGCTTGTCTTTGGGGACTCCTTACCCCCATGTCTCATCTTCCTCCATCTCCTGTCCCTCCTTGGCAGCAATGGGGTCAAGGAGACTGAATGTGGACCTGACACATCCTACAGAGATGAGGCAAGATCAGAAGTACTTGACTAGGCAGCATTTTGGTTTTGCAGCTCCCAGGCAACCCCGATGCTGCAAAGGCATCTTCACATTGGAAGAGGCACACTATGAGGATGATTTCCTTATCTTCCTGACAGTTGCCTGAAATCTCCCTTCTCGCACTGTGATCTATGAGCTCTCAGGCACTCAATTTATTTTCTTTGCTAGGAATTTCTAGAGCCATGGCTGGGTCACCCTTTGCTTTCCTGGCAGCTGGCTTCACTCTGAACTTAATGAGGTTGCAGAGCTGAGGGGCCACGGAAGGGTTTCCCCCGTTGGAAGGACTCTGCTGCTTGTCCCTATTAAAAGAGTAAATGCTGACTGCTGGGTGATTCCAAGGAAGGGCTTTTCCAGCCAGTTTCCATGTGGTCAGTGTCTAGTGCACATTCCTGAGCCTGCCTGCTCCTCCTTTTCTTCTCTTTGGACTTTAGTGTAACCAGCAGTGAACAGGAATGTATTTTAAATCACATGTAGATGTAACTTTTGGAGTCGCTGGGATTTTCTGTCCCTATCCACTGGTCAGACAATTTATCAAAGCCTGTTGGCAAACTTGTGTAACCATCCAGGATGTCATGCTACCAAAGGTCTCCCTGCACCTGATTCTCTGCATTCGAGCTTGCTGGTTAGTTGTTAGAGCTGCGATATTAGCAGAGGGGAATTTGAAATGCTTCGTTACCATTCCGAGAGTTCAAGTGTTTTTATTTCTGTGTTTAGTAAGTGCTTAAAACACATATTTTAGTTTTTTTCCCTTACAATCTAGTGTATAAAAATCTTTTTAACTTAGGCTTTATATTCTTACAGAAGAAAAAGCTTATTTATTTTTGTACTTTTAGTATTAAACAGATAGGAAAAAGTCTACAATTATATGCTTCTTAAGCTGGATTTCCTCCAAAAGTGTAATATATTCACCAAACTCCACAAATACCAAAGCTCCTTTTAAGCATATTGGGAACCAACCCAAGAGTTCTAAAGTTACGATTTTCCTGAAGGATTTTTGTTGAATACTTGGGGAAAAAAAAAAAAAAGGTGCAGGGGAAGTGAGGTGGGGATTCTTGTATGGGACCTTTATCCTTTCCCCCATCTCTATAGTCTTCTTAAAATGCCCTCTGTCAGACTTTTTGATGGTTTGTGCTCTAGATATTCAAGACATAAATTTAAACAGTGAGATCCACTATTCAGTGCCCCACATTTAGTTCACATTTAGTGAGCTTTTACTGAATGAATGAGCTCAGAAGCACCAAAGGACATTTGTTTGTGGACTTGCTTTAAGTTAAGGATTTTTTTCTTTTTCTTTTTTTATTTTTATTTTTAGGAGAAAGCCGACCTGAGCAAGGTGGTGCATGCCTGTAGTCCCAGCTACTTGGGAGGCTGTGGTGGGAGGATCACTTGAGGCCAGGAGTTCAAGGCTAACCTGGGCAACATAACAAAGCCCTTTCTCTAGATAGACAGACATAGCTAGATAGCCATTTATGCTCCAACTCAGTACTTGTGTATATGACTTTTAGAGACACTTGGACCTATATAAATGTTAAGAAACCTTAGATTTTAATTCTCAACTGCTGGCTTTTCCTTTTTAAGAGAGGAAGGGAATGCCACAATGAAATTTTAAAAGCAATTTAGAAATATTTTAGTGCCCTCGTGACTGAAGAAACATCATACAACTAAACATAGATGACTGTCTTTAGGGAGTGTACCATCTAGAAAGCAGAGCAGGACTACAGACATAGTAATTGTAACATCTACTGCTGACATGGCTTGCTCCTTGTCCTGTTGGAAGGGCTTGGCAGGATGAGAGTTCTTTGTTTTAGGGAGGACGCGTACCTGGACATTGCATTTTCTCATCTCATTTCAGTGGATTGATCAAGACTGTGAAGCCCATGACATTTGGAAACTGTGGTTTTTTCCAGCCCTGAAATGCTTTTTTTCTTTTTTGGTAGGGATATTTTATTTTATTTTTTTATAGACTTAGGGGTACAAGTACAGTTGTATTACATGGATATATTACATAGTGGTGAAGTCTCCAGCCTTGAAATTCTATGATGCTCTGAGTCCTTTGGCCTCATGAAACATTCTTAAAGATGATAGTGCCTTGTTTCTGTTCTTGTTTTTTTGAGATTGAACTCAATTACTGGCTTGTTTTGCAGGCAGCCAAGGGCACTGCTGTCCTGTAGCCTGCAAAGTTCTGCACAAATGCAAGGTGTTGGATGGGGTCACTACAAGATTTGTGTTGAGTTTTCTCTGCCCAAGGCAAAAAGCCTTCGTTCCTGGCAATGCCCTTGTCTCCATGCAGGGTTCAGTACATTGTTGTTAAAGTAAAACCGTGACTAACTAGAGCCTTTTATTAACCAGGATTTCTACTTCTGACTCTCCTCACACTTCATTTTTGGAGTTAGAACAGGATAAATAAACCAATTATGTCAATAGGTGACCATTTACTGAGTTCTTCCTGTGTGTCAAGCACTGTGCTATGTGGGTAAATGGTTATCTCGATTAATCCTCACAACAGGGAGGTTAGTGCTGCTTTTATTCCTGTTTTGCATGTAGGGAAACTGTACAGTGGTAGCATCACTGCCTGAGCACCTAGAATTCTTTGTTAACAGGGTTGTGTGTGAATAATTTAATTAGTCTCTTAAGATCTCAACACACTCCCTCCCTGGCCCCTGCTGTAAACATCCTACACTGATTGGAATAGAATACATAGTTCTTTTCTTCCAACATGGTGTGTTCTATTGATACAAGTTGTGAATTGTGATGACAAGGCCATTTTGTATTGAGAACCATTCTCTTTAACATTTGTTAGTTTGGAAATGATCTAAACATCCCTAACTCTGTCACCTTTTATTCCATTGTAGTGGTTGATATCATAGTGTCTTCATTTAGTTAATAAGCTTCTTTGAGTTCTAAAGGATTTTTCGACACCTTTTATTTTCTGATAATTTTATCTTGTCATACACCAAGGCAATTGGGCAGAAAAAAAGCTTCACTGTGGACAAAAGTGGCAAAATGAGATTTAGGGAGTATACTCAGAAAATCAGATTCTCTCTCAGCAGCAGTTTTTTCTACCCATAAGCAAGAGAAGACAAATGTAGAAACTGTCACCTATGGTTGCTGCCATCGAGGCTTCTATGGAGTTTTCACAGCCAAATGAGCAGAACAAGTTTGCTGGGAGCTCTTCTCCTGGGGAGAGAGGGTATATATGGTTGAGGCATATTTCATTTTTTTGTGTGTGTGTTCTGTGCTACGTTCCAAACATTACCTATGTGAGAACTGCTTTGGAAACTCTAGACACTTTGTGAGGAAAATAGTTTGTTAAAAGCAAAAGACATGGTAGACAAGTTTTTGTTTGTTTGTTTTGAGACAGGGTCTCATTCTACCACCCATGCTGGAGTGCAATGGCAGGATCATGGCTCACTGCAGCCTCGACCACCCAGGCTCAAAATCAGTCCTCCTGCGTCAGCCTCCTGAGTAGCTGGGATGACAGGCACAAGCCTCCTGAGTAGCTGGGACTACAGGTACATGGCACCATGCCTGGCTAATTTTTATATTTTTTGTACAAATGGGGTTTCACCTTGGTGCTTAGTTAGGCTGGTCTCAAACTCCTGGGCTCAAGCGATCCACCCACCTTGATCTTCCAAAGTACTGGGATTACAGGCATGAGCTGCCACAAGCAGTGTGGAAGACAGGTTTTATATATCCTGGAAGAAGTGGTAAAGTTAAAAAAAAGTTTTATATGTAAATCAAATAATACCTAGCCAGTAACATCCATGAGTATTAACTGTGGGGAGAAAGAGGAGACTAGTTACTTTACTTCTTATGGAAAGTTATGAGAAGATTGTGCTGTTGGGGAAAGATGGGACATGTCACCTCATGAGGGAGAGAAAGGTGCTGTAAGCTCTTAAAAGGAGCACTGACTGAGACTATTCTTTTAATTAGCTTGAAAAGACTCACCTCTCTATGTTGGACATAGAACATCTGCTGCTACTCAGAGAAACCAGATGAGGAGAAAGTGGTTCAGACCCCCACCCCAGATGCTATTGATGATGATCATTATGCTGAACACAGCTAAAATTTATTAATCATTTTCCAACGTTGTAATAGGCACTGGATGTACTGAACCTTATTCAATCTTTCACCATAATGCTATGAGATTGATGGCTGCTATTATTCCCATTTTATAGATGAGGAAACAGAGACTTAGCAAGGTTAACTGACTAACCGCATGTAGTAAGCATCAGAATAGCAGCTCAAATCCAAGTCATACTAAGTCTAGGGATGTTGATGGGTGTTGTTGCTTCCTAAAGTCTGTTAGAAAGTGCTGTATGTGATCTTATTCCCTTTTAACTTCCCCCAATGAAGACTTTCTATGAGGAAATTGATACCATGAGAAGTACGGGCTATTTTGTGCTTTTGTCAGCATGTGCTTGGGTGTTTCCCAGGTAAGTTGTGAAGCTTGGCATTCTCTTAGCTGGAAGATTCCTGCAGCAGAGAGCAGTCCATGGATACTCTTCCATGCTGTTTGTAGTAACTCATCAGGGTTTTAAGGGTTAGTCTTATCTCTCCAATTAGAATATAAAGTCTCTGAGGGCAAGCACGTCTCTTATCTTGATTGATAACTTTGATAATTTAATTGCCACAGCTGAATGAAAAAGCCCCCAAAGACAATCCATTTATTTGTCTTTGTTTTAAGTCTGTATATTCTCCAAGCAACCTTTGTACACAAGAGCATCTTGCTGCAGGCGGGGACTGTTTTGTGCCTCCTTGGCTGAGGTCATGTGGCAAAGTGGAAGGAGCCTGGGTTGAGGAGCCGGAGCCAGGACTCGTATTCCAGCTTTCCCGCTTGCTTCCACAAGACTTTTCAATGAGCCTTCTAACTTTTATTGAAGCTCAGTTTCTCCATTTGCAGAATAGGTGCAGAAACCTTACTAGGTGTTCTGAGGATTAAAAATAACGTGATGTGTCAAGTGGCTGGTTCACAGTGAGCATTTAGGAAATGAAGAGATGGTTCACCTCTGTTTCTGTAGTGTGAGCACAGGGCCTTGCAGAGAATGCATACACAATCAGTGTGTCTTGATAATAACGATTTGGTTCTTTGGCACCTGAACCTAAGGAGGGAGCAACTGTGAAGTCTTTTAAAATATGATGCTTTTTATCAAGAATGTCCTTCATTGCCAGACTTGGCATATGAAGGCAGACCTGGAAACTTTTGACTATTTGGTTCTTGAATCCTGCTTCAGTTTATAAAACCTGACGTTTGGTACAGGTAAGTATTAGTAATATCAACCTCATAATCAGATATACAATGATCGCATTCATTAGTCTGTTAAAATAATAAAGGATAACAAAGAATAGACCCAATACCTTTGCTAGAATACTTTTCCTTTTATAACACAACAATTTACAGTGTTTCTTATATACAATTATCTCTCAGTATGCAACAGAGGTTGGTCCAGGACCCCACGCATACCCAAATCTGAGCAGACTTATGTCCTGCAGTGGGCCCTGCAGTACTCACATACAGGAAAAATTGGCCGTCCACATATGCAGCTTGCACATCCTACAATGCTGTATTTTTCATCCGAGTTTGGTTGAAAAAAATCTACATATAAGTGGACCCTCACAGCTGAAATGTGTATTGTTCAAGGGTCAACTGTATTTTAAAATTTAATCTTAACCACTTAATGGGCCGGGCGCAGTGGCTCATGCCTGTAATCCCAGCACTTTGGGAGGCCCAGGTACTAGGGAGGCTGAGGCAGGAGAATTGCTTCCACCTGGGAGGTGGAGGTTGCAGTGAGCCAAGATTGTGCCACTGCACTCCAGCTTGGGCAACAGAGCGAGACTCCATCTCAAAAAAACAAAACAAAACAAAACAAACAAACAAAAAAAACACGATGTAAGTAGGGTTTTTTATTTTGTTTTTGTTTTTTTGAGACAGTCTTACTCTGCCACCCAGGCTGGAGTGCATAGCACCATCTTGGTTTACTGCAACCTCTGCCTCCCAGATTCAAGAGATTCTCATGCCTCAGCCTCCCAAGTAGCTGGGACTACAGGTGCGCACCACAACACCTGGCTAATTTTTGTATTTTTAGTAGAGACAGGGTTTCACCATGTTGGCCAGGCTGGTCTCGAACTCCTGACCTCAAATATTCCACCTGCCTTAGCCTCTCATAGTGCTGGGATTATAGGTGTGAGCCACCATACCCAGACTAAAGTAGTATTTTAAATTCCCTTTTATGGATGAATAAACCCGAGACTGACAAATTAAAGGACTTCTCAATTTGCACAGCCCTGCCAAAGTTTGGATTCTAATTGAATTCTTCTTACCCAGCTTTTTGCTGCTTTCCTGCAGCCACCAGGCACATATACAACTCAAGTCAGAAGTGTGTGACAGATGCCAACTGAGCCAGAGTCCTTATAAGCCTATAATATAGGCAAATTGTATGTATGTGTGTGTGTATGTGTGTTTGTATAAATATAAACACAGAGATACTAATTTTTATATATTAATATATAAATGTATAATGCCAACCTATTTCTAAGTAGTCTGGGAGACAATATAGATTTAAAAAAAAATACTTTCATTGAATTTTTGCTGTGAGCTTGATATTATGTTGAATATTTTAGTGGTTTTATCTTGGTTTGAAGAAAACTCATTACAGAAATTTGTATTGTAATTTCAGTGGTTGGATGTCGTCACTTTTATACCTGATATATTCAAAAGTTGCCTAAAATTAGGGTAAAAATAAATGAGGATAGGTAAAAGTAGCTAACATGATATATTCACTGGATGAGTGATGGGAGCCAAGGTCTTGCATTTATTACAGTGAGGTGCTAATGATCTGACGTGGTCCATGGCCCCAGAGACTGTGCTCAGGGATTATTGATTTTGGGCCTGTGTATATGTGTTCCACCTCAGTTATTAAACAAATGCCACCGAGAAGAGAGCTTTTCTCAGAAAAGACGGTGTTTACAGTGTTTCGTATTACCCTTTTGGTAGGTTAGTATATATTCAGTTACAAGTTCAAAACTTCTTAAGGAAAATAAGCAATTCCTGAACAAGCCGGTATTATGAACTGAAGTATTTAAGTTATGTATTTGCGCAAGACCCAAAGTCTTTTTACTGAATGGAGCCTCTGTTCCCTCATTCCTGAGCATGGTATGGGTCTGTACTGCAGATGTCTGTGTAATATATGATGTGGTAAATACATAGCCTCAGGGATTTTGTGGTTTAAAAGAAAAGTTGAGAGGGAACTGTGGATTGTCTGTAAGAGCAGAGCCCTCTCCTGCCATATCAAACCCACCCTGCTTTCCCATTTTCAAGCTCTTAACAGACTGCTTTTCAGCTTTTTAACCTTTTTTTCCCAGCCATACACAGTACTTCTTCATTTCGTTTACCTGCATTGTGGACTATGGCCCAACCTGGATTCTCCTGAGAATCCAAAATGCTTTCATTCATGACCTCTCACTGGTAGACATTGTATAGCCACTGCTGCAGAAGAAAAATGGCGTCTGTGTTCTGGGCTTGTCTTTTTTATTTTGAGGTTATGTATTTATGATTTAAACAGAGTTAAGATGTCTTGCTTTTATCTCATGAATTTGGGAATCTGCCCTATTTTGAGTTATCTGGATTGTCTAAGGAGAAGGCTCCAAATGTGCTGAATGCCACAGTTAGACAGCTTTGTTTTGGTTCTGTAGACACAACCATATTTGGGAAACACAAATAGGCCAGTTTTTGCTTTTAAGACTTGTCTTGGTTAACAACGCGTGTTTTAGAAACTGTGTGTGCCCGGAGTTTTACATATAAAGGATTTGAGAAGGAGCTCAGGGCTCTGGAATGCCATGAAGTGGGGTTAGCAGCAGGGACTTGGCAGTGAGCAGGCACTGGGAGCAATGGGGTGGTTTGTGTGTTGTCACCTGGCAGCTCCAGTTGACTATTTTAAGATGAAATGTTTTGGTGTGATTGCTTCTTTAGGAAATCTAGCTGAACAGTCGAGTCCATTTATTGCCCCTTCATCCTCCTAAGGAACTTCATGGGAGTAGTTTGGCTTCATTAAACAAAAGCAATCACTGATGATGAATGTTAGAATCCCACAAGTTCTGTGGAAGATGGCATCAGGTGACTGTGCCATGTTCTAATGGACATGACTGTCAGTGGCATTTTTAACTTGTCTCCTAGAATTTTTTCTTTCAAGTTCTAAATATTACACAATTGCATATCAAATGTCATGTAAGAGCTAAAAAAGATACTTGTCATTAGAAAAGAAATGTATTATAACCACGTTATAAACAGTTTGGAAAATAGAAAAAAAATTACCCATAATTCCATGCTACCACAATCACTATTAGAATTTGGACATATTTTCTTTTTACTGTATATATGTGTTTTGCCTATTATGTAATTATAATAACAGAGCCGGGCACAGTGGCTCATGCTTGTAATTCCAGTACTTTGGGAGGCCAAGGTGGGCAGATCACCTGAGGTCAAGAGTTCGAGACTAGCCTGGCCAACAAGGTGAAACCGTGTCTCTACTAAAAATACAGAAATTAGCTGGGCATGGTGGTGGGTGCCTGTAGTCCCAGCTACTCAGGAGGCTGAGGCAGGAGAATCGCTTGAACCGAGGAGGCGGAGGTTGCAGTGAGCAGAGATTGTGCCACTGTACTTCAGCCTCGGCAACAGAGTGAGACTCCATCTCAAAAAAAAAAAAAATTGTAATCACACATGTCACACAGACTTATACCCTGCTTTAGTCACCTAATCTTATGAGAAGTCTTTTCCCATGTTGTATGGTCAATGTTTTTCGTTTTTCTCATAACTGTTCAACAGTCCCTGCAGTGGGTATGTGGTCAGGTAATTAGCCCCTCTGTTACTGAACACCAGAGGGTTTCAAGGCTTTCACTATTACTAATAAAGCTATGGTAAACATCTCTGTATGTATAGCATTATTGTCATTCAAGGTTCTTTCTTTAGACTAGATTCTCCTAAAGCACAGGGGTATGAGGTGCATAGCTCTTGGTGTGTATTGCTGAAGATAATGATAAAAATGTAGTGTCATTGGCCGTGTAGGAAAAAGCCAATGTCTTTGCATTTGCCCACATTATTAGTTTTAAAAAAATTTTGGACTAATATAAGAAGTAGAAAAAATGGTTAGTCATTTTTTAAATATATATATATATTTTGTTTGTTTGTTTGTTTGTTTTGAGACGGAGTGTTACTCTGTCACCCAGGCTGGAGTGCAGTGGCACGATCTTGGCTAACTACAAGCTCCGCCTCCCGGGTTCACACCATTCTCCTGCCTCAGCCTCCTGAGTAGCTGGGACTACAGGCGCCCGCCACCACGCCCGGCTAATTTCTTTGTATTTTTTTTAGTAGAGACGGGGTTTCGCTGTGTTAGCCCAGATGGTCTCGATCTCCTGACCTCATGATCCACCCACCTCGGCCTCCCAAAGTGCTGGGATTACAGGCGTGAGCCACCCCGCCCGGCCTGTATTTTTTAACTGGTTGGGTTAAGTAAACGTTTTCTCATAGATTTGTTTATTATTTGCATTTTGTCTTCTGGGAATCATTTCTTCATGTGTCTAAAAATATTTTTCTTGGCAATTAGTATGATTACATTAGATTAAGGATATTAACCCGTCATTTTGTTTGCTGCAAGCCATGCATTTTAATACGTTAGACAATGTAATATATAATTACAAATTATCTCCTAAATTCTGTTGTTTGAAGCTCAAATAATACTGCATTTATAAGACTTGAAACTGTTGGGGGGCTGAATTTGCTTATTGGGATGGAAGTCAACATTTTATATTTATTTAAAGGCTCCACTCAAGTATTTTAAAATGATTGCAGATTTATTGGTGGTGAATGTTCTAGCTCCAAATCTGCCCCTTCTCTGGCATGAACCTGGAACGAAAGTTTGATGTTGATAGTGGAGTTTGGGCATGGGCTTTCTGAGTATTGTGATCATAAATAGGTCTTATTAAAATGAGTTCTTGGCTAGGTGCTCATGCCTGTAATCCCAGCACATTGGGAGGCCGAGGTGGGTGGATCACTTGAGGTCAGGAGTTCAAGACCAGCCTGGCCAACATGGTGAAACCCTATCTTTACTAAAAATACAAAAATTAGGCAAGGTGGCACGTGCTTGTAATCCCAGCTACTTGGGAGACTGAGGCACGAGACTCACTTGAACCCGGGGGGGCGGAGGTTGCAGTGAACCGAGATTGTGCCACTGCACTCCAGCCTGGATGAGAGGCAAGACTCTGTCTCCAAAATAAAAGAGTTCTTCATCTTCATGACTTTATATGGGGATCAAAACCAAAACTATTTCCAGCCAGTGTAACTACAGAAAATAAAATAAAATAAAAACTAGATGAAAATAAAAACCTTTAGTTTTTGTTGAACCAGTGCATCTGGCTATTGGGATTGGCCTTAAATTTGGGGAGATGAGGGAAAGGGCATTAGTGGAAAGCAACAAGATTGAAGGCTTAGAAATGGGAACTCTTATCATAATTCAGTAGGAATAGCAAGTATGGTACATGTAGAGTTTAGGACTCATGGGAGGATGTGAGGGAGATGAG
Organism: Rhinopithecus roxellana; assembly: GCF_007565055.1. Lineage (NCBI taxonomy): Eukaryota > Metazoa > Chordata > Mammalia > Primates > Cercopithecidae > Rhinopithecus > Rhinopithecus roxellana. Next base: position 78,028,731 of record NC_044559.1, read on the forward strand.
ACTGGAAAAATAACTGGGACGTGATCCTGCAGGGCCTTATGGCACGTTAAATTTGGACTTGAATTTTTAGATCAGTGTTTCCAAAAGTGTGACATTTGAGGTGATTTTAGAAGGTATGTCAATGAACATTGGGACATTTTGGTATTTACTCATTCCTTGATTCTCTCTCTCATTGTGCTCCCATGACACTTAAGCCAGATTGCTAGCAGAAGGGTTATCCCATTGTATTATATTTAAAAGGGCCATGTCTGCCACCCTACAACCCTTGATGGCCTCAAAGACAGCAATCCTGTCTGATCATGTTGGCCCCCACTGGGCCAAGCACTTTCCTGGATGCAAAGTAGGTACTAAAGAATTGTTTTTGAATTGTATCATCAGGCCTGTGTTTTTGATATAAAACTCATTCCTGGAAGCTTTGTTGCCTTTCCCTTGCCCACCATACTGCCCAGCCAACCCCTCTGAGTATATAGGAGCCCTGTGGATTTTTTTCCCCGTTGAAATTTGACCCAGGTTGAAGTGAAAGCTGGGGGAGTACATAGGTGGGTGCCAGCACAGTGGCTGGAGGGGGCTCATGGAACCTCCTTCCAACACAGCTGGAAAACCAGGAAAATTAACCTACATAGATGCTTCTGGTTCTAAAGAAGTGAGCACGTAGTTGAAACAGAATAAAGACCAGCTTAGGGCCCTCTGGCTCCCTAAACTCCTGAAGAACTGCAAAGGCCCTGTTCTAGAAGGATCCTCATGGCCCAATGTAAATCAGTTCACAGTGACACTTAGAAATCAAGACCAGAAAGTGTGGGGAGGAGGAAGGAGTTAACTGTCTTAAATGCAGTGGAAAGATCAGTGAAGCCCGGACCAGTGCAGAAACCGTTGGACTTGGCCATGCATGTGCACTGGAAACCATTTCTGAAATGGAAATGGCCTTTCTGAAGGCCATTTCAGATAATTGGTTAGAACGGAAACCGAGTTGGAGGGACTCCAGGAGGAAATGAGAGGATGTGGAGGATGGCCTTTCTGATGTGTTTTCCTATTGCTCCCTCTCCAGAAACATTGGTCTTTTTACAGAAACTTCGTGCCTGTTGTGTTCTGAGCTCCCAGGAGTGTCATGGGATTCTAGACTGAAGTTAATGTCAGGGTCAAGTTTATCCCACTTTCTTCCCCTTGAAAGGAAGTATCAGCGACTCAGTGTTTATCCTTTCTGGCTTCTGAAGAACCTTCTGCACCCTTTGCAATAATGTAGAGGGTGCATTTGAAGAGAAATGACATTAATAGAGATTGAGAAGAGAAGGTGCTGTTGAAAAATTGGAGAAACGTTGCTCTGCTAGTGTATCCGCAAAGTACAAAGAAATAAGGCCAAGCATTTATTCTGGGGCTCTGTGCGCTTTCTCTATTCTTTTCAAGCTGTTGGAAGTAGCTGTACATATATAAAATCAAGTCCCAGATTACATTTTTTTTTTTTTAAATACAGGGTCTCACTCTGTTACCCAGGCAGTGACGCGATCTTGGCTCACTGCAACTTCTGCCTCCTGGGTCCAAGCGACCCTCCCACCTCAGCCTCCAGAGTAGCTGGGACTACGGGTGTGCACCACCACGGGCGGCTAATTTTTGTATTTTTGGTGGAGACAGGGCATCCCCATGTTACCCAAGCTGGTCTCGAACTCCAGACTCAAGCAGTCTGCCTGCCTCCGCCTCCCAAGTGCTGGGATTACAGGTGTGAGCCAGGGCGCCCAGTATCAGACTGGGTTTTCTTTTTTTTTTTTTTTTTGAGACAGAGTCTTGTTCTGTCACCCAGGTTGGAGTACAGTGGTGTGAGCTCAGCTCACTGCAACCTCCACCTCCCAAGTTCAAGTGATTGTCCTGCCTCTGCCTCCAGAGTAGCTGGGACTACAGGCGTCCACCACCATGCTTGGTTAATTTTTGTATTTTTAGTAGAGATGGGTTTCCCCCTGTTGGCCAGGCTGGTCTTGAACTCCTGACCTCAAGTGATCTGCCCACCTCGGCCTCCCAAGGTGCTGGGATTATAGGCGTGAGTCATTGCACCCGGCCCAAGATTGGATTTTAAAGCTAAGGCATAACCAGCATTTTGTACAAGTGGGGAGCTGGCTCCCTTTTAAGGAGCCACAGTGGAGTTAAGGAGGCTCTTGGCTATCTTGAAGGTAAGACTCTGAAGTTAGGTTCTGAAGGTTAAACATGGTGTGAGAAAGGCCATGACTGAGCACCTCCTGCATGCCCAGTGCTGAGAATGATGTAGTTTTTCCTTTCCAGATATTTACAATCTATTGTTGGGGATGGGGGAGCTATGGAGGCAAAACACCATAGTGCATAGGAGAAGCTGGAGCATGCTGGCTAGGAGATTTAAAGGCTCTTTGTTTTCCAAGAACCTTTGCAGGACCTTGAATTCATTTTTACAGACATACTCAATTTCTCCCTAGTCATATATCCCTAAACTATCCATATAAGGACCTTCTTTCCTTTCCCAGTAACCAACCCATATTTAGTTGATTGTTTTTCAGCTGGAAGCATGAGTATAAATTTGACTTTTTAGTAATTAATCACTTTGTGTCATCAAAACTTGTCTTAGTATAGGGTCCTGGAATTGGCGGGGTGGGTGGACAATATGGAAAGGTTAATTATCTGGATGCTTTCTTAACGACTCTGGCCACTTCACATCTTGTTCTTCTCATGGAATGTCTGTGTTGATGCCGTGGTACTTTGACCAAGTACGGCAGGTCCAAGCAGCTCAAAGCGTAGAATGGCGGTTTGATCCCCCACTGGCACACCCAAGCTCTAACACTGCATAGGCTCCTGCAACTCACTAAGGGAATTAACTGCCCACTTGTAGTTGTCTGATTTTGCCACTAGATGGTACACTGTTCGTCCGTTTGGCTTTTACCCAAAGGTGCCTGGCTCATTTGGAGGGGGGACTTGTAAGAGACATTCCAAAGTCATGCCATCATGTACTCAACCAAATCAGGCTCTTTACAGCTTAGTTTTTAAATAAATATTAAGTGTTAGAGGTTTTTTATGTAAAATAAACTCTCAAGTTCTCATCTGATTGTAATGACCCTTATTATCTCTAAATAAACAGCAGGGACTAGACTATGATTTTCAAAGCTTTCAGTGTTCTGGTCAAGCTCAGTTTGTGTAGTTTCATGGATGCATCCTCACTTCCCAGGCTCTGAGCACTTAAGGTTGTAGAGACACAACCACTGCCAAGCCACTTGGGATTCAGATCTGGTCAGCCTCATGTCAGGAGACAGGAATGAAGATTCTCCTCTTCAGATGAAGCCTTGGGGACTTCTCCCTCCCATCTTCTACTGGTCAAAGTTCTCGGGTGGCAGATAACCAGAAACCACCTCTGGTGAACTCAAACTGAAAAGGGATTTATTGGAAGATCTTGGGTAGTTCACGGAGTTTATGGAAGGTTGGAGAACTGCACTCAGAACTGGGGCAGGAATTCCAGGAGGCTGAGCTGGCTGGGATCAGAGCCAGAATCAGGCCCTGGAATAGTCTGGATAGGACGTTGCTGCTGTTGCCACCACAAGGGAGGACTGGACACGGGGCACTGTCCTTGGCACTGCTGCCATTGCTGCAGTTCCTTTTCTTCAATCAGCCCGTTCATCCTCAGCACTTTTAATTTTATTTTAAACTATCCCTTGTTTGTTAGTATCACCTGCTGGAGATTTAATCGCCAGAGTGAACACACAACAGAACCTGCTACTCAAAAAGTCCTCGTGTGCAAGAGCTGGTACTCACTGTGCATTGTCATTGTCACGTACTATCGTCATACTAGGTCTTAAAATATCAAAGTAGTCTGTCAACACCCAGGATCCATTCTCCTTCTACCCTCTAACCATCCAGCCATTAAATGGTTAATAGCAGGCACAGGGAGGGGCCTCCCAGAGAGTGCTACAACTGGTGTCTGCTGCAGTTGGTAGACATTTGTGGCAAAATGATGGTTAAATATTTTGAAGATTATCTCTGACCGTGTCTGTTTTAGGTCAGTTTGTAAGTAAGAGGGGCTGACACTTAGTAGTTTCTATATTGAGAAATGTGAAATGTGCAAAGGGCTACCTGCATATGACAGTGATTACTCATCATATATGAATTGAGGTATCCCTTTTTGTTTGGTTCATAAGACATCTCCATTCATTTCTTCTCCAGCCTAAGAATGCTGTGTGCTTTGAACTTGTTTTTTAAATTAAGATGAATTAAACTATACAAAGGGAATTGATAAATGGATTATGGAGTGTTTTTACAATGAAATACAGCCATTAAAATGATGGATATGCTGACTATATAGAATCCTAGAAAAATGTTCATGAAATATTTGATTTAAAAATTAGAACACAAAGCTGTCCAGATAGTATGTTTACAGCAGTGTACATGCTATTTATGTATCTAGAGGCTAGAAAGGACTCATAAAAGAATGAAAATAGTTTCAGCTAAGATAGCTTCACAGTTGAATCAAGAAGATTTCTTCAATACTGCTTTAAAAATTGAGGAAAGGCTAGGTGCAGTGGCTCACACTTGTAATCCCAGCACTTTGAGAGACTGAGGCAGGAGGATCGCTTGAGGCCAGGAGTTAAGGCCTGGGCAATAGAGAGACCCCATCTCCAAAAAATAAAAATTTAAAAAATTAGCCACGTGTGGTGGTGCACAACTGGTCCCAGCTACTTGGGAGGCTGATGTGGGAGGACTGCTTGAGCCCAGGAGGTTGAGGCTCCAGTGAACCGTGATCACACCAGTGCACTCCAGCCTGGGTGAAACATGAGGACATACAGATAACAGCAGGTTGTGTGTTTCTCAGTTGAAAGAACAGATGTTTCCATAGCTTAGAAAACTGGCTGTGTGGACAGCTATTGAAGGTCATAGATAGTCTCAGATGTATTTGACAGTGACAGAGGCAAAGTTACTGCTGATTTGGGCTGCAGAGATGGACTTAGGATGATTTCCTTTTCATCCCTAGCATTCTACTCTGTTAATTACAAGGACAGTAAGCAAAGCAACCATCCAGAAAGGAAATCAGTGTTCAACTTCAGCTTTTTTTAAAAAAAAGAAGCTAAAGCATGTCTCCTTTTGCAGACCTTCATACCGTATCTTCACATCCCTATTACAGAGCCTCTGCATATTCTTTTTTTTTTTTTTTTTTTTTTTTTTTTGGAGATGGAGTCTCACTCTGTCACCCAGGCTGGAGTGCATTGGCACATTATTCACTGCAACTTCTGCCTCCCAGGTTCAAGCAATTCTCCTGCCGCAGCCTCCCGAGTAGCTAAGATTATAGGCACCACTACCACACCCAGCTGATTTTGTATTTTAGTAGAGACAGGGTTTCACCATGTTGCCCAGGGTGGTCTCGAACTCCTGACCTCAGGTGATCTGCCCAACTTGGCCTTCAAAGTGCTGGAATTATAGGCGTGACTCACCACGCCTGGCCGCTTCTGCATTTCAGCAAGCTCCCAGCTAATGTGAATGCTGCTGGCCTGTGGACCGCACTTGAAGTACCAAGGTCCTGCACATCCCAAGGGCTGGTTTTTCAGATTGTGCGACCTGCAGATGTGTTCAGGAAGACTTTATTAGTCGAGGTATGTACAAGACTTGTACTTTGAAAAAACTATAAAACATTACCAAGAGACATTAAAGAAGACCTGGATAAAGGGAGAGATAGGTCATACTCATGAAATGGAAGACTTGATAGTGTTAAAAATGTTAGTTTTTCACAGATTCAACACGATTCCAGTTAAAATCTGAACAGACTTTTTTTGGTAGAAATTGATAAAGTGGTTTTAAACTTTATATGAAAATGCAAAGGACCTAAAATAGCCAAAATGATTTTGGAAAAAAAAACTCAAGTTGGAAGACTCACTGTGTTAGGTTATTCTTGCACAGCTATAAAGAAATACCAGATACTGGGTCATTTATAAAGAAAAGAGGTTTAATTGGCTCACAGTTCTGTAAGCTAGCTGTACAGGAAGCATGGTGCTGGCATCTGCTCGGCTTCTGGGGAGCCTCAGGAAGCTTCCCATCATGGTGCAAGGCAAAGGGGGAGCAGGAGTGTCACACAACAAGAGCATAAGTAAGGGTGGGGGAGGTGCCACATACTTTTAAATGACCAGGTCTTGTGAGAACTCACTATTGCAAAGATAGCACCAGGCCATGAGGGATCCACCCCCATGATTCAAACACCTCCCACCAGGCCCACCTCCAACATCGGGGATTACATTTTAACATGAGATTTGGGCAGGGACAAATATCCAAACTCTATCACTCACATTACCTGATTTCAAGGCTATGTAAAACTATAGTAATCAAGACAGTGAGTTATTAGATAAAGACAGCTCACTGAAATAGAAAAGAGTCCAGAAATTGACCTAGCCATATCTAACCAGTTGCTTTTCAGAAGTGTTACGCTAAACAGGAGAAGCCAGATGCAAAGGATTACCTATACGATGATACCATTTATATAAAATCCTGGAAAAGGTAAAACAGTAGTAACAGAAAGCAGATCAGTTGTTAACAGGGACCTGAGATGGTACTTGGCAGTAGAGATACACATAGGAACTTTTTGGGGTGATGGAAAGGCTGTATATTGTGATTGTGGTGGTGGTTATAGGATGTATATATTTGTCAAAACTCATCAAATTGTAAAATTAAAATGGATATATTCGGTTGTATGCAAACTATAACTCAATAAAAGATCTAGATATATATTAGGGCATTGTCAGTACAATTTAAGCTTTCTTTGAGACCGTACTAAATTAAGGGGTTATCTATTGGAACATCAGGCATTGGTTCCATTGGTAGAGCACAGTGCATAGGAACAGGGCCAGAAAGTCAGGCTGTCTGGGTTCCAGTATCAGCTCCTCCACTGCGGCAAGCACACAGCTTCACCTGTCTGTGTCTCGGTTTCCTCATCTGTGTAAACATGATATTAGTGCTTACCTCCTAGGGTTGTGAGGGTCAAATGCATTAATATATTTAAAGCATTTAGAACATTTCCTTGTGCATAGTAAGCTATATATAAGCATTCAGTATGATCAGTAAGTTCTCAAATCAGTTTGTGTCGTGATTTTACCTCTTTCTCCTAAAATGTGTTTTTTCCCCTTTCCTTTACCCTCTCTTTAAACCACGTGCACTCATGTAGCTTGAGGTTTTTTTATAGAATGTTAGAGCTGAAAGGGATCTCGGATAACATTAGCATCAAGTAGGGGCAACAAAACTGAAACCGGTGAGGTTGAGTGATGTGCCCAAGGTCACAATAATATGTGGGTGACCATGAACCAGAAGCCTGGCCAGGTGACTCCTGGTTCAGCTCTATTTTATCAAGGGTTACATTTTTAATACTAACCATTGGGATTTATCGCGAACCTGCCATTCATCAATTGCGTTGTGTGGTGTTTGTTTTTCTACAGAGCAGTTCAGAGCCCCAGTTGCAGACGACTTGTCCTGCCACCACCATGAGCTCTGGTAAGTCATTTTAAACTCATCTTTCTCTCATCTACCAAACTGGGCCGTTTACCCAGATTTCCCACGCACCCCAAAGGCCCCACTCTGGCATTATATTTTTTATTTTTTGCAACCTGGGTGAATGCCAAAGCTTTGTCATAAGTTGTCATCATCACTATCATCACCTACATGGTTAATGATTTTTTGAGTGCCTACTACTATTGCCAAAGAACTGTGCTACACTTTACATGCACATTAGCCCTCTCTTTATTGAGATGTAACTGGCATACTGTAAACCACAGATATTTTAAGTATACAATTTGATAAAATTTGACATGTGTGTACACTTCCATGGCATTTCTTAATCTGAGTGACTGCAGCAAAAGTAAACTGAGTGGCCATAATTGCCCCAGGATATGAACTAATCTAATGCTTCCTTCATCCAGGCTAGTAGAGCAGTTTGCTCCCTCTTTTGCTTTGCCTTTGGTAGTAAAAGTCAAGACCTAAAGAAATAATCAGTTTTGAGTATTTTTAGTTTTGAGCTGAGGTAGAAAACGTGGGTTAGGGAAGACAGAGATGGGAACAGATCCCTGCTCATCATGCAGCCAAGAGCTGTCAGCTTTCCAACCCAGAATTCGAGCAGAGAAGTTTCCATCTGGAGATTAAGCCCCACCTAGGCTACTGAGCATGCCCTGGAGCCTCCTGAGACCTGCAGGTGGGGCAGGCTGTGGGGTGGGAAGATGACCCTGTGGATATCTCATTCAGGGGTCTCCCAATCCTGCAGTATTTCGTGAGTGTTGTCAGTGACCTTTGTGGATTAAAAATCACCCGCTTCCATTTATTTGCATACAGTACCCTTTTAGCCAAGTTCTGAGCAGGACAGTATGTGGTTAAGACCTAGGAAGGCTCTGGGGTGGAATAGCTGAGGCCTACACCCTGACCTCTTTGTTTACTGGCTGCATAGTCTTGGGCCTGTGGTGGACCCTTCTCTGCATTTTCCTCTGCAAAATGGACATAATAAAAGCACCAGTTCATTGGGATTTAGTGAGGATTAAGTGAGGCAATGCTTTTATTTATTTTTTTTGAGACGAGTCTCGCTCTGTCACCCAGGCTGGAGTGCAGTGGCGTGATCTTGGCTCACTCCAGTCTCTGCCTCCTGAGTTCAAGTGATTTTCCTGCCTCAGCCTCCTGAGTAGCTGGGATTACAGGTGCCCACCACCACGCCTGGCTAATTTTTTTGTATTTTTAATAGAGACGGGGTTTCACTATGTTGATCAGGCTGGTCTCGAACTCCTGACCTCAGGTGATCCGCCCCTCTCCACCACCGTGCCTGGCCTGAGGCAGTGCTTTTAAAGTGCTAGGCTCTGTGTCCAAGGCATGGCAAGGGCTTCATCTTTGGGCTTTTACTGTTATGAGTTCAGAGTTCCTCCCTGCAAAGCCGGGGACTTGGCTTCTTAGCAATTCCTTGAGTGCTTTTGCTGTGTGCGAAGAGGCCGTGCACCTTTTCCCCTCTAAGCAGGCTCAGGTACTGCCAGTAGCTCCTGCTTCATAACTCATTTTTGTCTCTTTGGCTTTTTGCTTTTGTTGTCATTTAAAATAGGCCATGGTGTTTGCTTTTATTTTGTTTTAAACTTTTTCTCTGTAGCCTAAAGCTACTTTCTCGTCCAGTGGCAGAACTGGCCTAACTTTGGTTTACTACTCTTGGCATTAAGGGCCAGAGAAGGAGGAAGGGAGAGGCCTGGAAGAAGGGTATGGGTGTGGAAAAGCCCAGGAGACTTCTCCCCAGAATCTCTCTCTCAACGTGGGGGATTGGAAGGAGGCATTGCCTAGGAAGAGTTCAGAAACTCTGGAGTCTTTGACCCGATGATCCCACTCTTGGGAATTTCTATCTTAATTCCAAGGAAACAAAAATATCACCCACATGAAGTGGGGGGTACGAGTAAGTACGTTATGTGTATTTACTTGATGGAATATTACCCCGCTATTAAAATGGTCATTAGGAGAAAAGTAGCTACATGGGAAATATTTGTTTTAATCGCTGGTGGAAAGAGCAATGTAAAAAGGGTGGATTCTTTTTATTCCAAGTTTGGGCTGGGCTGCCAGTCACCAGGTGAAGTGCTTTACCTGTGTGATTTTGTTACATTCGCCTGGAAAACCCTCACAAGTGGGGCGTGGTTTGCCACCCTCATTACACAGATGGGAAAACCGAGGCCCTGAGGGGTTAATAATATGGCCGGGATCACTCAGCTAGTGTGTGCTGTTGCTGAATCAAACTTGGGAAGCTGGACACCAACATTGTGCTGCAGAGGTTTGAGTTTCAGGAGATGGAGTTACTAATTTTTAAATACCTTTCCAAAATTTCAAGTTTGGTTGTTATATTTAATTAAAAGAAAGGAAGAACATGGGGCTGTGCCTGCTGGTAGCTCAGAGGCTGCCCCACACTAGCCTGGGGAGGCCTGGAGCAAGGCCTACAATCACAGAAGGAACTAGAGCAGGTACTTGGATTTCTGGCCTTCTCACCAGCACCCTTCTTCCACCCATCTCAGAAATCAGAGCTCAAGGAAGACTCTGACATCTAGAAGAATTAGCCTTCACCTATAGGTGGCTGTGGGCAATTAACAGGCCACAGCCTGTGGAGCCAGCGTGGGGAAGTCCAGGCACCAGGTGGGGCAGTGGCCCTGCTCGTGTATGGCCACTGGCAGCATCCAGACTGGCCTGTCAGTGTGGCTTATAGCAGGCGACCCTCATTTTGGGAGACTGATTGTTAAGGGCCTAGGTAAGGTGACTTAGGTCTCAGCCTAATGAATTACAGGGGTGTGGGACTAAGCTTCAGTCCCAGCATTTGGAGAAATAGAATATATGTATATACATATGTATGTATGTATATATCAGGAAACCCAACTGTTTATCCCATTTGGGGAGGAAGAAGATGAGCTGTGAGATGGGCAGAGCAGAGTTCAAATTTCAGCTTAGTGATCTTGGGCAGGCCTGGAATCCTCTCTGCCTCAAGTTTCCTATCTATAAAATAGGCATTCCTAACTCCTAGTTCTGGAGGTCTGGGTCTTATGGATAAAATGAGATGCTAATTATGCAATGCTAAGCATGGATCCTCAGACCTGGGCAAGTCAGTGTTTAAAAACCCATAGCTAGTTGTGATTATGTTTGTAGCTTGGTTAACTCTGGGCTTGGAGGGGTTCCTCCAAGCACACATGTCCCAGGGCAACAGGGCCTGCCGGCCTGCCTTCCTCGGCCTGCCTCTATCTATTTTGGGATGGGGACCTGGGTGGGGCTTAGGCTGCAGGTAAGCAGGGATGGTCTCAGCTTCTGTAACTGAGCAGAACTCAGGAAAGTCTCAGCCAACCCAGAGGACATGACATCTGAGGGGAGCCCCAGGGATGCGTGGAATTTCCATCAGGTGAGAAGGGAGGATGAGACATTCTCGGCAGAGGGCCTCTTAGGAACCGAGGCCTAGAGGTCTGAAAGTATCTGGGCAGGACCCCTCTGCTTCTTCCTGACTCCGACCCCAGCACCTTCTGCCATGCAGGACTCAGTAAGTGCTGGGGCAGTTTACTCACAAACTTCATGCTCTCTTTCTTTCTTGCAGAATGTGATGGTGGTTCCAAAGCTGTGGTGAATGGCTTGGCACCTGGCAGCAATGGTCAAGACAAAGGTAAGGTTCTTGGAGAGAAGTCTGGATTGGTACTGGAAAGCATTTCTAAAGATGTGGAGTATGTCAGGCCGGGGCCATCCCATCTGCCTGGTGCGAACATCATTGGCCTAACCAAGCCATAAACTGGGGACCTGTTCCCCTACACTGATTTTCTGAGACCTGGAGCCTGTTCTTGCATTTCGGGAGTCTGAGGCTGCCATTTTCCCACTGTGAGGTATTAAAAACTTTCCCTAGCACACAAGGATGCTGTGACTGACAGATCAGGCACATGGACCAATGCATACTTCATGCCTGGTACAGATGGCATTTATCAGCCTGAAATATCCCTTGCTCAGCCTTTCACCGTCACCTATAATAAACAGTGATGTGTTCACAGTCCTGACCCTAAGGTAAGAGCCTAAATCATTAAATTATTTCAGTGGCATTAATTTAATGCACATCCTCTCATAGTTTCAGTTTTTAAAAATTTTAGGATAAAAGATTTAAATGTGAAATGAATGATGGATGTGATGAATGACCTTTCAGGTCCTGCTTGCCCTGGAGACTTTCATCCTGACCTCAGTGTGGCTGAGCAGATAGCCTGGCTACGGGGCTCGTGGTGCCACTTTTACTGAGTGGTGTGATGGACACTCAAGCTGGAGTGACAAAGCATGGGTTCAAGTCCCAGCTCTGCCACCATGAACAGGACATCTTTTTTTTTTTTTTTTTTTTTTTTTTTTTTGAGAAGGAGTCTCGCTCTGTCACCTAGGCTGGAGTGCAGTGGCCAGATCTCAGCTCACTGCAAACTCCGCCTCCCGGGTTTACGCCATTCTCCTGCCTCAGCCTCCCGAGTAGCTGGGACTACAGGCGCCCGCCACCTCGCCCGGCTAGTTTTTTTGTATTTTTTTAGTAGAGACGGGGTTTCACCGTGTTAGCCAGGATGGTCTCGATCTCCTGACCTCGTGATCCGCCCGCCTCGGCCTCCCAAAGTGCTGGGATTACAGGCTTGAGCCACCGCGCCCGGCCCGAACAGGACATCTTGAGAGGCCCTTTATCTTTCTGGGTGTGGGTTCCCTTATCTACAAGATGAGGGGAATTTATGCTCTGCCATATTTATTTCTGCTTCAAATTCAGATTGGAATGAATGCTCATCCAGCTAAATTTTATGGTATACAAGAGGAAGGGCCAGAATCCTCACATTGGGCATTTAAGTCAGGATGCATCTCAAAGAATAATTTCAAACAATTTGGCATTTTGATCTGTGTAATTTCCATCTGGGTCAACAGAGTGTTCCTTTTAAGACAAGGCAAAGTGTGAACTAAGAGGAACCAGCTGTAGAGGGTATGCCCAGAGACTAGGAGGGGCTGGGGTACAGGGCCCAGGTGGTGTGGGGGTGGGTTCCTTGGTGGCCGGAGGGGACCTGCCATGCTCCTGTTCTTGCCTCCCTGCCTGGTCGCCCCTCTGCACCCATGGTGTGGGGCCCTGGACAGTCTCGACCAAGTTGCACTTAGGGAACTCTGAGGGGCAGTGCCTGTGGGGTGGCTGCAGGCATGTGTTTAGCATCCAGTGAGGAGCATGGAGAGGGGTGGGGGCCTTATTAGTTTAAAGCTGTGGAGTCATCGACCCCATCCATGTGAACTCATTTATACAAGAGACTTAAGGCATGTGGGGGAGGGTGGCAGGTGGAGTGGGTCCCACTCTCTCCTTGGTGAGACTCACCTTTGTCTGCAAACAAGCAGGCAGGGGTGACCTGAAGGGCATCAGGGTGGCCTGAGGTCACTGAACCAGAGCTGGGATAGCTGAGCTCCAGTCTCAGCCTCTCTGCTTGAGAACTGAATGAGCCTGAGCAGTTCGCTGAGCCTCTTGCTTCTTCCTCTGACAATGGTTACAAAAGTCTCCCCCAAGCCCATCTCCCAGGTGGAGCAGACAGGAACATGCTGTGAGGGCACATTTGTGTCTTAATCCATGCAGTACCGTTGTTAGCAACCTAGTCATTAATGACCAGGCGCCGTGTGACTGCCTCATGCCTTAGGAGGTGAGCTGACAGCAGGATGGACTGGAAGGTGCACTGTCCCTGGCCGACATGCCTCCCTTCTGTTGCCTTGACAGGCTCACCAATGCTGACTCTGCAGTGGCGGTCTTGTTCCCAGACAGCCCTACCCGCTGTGTTTCTGTAGCTATGCGGCCACAGTTGACTCTGGCACCTTCACACAGAGCTCCCATCCCTCTTTATGTGCTGCCCTTAAAAGAGAGGGTGAGGGGAGGCCTCACAACGGGCTCAGTGTAAGGGGAGTTAGGGGACGTGCCTACCATGAGATTACAGAATCTGGGCAGGCAGGGAGCCCAGAGACCCTGCCGATAGATAAGTTTGAGCACCCAGGATGTTCGAGCGGTGGCCTTCACCGTGTCCCAGGCAGGCATCCCTGCTCTGCCTTAGCTCAGCTGGTCCTCGGGGTCCTGGGCTGTGCACTTGGGTGCTGCCCCGGAGACTACATATGCACTTGGACACTTGGCACCTCCTGACCAGGAAAGGGTGGGTTTGAGCAAGGCCATCTGCTGTTTAACAGATGGAGGTTCTGATTTGCTTGGGGCCAGAGGGCTACAATTGTCAGAGCAGGCACAAGACCCCAGAAGTTATGCTATGGCGGAAGTAGCTCTGATGGCTGAAGGGACCAGGCAACTCACGATCTTGTTCCTTCGTTCTTGCACTCATCTGCAGCCCATGGGCCACCACTCTCCTCCTCGGAACTCCCTCCCCAGCATTCTCCCAGGAGGCCCTGTGGACCCTGAGTGCTCTCCGCTTCCTCTGTTTGCCAGGCCATCTGTGTGCCTCTGTAAATCTTTGTCCAGAGCCTTGGCAAGCTCCTGGTGTGGCAGGAGGCACCGATCAACACTGACCAGCTGTATTTGGGTGATGGTTGGAGGGGAGGGGTCTGTTGTCTTGGCCTAGAACTCTAAAGAGAGAAAGCAGGTTATTTTTAATTACTGCATCTACTGCCCTTTGTATTGTTCTTGTTGTGTGGGTGACTTCCTCCTATTGTCCCTGCCCAGTTCCTCAACTGCCTGAGTGTTTCCCAAATGTTCTTTCTGGATGCACCATTTACCCTTTTGTGTTTTCAGCAACTGCCAACCCTTTACGTGCACGCTCTATTTCTGCTGTTAAAATCATTCCTGTGAAGACAGTGAAAAACGCCTCAGGCCTAGTTCTCCCTACAGGTATCTCCTTGGGTTGGTTTATTTTCTCTAATTGTGAGCGGATCATGGCATGGTTTTCCTTTCTTCTTTTCTTCTAACACGCACTTTGAGCTGAATTGTTGCATGTTTAGTAGGCATTCTGTCTCACTTCCTCAGCTTGCTTCCTTACTTCTTCTGCGTACGTGAATGTCTGTGTGCGTTTTCCTGGGAGCCAGCGAATGTGGGGAAGAACTGAGGACAGAGGCCTCGCCCCTCTTTTCTTTAGGAGAAGGGTCAGTCTGGAGGCTCAGCTTTCCCTTTGGGATGAGTCTGAGGTGCATGGACATCCTAGGCTCTCCCTAGAGGTTTCCAACTCCCAGTACTTTAGCAAAAACTTCAGTCTCCCTGAGAATTAACCTGTTGTCACAAAGAACCTCTGAACGACTGAATTTGAAGCAGCTGCCTTAGGTGCCCAACCTAGACTTGCCTCTGATGCTCACCGGGCCATCCCAGAGCATCCCCTATGCCTTCCCCAATTTTACCTGCAGCCCCTTCCTGCCTCTCCCCTCCAGGGGGTGGGGGAGTACAGTTCAGATGTCAGCTCCGGCTCATCGCTTCCTTCTGTACAAAGTGGGACACACGAGGCCTACACAGTACTTTATCCGATGGTGCTTTCAGAAGTAACTGGGCTGTGTGTCCAGGAACCTATGGATGGGCTGCAGCCATCAGTGTGCCCCTCATCCTTTTGAAGTGTTTTCCCAATAGTTTGGTGACATGAGTCACTTAGCCTCTTGATAGAGTTGGGTAAGTCAGATGCTCTCCAAGGCTGAAACTTGCCCCGCCACACACTGTGCGTTTTGTGCATTGCGTTCAATACAAGAGGTGCTGACAAGGCAGGTCCATTCTCTTGTCTAACGTTAATGATCATTCTCCCTGAGTTGCTGGAAGTGGGCTGCTGGTGTGGAAAGCAAGGAGAGAAGAGGCTTTGCTTCTCTCTGCCCTCGGATGGGAATGGGGATGAGTCGGGTGACTGAACTCACATCCTGCCCAAACGCACACCCTGAACATCAACCTATAATCCTAATTGTGACAATTTTAGGTCAGGGATCTAGGCTGTGAGCAGTCTGAAAACAAAACAAAACTGTGGCGTTCTGCATAGCTCAGCTGCACAAAAAGAAACAGTGCGTGTGCCTCCCAGAACTGTGTGCTCTGCCCCGGTTCCCTGCCTCCGTGACTGATTTCCTGCAGGATGGCATTCAGATCTTTTGAAGCGTATTTTGAAATCTTTCTCAAGGAAACTTGCGAAGTTGATCCGCGTCTGTTATTAGGCCCTAGTGAAACTGTAGGAGACGCCAGGACCCTGTGAAGACAGCTGAGGCTCGGTGGACACTGCTCATTGAAGGATTTAGCCTTCCAGGTCGTTTTTGTTGCTGTGAGTTTTCTTTGTTATGTTTGAAAAGTGAGGCTGTCACTCGTGAGCTTTCTTGCCAGGTAGCATATCCTTCTGTCTCAGCATTTCGGGAGTCTTGACTTGCTAATCCAAGGAGATTTGCTTTGCCTTTTCCCACTGGAAAACTGCAAGGAGTAGTTGTTCTCCATGGAACTGCCCCCGCCCCCCCAACTTCCTTAGTTGCCAACTTGGTCTTCAATGAGAAGAATGGTCTGGAAGCTTGAAACGTCTTTCATAAACTCTTTCTTGAACTGTGCCTTACTAACTGGTCAGAAGTCTGCTCGCCAACCTAAACTTCATTTAATTAAAGGAATAAACTTGCTTTCATTTTGAAATGTTTTCAGCTGATACTATAACTCATCCATTTACTCAGAACTCACCATTGCCGCCATGTTCCCCTAACTTCCTGATGCACAGTAAACCTCTGAAAACTTGCCCCTCTCCACCACCCACAGATTAATTTCTTTGACCACAAGTGTTCAAAGACTTCGCGTGGCTGTAACCAGGTTCATCTCATTCCCCAGTTGTAACAATTTGCTAACCAACTGTCCTTTAATCCTTCAGGAGTCTTGGATTCAGTCTTCAAATTTGGACCTTTTCTTTTCAGACATGGATCCTACAAAAATCTGCACTGGGAAGGGAGCGGTGACTCTCCGGGCCTCGTCTTCCTACAGGGAAACCCCAAGCAGTAGCCCTGTGAGCCCTCAGGAAACCCCGCAACACGAAAGCAAACCAGGTGCGCTGAGGCTGGGGGAAGATGTTCAGAGCCACGTGGGAAGGGCGGGAGGAGGCTCTGGTGTTTTTGCTCAGGAGGGTGTGAGTTCATCAGATAACTCTGGGTTCTCTTAGGGACCCCTGGGACAGTCAGCTCCTTTGGATGGGTAGTGGTCAAAGCTTCAAACTGACAGTCACGTGCTGCGGGTGAAGGCACAGCAATAACCACCACTTTATGTTAGCTTTGACTGAGCAGGTCATCCTGTGACAAGAGCCAGTACTCTGCAGACTGCACTCAAGCAGACTGAAATAGCTTAGGGCATAGGGGATAAGCAGTGGGATGGGCTAGAGGTTGGGCTTCTTAGAGCTCATCCCTGCTTCCTAGAGGTTCACTGTGACCTGTCCAGGCTGGGCTGGAGGTGCAGCCAGGGGAGACTGAGAAGTGTGGATGACTCGATGACCTTGCTCCCGGAAAAGCAGAGGTGGGCAGGGCTCAGGCCTGGGATGATCACCAGCCAGCTGCAGGAGCAGGATCAGGAGAGTAGTTCAAAGGCCCAGTGTAAACTAGGAGCAAAGGGAGATCAAAGAAGCCACATGAAGCCCATCTCCCCACCTTAACCCATCACTTGGGAAACCTGAGGTATTGAGTTTTAGAATTGGGACTTCAGAACCCGACAGATCTCTATGCACACCCTGCCCCCACCACCTGTCGGCTGTGCGACTTTAGTCGAGTTATTCACTCTCTCTCAACCCTAATGAACTGTAGAATGGGGTTGATAATAGCACCTGCCTCATAGGATTATTGTGAGGAAGAAGTGTATGAAGTGCTGTGTATCATGCCTGGTGGCATGGAATAGACTGTTAGATGTTAGCTGCTATTTGATTATCTTAGATTATTTTGGCCTCTCCAGAGACGACTTTGCACAGTCCAGGTATTCTGGGAGTTGGCAAACGCTGACTTTGAGATCAGGCACAGTTAGTTTAGGATGAGACAGCACCTCTCCACTCTGTAGGGCAGTGACTTTCACACTTCAGCTGCATCAGAATCGCCTGGAGTAAAAAGGTAGGCTGCTGGCCCCCAGCCCGGAGTTGTAGAATGTAGGGTTCCCGCTTGCAGGTCTGAGATAGGGTCTGAAGGTTCGCGTTTCTGACAGGTTCTTAGGTCATGCTGATGCAGCTAGTGCAAGGACTGCATCTGAGAGCTGCTGCTGTAGGGGATGGGAGCTTGCTTTCTTGAAGGAAAGGGAGGGAGAAATTGAATGGCGGGGAGGACCACTCCCTTGGGACCAGAGAAGATAGGCAGTAGGGTACGCAGACCCCTCTGGGGCAGCGAGAGTGGTGTGTTGTGATAAGACAGATATGATATGTAGGATGGAAATGGCCAGACCTAGCATCCTGGAAACTGACTTTCTTCCTGCCCAGCCACCCATAACAGGTGCCGGGTCATATGCTGGTGGATGAGGCCACGCTAGGGTTTGAGCACAAACCCCTTTCTGGTGATGTTGGTCCCTGTGAGGGCTTCTTTATCCTTAGACTGAGGGCAGGCCCGAGCAGCCCACAGCCCTGAAAGTCAACAGAATAGCTTCTTGGTCCTGCATCCCTGAGCTCAGCCTTGACTCTTAACCTACTGGAAAGGTGGGGTTGAGGAGAGAAGGCAAAGGTATTTTATTCTAAGGCTAACCTCATCCAGCCTCTCCAAGCCTAACTGGGAAGACCCAGCTCCCAAGCTAGAGAGCGTTTGGAGAAGAGAGAATCCTAAGGGATGATGCAAAGAGAAAGGCCTTATGTGCAGTCAAATGACCTTACAAACCGGCTGTCCCATCCTCTGGCAGTAAATGGAGGTGGTGGAGAGGGGGCCTGGAGCTCCCTCTAGTGGTTACAGTGTGGCACTGACGTAGAACACAAATATGCCTACCAGGTGCACGCCTGTGCTACCAGTACCGTGTGTGGATTTGTTTTTTCTTTTCTTTTGTTTTGTTTTTTTGACAGGGTCTCACTCTGTTGCTCAGCCTGGAGTACAGTGATGCAGTCATTGCTTGCTGCAGCCTCGACCTCCCAGGCTCAATCTGTCCTCCCACCTCAGCCTCCCAAGTAGCTGAGGTGCACGCCACCATACTTGGCTAATTTTTATATTTTTTGTAGAGACAGAGTTTCTCCATGTTGCCCAGGCTGGTGTTGAACTTGTAGGCTCAAGTGATTCACCTGCCTCGGCCTGGCAAAGTGCTGGGATTACAGGTGTGAGCCACCATGCCCGGCCCTGTGTGTGGATTTGAGGCACTTTTGGAAACACTCTCTTATCCTAAAATACGTTTGTGTCTTACACATTTCTACCAACTAATTTGGTGAAAAGAAACTTTACCAAATCTTTTTCACCAAACCATCACCAGATTGTTTTAAAATGCAAATCCTATACTCGGAAGAATTAAGGGATAGCTATCATTCACACCTTACAGTAAGTTCATCTTTGTAAATTGAGATCATCGAATCCAAATAAGC
This sequence comes from Rhinopithecus roxellana, assembly GCF_007565055.1. Classification (NCBI taxonomy): domain Eukaryota; kingdom Metazoa; phylum Chordata; class Mammalia; order Primates; family Cercopithecidae; genus Rhinopithecus; species Rhinopithecus roxellana. The sequence goes on from NC_044559.1 coordinate 78,047,660, forward strand.
ATACATTCATTCAGCATTACCTATGTGCCAGGTGCTGAGTGAGTCACTTGGAATTGTGATGAAAAAGGAGGAAAAGAGAGCAATTCTAGGTGCATTAGGTGAGGGCAAAAGGCAGTATGTTGCAACAGAAGTCAGGTGTGGACGTGCAGTCAGCCATCTTGCTTTCGGGCTGTGGGTAAGTCCTAGTGTCTTTGAGCCCATATCGAGTATGAGGAACTTGGGCCAGATGCTTTCCAAGCCTTTCTAGCTCCAGAATGCTCTGTGACCTTAGGAAGTTTGGAAGTTAGCCTGACACAAATGGAATCCTTTTGATTGGTGATAAACTTAAGATGGTACAGGAGGGCAGTTTGGATGAAAAGGAACAAGCTGGGTTTGAGTAGAGGAAACAAAAAAACCCCACATGCTCATTGATGCGAACGAAGCAGGCTAGAATGGGTTAACACTGGGGAGTGGGCTTAAAAGAGGATGTCAGTAAGCCAGGCGCAGTGGCTCACACCTATAATCCCAGCACTTTGGGAGGCTGAGGTGGGCGGATCACTTGAGATCAGAAGTTCAAGACCAGCCTGGCCAACATGGTGAAACCCCATCTCTACTAAAAATACAAAAATCAGCCAAGCATGGTGGTGCATGCCTGTAATCCCAGCTACTCAGGAGGCTGAGGCAGAATTGCTTGAACCCAGGGAGGCAAAGGTTGCAGTGAGTGAGATCACGCCACTGCACTCCAGCCTGGAAGACAGAGCATGATTCTATCTCAAAAAGAAAAAAAAAAAAAAAAAAAAAAAAGAGAGAATGTGAGTATAGACAATTCAGGAATGGCAATCTTGTCCCCTTACTATGCTACCTATTGGCTAGCATCCTGCTGGCTCTTGACTCTGACAGTGTCCATGTCAACCTCCAGATTGACAACTTGCTGGTCTGTACCAGTCTATTGTCCCATCCTGGGGCCTGGGAGCTCCTGGGCCTTCCCTGGCTTCATTATAACAGTTTTTAGCAGTATTTGCAGACAGCCATGCCCAGTCTGGACTGGGAGCCCAAGTGTGAGGCGGTGGATGGCTCTTGCCAAGGATTGCTTCCTATTCCCAATGCCTTTGCAGATAGCTAATGTCAGATGGCGTCTGGCTTCCTCCCTTCTCACCAGGGACAGCATTTGTCCCCAGCTGCTCTCTCTGTTTCCTCTCTGACTTGCTCCCTGTTTGCTACCTTCTTCAGTGCCTATAGGTGTCCAGGTTGCTGATTATTTGCCTGGACTGGAAGCTCTAGTCCCTACCTGGCCCTCTGATACCCACATTTCAGCAGTGCCCCCTATCTAGTCCTTGTCCCAACCCCTTCGCCTGGAAGAGTTGATATAGTTCTGGTTTCACACAGTTCTCTACTGAGGTTGAGCACTGCCACTTACTGTCTTTGTGATATGGATAAATTACTCCACCTTACAGGGCTTCAGTTGCTTTATTTGTAAATTGGAGATGACCATAACAGAGTTGTTGAGATTAAATTAGCTTTTTTTTTTTTTTTTTTTTTTTTTTTTCGAGATGGAGTCTCACTCTGTCACCCAGGCTGGAGTGCAGGGGTACGATCTCAGCTCACTGCAACCTCTGCCTCCTGGGTTCAAACGATTCTTTTGCCTCAGCCTCCCAAGTAGCTGGGACTACAGGCACCCACCACCACACCTGGCTACTTTTTTTTTTTTTTTTTGTATTTTTAGTAGAGATGGGGTTTCACTATGTTGACCAGGCTGATCTCAAACTCCTGACCTCATGATCCACCTGCCTTGGCCTCCCAAAATGCTGGGATTACAGGCATGAGCCACCGCACCCGGCTAAATGAGCTCTTTCGTGTCAAGCATTTGGCACAGGGCCAAAGCAAGTGCTCTTTGAGGGTAACCATTCTAGTTCCTGCAGGTCAAGAGGCTTGTTAAAGATTTGAAATAATTTCAGTTTGAAGCCATGAGGATCTTACCCTAACATGGTGGCAATGGGAGTGAAGAGCAGAGGCTGAGGGTCAAAGTGCCTTTTGGAGAATGAAATGAGCAGGGCTCCTTGTGGTGTTTTTAAGGACCACAGAGAGGTAAGACTCCATGTGGCCCAGGAGATGTCTTCCCTGGTTGGCTAGGAGAGTAATTGTGGCACTCATGGAGGTGGAGGGATTTGTGAAGAGTGCCGAAAAGAATGTTGAATTCCATCTTTTGACATGTTGAGTTTCTTGGCAAGGGAAGGACTTCCAGGAGAATGTTTCTAATGGGAATTTGGAAATTTGGAGTCCAATGTGTGGATTTGGAAGCCATCTGCATCCACATGAACTTTGAGAGAATGGAGACATTCTCGGGGGTGGAGTGACAGAGAGAGCCCTGGAAATTGCCCAGTTGACACTCATTCTCCAGATTCCTCCATTCAAGTGGTGGCTTAACTCAAGATCCCTGACCACAGCTTCCTGATCAGCCTCCTCATCTCTGAATGTCGACCTTAGTTTTTGGATCAGAACCATCTGAAAGGAATAGCAGTAATCTTAGTACCGACTCCCTGCCCCCAGGAGAAACCTCATCACCTTATCCCTGCCTCCTGACCTCATTGCCACACCAGGTCTGAGTGTTGGCTATATTGGTTCAGAGTGACTTGATCATGTCCCAGGTCAGGGTGTTTTCACTCCAGACAGGGAGCCTGAGCTGATGGTGGGTGTGATACCAAGCTTCCTGTTTGGTATAGTCTAAAGATCTTGTGGCTTGATATATCAATTCCTGTGTTCTGACTTAGGTGCCAGGGTCCAGTTCAGCCCTTCTATTTTGTTAATTCTGTACCAGTTGGCTCCAGTCCTTACTGCCTGATTCTTGAATGCAAAGTTAGCTTTGGACATAAAGATTCTTGGACCCACAGTCAAATTATTTCCTCTGGTTTGACTCTCACTTTTGCTCTCCAGAAATGGCAGCAGCAAAAAGGTACCATAGGAAGGTTAACATTGACGCAGTTAAAAGTACCCTGTACCTCCATTAAATTCGAGTGTTTTTGATGAGTACACGTGTGAACATTAGGGCCAACCGAGAAGTTGGAGGGAAAAGTCCTCACGAGAGTGCACCCTTCCTTCTGACACCAGTTGCAAGCTCAGGGGTTTCCCAAAAGCACTATCAGATTTGGTGCAATGCTAGAGGGACTCACATAACATATTGAAAGCTGCTATGCTCCGGGTTATGGTTTATTATAGGGAAAGAATACAGATTTTAAAAGGCAAGAGAAGATGCACATAGGGTGGAGCCTGGAAAAGGTACCAAATGCAGAGCTTCTGTTGCCCACTCTGCATGGAGTCAGGACATATTATTTCCCAGCAGTGATGTGTGACAGTGTTCTCAGAGCATTTTCGACCAGGAAATGTACCCGAGCCTTTGTGTTCAGCATTTTTACCGTGGCTCCATTACATAGGCATGATCCACTGCCCACAGGGCAGATCTCAGTCTCCAGTCCAACTTCCTAATCGATCGAGCTCCTGGTGGCTCAAAGGCCCCACCCCAAGTCACATAGTTGGTGTGACTCAAAGTCCCAGATAAACAAAATCACTCCTATCAGGCAGGACTTTCCAGGAGCTCAGAGATTACATCCCAGAAGCTGAGGGCCAAGGCCAGACTTCTTTTTGGATAAAGTTAAATTCTGTACTATACAGCATGAATACAAAATAAACACAAATAAGATTTGGAACACCCTTAGACTTACTATTAACATCTGTCATCTACCTCTTAAATACTCTTACCAGAACACATCAAGACTCAGTCCATGAAAATTACCCTAAGATCCCAAGAAGAATTGACTGATCAGCAAAAGACTTTAAAACAGGTCAAAATGAAATTAGCATAGAATGAGATAAAATAAAATATCAGGAGGCTACAGCCACAGGCTAGAAAAGATTGAAATAAAGAACAGCTGGAGGAAAAGATAAGGCAAAGTAAATTATGCTTCTTGCAGAAAGGGTAGGTCTCTCAGGACTGCAAAAGCTCTCTAGGATCCAACTTTCCAAGGCACTCCCCCCACCTTGGGAGCTGTAAGGTAATATTTATTGAAAGAAGCATTTTGACAGTCAGGAGTTAATAATGGATGATTATGTGTGCAAAATTTCATACTGCTGCACACAGGCACAAATGGCCTCAGGCTGCTACCAACCTTCCAGGTTCAGAAGATGAGGTAATAGATGAAGGATAGTAAGATGTCAGAAATACAGCTCTCCTTTAACAAGGAAGAAAGGAACATTTAAGAGGTCCTGGGAACTGCATTTTTGGGATAGGGGAAGGGGAACAGTTTTAAAGACTTGGAGTGAGAGGAAAAAGTGGATATATCCCTAAGGATCTTGTGTTCTTAAAGCTATTTATCACATGGCAGAGATCAACAATGCTCATTTTTGTCCATGGTTATTTTTCCCCCTTATGCTTTGAATTCTGATTTTGCAAAACACATGCTTTATGCCAGATACTTTCATTTAGTCCTCATGATTCAAAAGAGGTAGATATTATCTCCATTTCACAGATGTGGCCAGGTCATTTGCCACAGGATATGCAATTAGCAAGATAGAGACTCAGGGCTGAAACTAGGCAATCTGATGTCACAGTGATACCCGGAGGTTTCATGATACCTGGAGGTTTGGAAGAACAGTTCACATCTCAGCTTTCCATGGCATAGCTGTTTGCTAGTGTCACTTGAATAGAACCAACCCAACTGAGAACCAGAAAGTGGGCAAAATAATGTGTCCCCAGTTCCATGTACGAAGTTTACATGCTTCATTAGATAGCCCTTCATTCAGATCCTGTTGACGTTAGTATATGCATAAATCTAATAAATTTGATAGACTTATTTGACAAAGGTGGACTAGAAATAGCAACTTAGAAAAGAAGATGGAACAGTACAAGTGATAGCTGTGAGGGAGGAAGTGGACCATTGTCACGGCATGTCACCAGGTGTTTAAGAGCCTGCCAGGTGTGAGGGGAGCTCTGGGCCAGGAAGCCGTCTGGATGCAACAGGGAGTGTGGTGCACTCAGAGGTACTTTCACGTACCTGATCTTTGATTCTCAAAGATTCTCCAATTCTTCGATTGGAGAGAATCAAAGGATCATACTCCCTGTGAGGAGTATAGGGTAAGGATTACATTTTAGATGTAGATGAGAAAAGTAAAATTTAGCATGGCTAGTGAACTTGCTCCTGGTCATACAAGCCAGTACATTGCAGTATGTGAGCAAAACGTATGTCCTGTACCTTTCCCAACTGTGGTCGTCCCTCGGTATCTGCCAGTGATTGGTTCTAGGACCTTCACAGGTACTGAAATCTGAGGATGCTCAAGTCCCTTATATAAAATGACATTGTATTTGTACATAACCTATGCACATTCTCCTGTATATTTTAAATAATCTCTAGATCACTTATAATACCTAATATAATGTAAGTGCTATGTAAATAGTTGTTATTCTGTATTTTTAATGTTATATTATTATTGTTTTCTTATTTTTTGTTTTCTCCCCCAATATTTGATCCACGGTTGGTTGAATTCACAGATGCGGAATCCGTGGGTATCGAGGGCCGACCGCATGCGGTTTTTGTGGGGTGGAGAAGACAAATAGCAGTGAATTGTCTGTAAGGAAGTGGCAGAAATGTAACAGGCAGCCTGCTAAAAGAATATGTAGCTGAATTTAAAAAGTGTTTTAAAGGGGGAAAAATAAAATGGATACAGCTAGTTTTCCAGAATAAGGAAGTTTTTGAGTGTACCTCTCATCGGTGGTTCTCCTGGTGTCGGTTATGGACTGGCAGTCTCAGCATCACTTGCAAACTTGTTAGAAATGCAAATTCTTGGGCCTCACCTCACACTGCATCAGAAGCGCTGGGAGCCAGGCCCAGCCACCTGTGTTTCAGCAAGCCCTGATGCAGCCACACCACTGCTATACGTGAATGCCAATCACTCAGAACCTTTACCCTACCTTGCCTTTTGCTCCAGCTGTTTTTGGCTCCCACCACCTCTCTGAAGCATAGCATCCTCTTCATGGCTGATGGGGAGGCTGGTGGCTGTGGAGGTGGTAAGCAGGGTGCTAGGTTTGGATTCTGGAGACTTGGGCTGACTGCTTTGTCACGTCCTGGCTGTGTGACTTTGGGCAAGTCAGTTGGCCTCTCTGTTTCCTCATCCATGAAGGAGAGTGATTACCTACTTCACAGAGTTGTTGTGTACACTGAACTAAAACTAAGTGGGGGTAACAGTGACTCACAGTGGCACTTAGAGAGGTGTTCAGTAAATGTCTGTAAATCTCAACTTGGCATCTGGAAAGCCCACATCTAGCCCCTGAGGAACCCACATTGAAATGGAGGCTTGGGCAGTGAGACTGCAGTATTAGTCCCTCTTTTTCTACATGATAAGGCAAGAGGAGACAGCCTGGGAGAGGAAGGGGTTAAGGCTTGGCTAGATTAGGGATTGGCAAACCATGGCTGTGAGCGGAATCTGGCCTATGCCTTTTTTTGTACAGCCCTCGAGCTAAGAATGGCTTTTACATTTTTTAATGGTTGAAAGAAAAATCAAAAGAAGAATGGTATTGTATGCCACATGAAAATTTTATGAAATTCAGATTTTAGTGTCCATAAATAAAGGTTTATTGGAACACAGCCATGCTCATTCATTTACATATCATCTGTGGCTGCCTTTGTCCTACAATAGCAGAGCCAAGTAGTTGCATCTGAGACCATATGGCCCATCAAACCTAAAATATTTACTATCTGGTCCTCTGTAGAAAAAAGTCTCTGGACCCCTGGGTTAGATCAAGGATAGAGAGTAGAGACAAGAGATGATACAGTAGATGATAAATAGCAAACATTTTCTGAACTTTGCCAAGCACTGTGGTAAGCATTTTGCATGCATATATGTTCTTATTAACAACACTTATAAAACAGGCATATCATTATCTCCGTTTTTCAGATGGACAAACTGAGGCTTATAACTTGCTCAGGGTCATAGAACCCTTAGGTGGTAGACCCAGGATATGAATTGAGGCCCAGCTGCCTTTCCAGTCAGGTTCGTAACCACTGCAGTCTGCTGCCTCATGGTGCTATGTGCTATGTGGATCAAACTAGGAGAAGTTTAGGGTCTCTGAAATGCATCAGACGGTGGCTGGGAAGGCTGAAGGGAGACAAGGGTGCTTTGTGATGTGATGAACACTCAAGAAGGGTGATTAGATTTTGAAATGTTTATGTGGCTTATTTAATGGAAAGAAGAAAAGCAGGCAGGGAGAAAAAAAGTCTTTATCGCAGCAGATACCTCCTGGCTTAAGTCATGTTCTGTCCCTTAGCCCAGCACCATCACCCCTGGAAAAAGTGTTTATCCACTTCTCTCTCTCCTGGGCTTGTTAGTTGGTTGGGAGCGGTCATTCTGAGCCCACAGCAGGCTCAAGGAAGGGGAAGGAGAGGCAGTGAGTAGGGACTGGCCAGTAGAGAATTCTGTTGCCTTTTTGTCTGTAAAATAAGAATGTCAAGTAACAATTGTTTCTTCATCCCTGTGAATGTGAGCCTTGTGTTTTCAAAGGTCAGTGCCTGTGAGCACATCATGGTTTTGAGGGGTTCCTATGGTAATCAGGCCATCGTGACTGAGGGCATTTTGTGTCAGACAACGGGGTGCTGGATTTTCAACCTTCTTTGCAGTTCATGCTTGTTTCCTGCAAATGTAACCATTTCTGTTTTTCCCCTTTTCTTGTTTTCATCCTTTCTGCACCACGTGTAGGTCTGGAGCCAGAGCCTTCTTCAGCAGGTATGGCTTCTCTTGCATTCTCACCTTTCTGGCCTTCTACTAAGGACCCCGGAGTTACAGGGGAACCAGGGAGTTATTCCCTGTGAGTGAGAGGTTTTTTTCCTCCCTATTTCTCAGATGAGTGGAGGCTTTCTTCCAGTGCTGATGCCAATGGAAATGCCCAGCCATCTTCACTTGCTGCCAAGGGCTACAGGAGTGTGCATCCCAATCTTCCTTCGGACAAGTCCCAGGTAGGCATGTGCCCAAGGGCAGGGTGGGGACTGGTGAGTGGTACCTGTCCTTGAGTCTCTTAACTTAGACTGGTGACTTCCTGCTTTCCCAGCTGGATAATGGAGTAGGTTTCAAGCTTTTGGACAACTCCAGATAAGCTCTGCAAGGACCGAGCTAAGGGAAAGTTGGGGTCAAGGGAAGCAGAGGCATGGAATGAGGTTGGTCTGTACCTGGGTGTTGGAAATAGGCCTTGATGCCTATTTAGGTTTGTTATGTATGTAGAAGTGTTCTGAAAGAGGGAATTCATTTAGCCTTGGATACGTAGGAAAAAGATCTGAGATGTTTTTTTAAAAAAAATTCTTTAGAGTGTAATATTCGAGAGAAGAATGCATCTTGTGTTTATTCCAATTGTTTTCTGGAGATGGGGCTGTAAGAACTCCAGCAACAGTATCCTTACAGATTAAGATCAGGAAGCTGTGGCCAGGCTCTAAGTCCAGCAACCCAGGAACAGGCAAAATGGCGGTACAGCCCAGCTGTATCCTACAAAAGAAAATCCCCCAAAGCTGTACAAATTGGAGTAACGATACTTTTGCTTAAGTCTTTCCCCCTAGGTGGCTTTCTTGATCTTTCTTCCTTCCCTCTCCTGTTGTTACTTTGTCATTTTGATAAAGGGAATAGACCATGTTTTAATTTAGGTGACCTGTGATGAACATTTTTGCATACAGGAGCCACATCTGTGGAATCGACTACTACTCCTCTCTCTCTCTCTCTCTCTCTCTCTCTCTCTCTCTCTCTGTCTTCCTCTCTCTTTTTTGGAGTCAGGGTCTCTATCTGTTGCCCAGGACAGAGTGCAATGGTATCATCGTAGCTCATTGAAGCCTCCGATGGCTGGCCTCAAGGCATTCTCCCACTTTGGCTTCCCAAAGGAAGCTGTGCTGCTCAAAAACTATTGCAGAAATGTGTTCCTTGTGTGGTCTACTTCCCTGTGCCTTCCTTCTGTGAAGGTGTTCCCTGAACTCAGAAGGGGTCTGGAAATTCTGCAGGTCCTTCCTAGTTCCCACCCTACTTCTCCAATGATCCTCTCGTTCCTGCTCCTGAGGATGTAAAATTGCATTTGCTGCTGAAATGAAGCTGAATGAGAGATGATATTTTTCTCCCTCTCTATAGATGCTTATCTTCCCCAGTGTGGAATTGGTTGCTTAATTGTCTGCCTTGTATGCTGAGCAACAAACACATTTAGACTTTCTGCCACCTGCCATCACTTGCCTCTCTAGGTACAGCCATATGCATCCTGGGTCACTGGTTAGAACCAGGAGCTGTAAATGAGCCTGGCTTTTTGAAGTCCTCATTAGACATAGGGACTGGGGAGGTCACTTGTCCGGTAAATGACTTGCCCTGGTTTTCCCATTCCTAAACCCTCTCACAGTGTATAAATGTGCTGCCTGTGGCAGACATACTACTTTTCAACCATCTCAAGAATGGATGCCATCAGCTCTATGCAGATTAAGAAACAGTGCTGATTAATTCAGAGCAAATGTGGAAGCATGTCCTCTTCTACTATCAGTGACTTAGTTCAAAGGGTAACTCAGTAATTCTTTTTGGCTTCTTAAGCAGCTCTTTTGAAAAGATAATTTTAAAAGCATGTGAAGTAAATAAAAATTCTTTTAAAATAGATTTATTTAACACAGCTTTATTGAGCATCTCCGTGGTGTTCAGATCCTGTGTGAAACATTGCCCTCAAGAGGTTGATAAGGGTGAACACCCTATAATATCTTTTACAAAGTGTGTTTTCTTATCTGTCACTATCCAAGAATTTTCCTTTTATTGGGGTTCCCTTTAAGGGAACCTGGTAAATTGCTGATAAAGAGGTTTTTATCCTGCATATTCAATGTAAAATCAGCCATTCAAATTTCAGGAATCTTTAGGTCGCGCATTACCTCTTAGATGTGTTTTCTAAATGGAAACATGACTTCTTGTCTGTATAGTGATTGCCAAAGCTTTAAGTATGCAGTGGCTTAGACAAGGGAATTGGTAGTTTACAGAACTGTATAAACTATAAACATACCATGATTTTCCAGAAGCCTCATATTTTTACTGACCCACCTTCTAAAAAGATAAATATAATTTCATTTGTAGCCAGCTGGGCAGAATGCAAACTGCCTGTGTGGTTCCCACAATGTTTACAACAAAAAGTAGTTCCCTGCATGTAAAGTCACTGTGCCTGTCCCCTTTCTTCTTCAGGACTAAAAGAAGCCCCAGGGCAGGAGACCTTTGGATCTGAGTGCACTGTTGATGCTCTGGGGAAGCGTCCTCTCTACAGGGTCAAAGCCCTGGGAAGGCTCATGCCTGATGTAATGCATCCCTGGCACCATATATGGTGAGAGCCGAAATAAGTTAGAAACTCACTGAAGCTGATTTCTATCTTTGGACAAGAAGAAATCACATATGGGACATTTGAGCTGAAAGTAAAAGTAAATCTGAGCTCAAATCCAAATGGTCTTTTGCTTACCTCCCTACTGCCATTATCAGCATACCCGCCAGTCCCTTTGGTGCGTGCTAGCCCAAGTGTTTTGTTTCTGGAATCGTTTAGTCTGTAAACATGTTCACTGAAACCAAGTGAGTTCACCTGAAAGCTTTTGCTGTTGCTTACTACTAGAGAGGGGCTATTTATTTTGTTTTTCTTGGCTGGTACATATTCACTAGCACTGCCACGGGTGCCCTGTGGAAAGGATAGGCATTGAATTAGCCAAGGATATCCAAGTGAGCTGCTTCTCCAGTGAGCTTATTTGTACCTTGAAAACTGAGTTTAAGGAACAGGTTATTTACTGTTCCTGGGTTGATGGTCTAATCCGGACTCATAAAACTTTTTTTTTTTTTTTGACAGTCTTGCTCTGTCACCTAGGCTGGAGTGCGGAGGTGCCATCACAGCTCACTGCAACCTTGACCTCCTGGGCTCAAGCAATCCTCCCTCTTCAGCCTTCTTAGTAGCTGGGGCTACAGGTGTGTGCCACCACACCTAGCTATTTCTTTTTTAAATTTTTTGTAGAGACAGAGTCTCACTGTATTGCCCAGGCTGGTCTCAGACTCCTGAGCTCAAGTGGTCCTTCTGCCTTGGTCTTCCAAAGTGCTGGGATTACAGGCTTAAGCCATAGTGCCCAACCCATAAAACTTTTAAATATTTTTCACCTATTCACCCTTTCTAACATTCTTTCTTCTTGCCACCTGTATGCCACAAATATGAGAATGAAATAGGCCAGACACAGTGGCTCATGCCTATCATCCCAGCACTTTGGGAGGCTGAGGTGGGTGGATCGCCTGAGGTCAGGAGTTCGAGACCAGTCTGGCCAACATGGTGAAACCCCATCTTTACTTAAAAAAAAAAAAAAAAAATACAAAAATCCGCTGGTTATGATGGCAGGCACCTATAATCCTAGCTACTCAGGAGGCTGAGGCAGGAGAATCACTTGAACCCGGGAGGCGGAGATTGCAGTGAGCTGAGATCACACCATTGCACTCCAGCCTGGGCAACAGGGCGAGACTGCGTCTCAAAAAAAAAAAAAAAAGAATGAAATAAAATTTAAAATAAATTCAAAATAGACCCAGATCTTCCACCCTCCTCATTTTTGGTCAAAATTCAAAATTCACTTACCAGATATTGACCAAACTCTAATATACTTCACTTGTGTAATTTGAAGGAAAGTTCTGGTTTTCTTCTAGAACTGGGATATCTTTAAAAATAGGAGCCACTCACGCCTGTAATCCTAGCACTTTGGGAGGCTGAGGCAGGTGGATCACAAAGCCAGGAGCTCGAGACCATCCTGGCCAATATGGTGAAACCCCGTCTCTACTAAAAATACAAAAAATTAGCCAGGTGTGGTGGCACGTGCTTGTAGTCCCAGCTACTCAGGAGGCTGAGGCAGGAGAATTGCTTGGACCCGGGAGGCGGAGGTTGCAGTGAGCCGAGATCGTGCCACTGCACTCCAGCCTGGGTGACAGAATGAGACTCCGTCTCAAAAAAAAAGAGCCGTTAAAGAAAATCTAGGCCGGGTGCAGTAAGTGGCTCATGCCTGTAATCCCAGCACTTTGGGAGGCCGAGGTGGGCAGATCACAAAGTCAGGAAATCGAGACCATCCTGGCTAACATGGTGAAACCCCATCTCTACTAAAAATACAAAAAATTGGCCGGGCGTGGTGTCATGTGCCTGTAATCCCAGCTACTTGGGAGGCTGAGGCAGGAGAATCACTTGAACCTGGGAGGCAGAGGTTGCAGTGAGTTGGGGTCACATCACTGCACTCCAGCCTGGGCGACAGAGCGAGATTGCATCTCGAAACAAAACAAAACAAAAAAGAAAATCTAGCAAAATGAAGTTTCCTCATCTCATAGTCTAATTCCCAGTTGAGCCACAGGTTGGCAGATGACTCTTGTTGATGTGAGGATCAGACTGGAGGGTTACCCCATTTCCTGACCCTCTTCTCCACTGAGACCCTAAGAGGAGCAGGGTTGAAAAGAGAGGGATGCTGTGCGAGCCTCTGGACCTGCAGCCAGAGCTTTGGGCTTCAGCTGTGAATCTGAGGCTGATCATTGACCTCTGGGGCTGATTCCCTTTGTGTGGTGGTGGGCTGGGTGAGATGGGCATGGGGCTGGATTTTGACAAACTAGGCACAGTCCAATCCGGTAAAGGCCAATTCAGTCCTTCATTGCCTGGTCCCCTCTTTTGTGTACATCAAAAATGGGAGACTGTGTGCTTTTAATCTCATGCTTGTCTTCCTTCTAATAATTAGCTTCATCAGATTCTTTCCTCTGAGAAAAGAGCACATGTGTATTCAAAAATCCTTGGCATTCTCTTCTTAGGGCGCTTTAATTTGTTATGCTTACGAATTGAGTGCTAAATCTCAGTGACTCAATTAAGACATCTGTCTCCTGTGAACACAAATAAGGATGGTTCTTCCAATTCTCCTTTTTTCGAAGGGAAAAGAATGAAAGGCACTCAAAAGAGTTCCAGTGAACATAAACTTCTAAGGCCAAAGGCTCGAAGATAAATCTTGAGGGAAGGAGGTTTGAGAGGGAGCTGGGGGCTTTCGGGCCTCTCCCACTGGTGTTTAGTTCACTTGGCGCCCTTCTTGAGTCAGGACGTCTAATAAAGACGCAGTCAGCCAAGGATTGGTGTCGAAATTGATGTAGCATGTGGCCTGCTATGGGCTGGGCTCAGCTTCCCTGGATGCAAAGGAGAGTCAGGCCTACCTCTCCAGGTGAGTGGGATTCAGTCTTTGGCTTCACTCAGAGAGAACTGTGGATACTAGGAGGAATCTAACCTGAGGATGTGCTGAAAAACGTGTTAAGAATTGTTTTTGCTTAGATCATGTTATGCTGTCGTTTCTAATGATCGTCCTTCTTTCCATTTCCCTCTTTCTTTTTTCCCTGTTTGATAACGTATCTTGAAAATATTGCTAAAGGTTCTCTCTCCCCCACACCCTCCTCTCCCTCAAAAGGACCGCTTTGCATGGCAGTCCCCCACCATCCACAGTACCTACAAGGATTCCCTCTACCTGAGCTCACCAAAGCCTTACATCCCACTCGGCACCCCCAGGCAGCAGAACCCCTCACAACCCCAGCCCATCTCTGTCCTCCTGGCAGCTGGATCGGCTCCCAAAGGTGTGGTGTGCCCTGGTTCCTTGCTTCCAGACTCCACGTTCCCCAGTGCTTCATCCCAACCCCAGCAGCGCTATGCAGCCACCAGGACAGTTTATCATAAGAATGTGAGCTCTAACCCATGTCATGAGGCAGTTGGGATTAAAAAGGTCAGCAGCTTATATGTACCTTGTTTATCCAATAACATTTGCCTGGCGGCGTCAGAAAACTCCTCTCGTGTTGCACGTGACCCTGCCAAAGGCACTCCCTCGGAGGCTGCGGGCACCCGAGCACCGGCTCCCAGCCTTGTCTCCCGCACAGCCGGCACAGGAAAACCACCCCCTGCTCCTCCTCCTGACCCTCCCAAGCTATTCTTTGACATCCGTAAAGATGCCGTTAACCGTGGCGAGAGTCCTTCCCTGGGGACTCAGGCTTCGTTCCCAGATGTGAGACCACCTGTGCTAGGCCCCCGGGTTACCTCTGATCCCGAAAACCGGAAGAGCAAAGAATCTTACCTTTTGCAGCCGAGTTATCCAGCCAAGGCAAGAAATTAGGAATGTTTGTGTGTCTTCTCCACTGTCTCTTTCAAAACTGTTGCGAGCAGCTCATTGTTCACTGGGCTGCCCTACCCTCCCTTTCCTCATTAATATTGTTGTGGCTTGAATCCTGAATTCTTCTGTCTGAACCTCTCAGCACAGTACTCTCTTTGTCTGTCTCTCTTTTCTGTAAATGTGTAAGTATGCTGGAGCGTGGAATCCAGAGACTAATAACATGGTGAGATACTCATTGTTCATGTTTTATTACAAGGTGCCAAAGAAATTGTATTTACTTCCAAGCTTTCAGGCTCTATGGTGGTGTTGTGGGGTTAAACACAGCCTACCTGCCTGTTCTGTTGTTCTCTCTTTCTCTCTCATAAAGTGTTAAAAGGATTCAAAAATAGATGGATGAAAAGCGGAGTTGGATGGGGTTCCCTCTGTGTCATGGAGTGTCAGAAGGCCAGCTGGCCAGCTCCGACTGTCTCATGTACTCTGAGGAAAGGGCACTGATTAAATGTTTCTCAGAGTACCTCACTGCATGCCCACTCTCAACCGTTTAAATATGGAATTCTTTCCTCGTATCATACCCCTTTCCATAACGACCCCCTTATTTCCACAGGATGCCACTTCCTCCAGTGCAGCCCAGCCGGAGGTAATAGTTGTCCCTCTCTACCTGGTTAATACTGACAGAGGGCAAGAAGGTACTGCCAGACCTCCAGCATCTCTGGGGCCTCTTGGCTGCGTCCCCACAATCCCAGCGACCGCCTCTGCCGCCTCACCTCTGACCTTCCCGACTCTAGATGATTTCATTCCCCCTCATCTGCAGAGGTGGCCCCACCACAGCCAGCCAGCCCGCACCTCTGGCTCCTTTGCCCCCATTAGCCAGACGCCACCATCCTTCTCACCACCACCTCCACTGGTCCCTCCTGCCCCGGAGGACCTCCGCAGAGTCTCGGAGCCTGACCTCACGGGAGCTGTTTCAAGTACCGTAAGCTTGCCGGACTCCCCTCCTCACGGCTTTTCTGAATGTCTCCTCCCAGCAGTCACATTCCCTTTCTCACTGAAGCTCTGAGCTCTGAGGACAGCACTGGCTGCCGCTGTGCCTGCGTGATGACTGGAGCCGTGTCCCCTGTCACTAGCGTGCATGCTTCCCGTGTGTCTTCCCTGGGTCTCTCGGGTTGTTCCCCATCTCTGCAGTGCCTCGTCTGCTCTGTCCTGTTGGGAATGCACATCTTTCTCCCTCTGAAGACAACATCTGTGGCCTTTATGTTGACTGGCTATGCTCTTCACAGGCCAGGCCGGGGGTCATGTAGAGAGCTGAGGAAAGCTGAAGAATTATGGGGAAAAGCAACGGCAGGTGTGGTGGGTGCTACTTGCCAGGGAGTGGGCAGATCTCGGGAGGAAGAGATTCTCATGTTGACCTAGTGAGTAAATAAACAAATAAACTCTCTGTAGTATGCAGAAATGACAGAGACTAGGATTTTTTTTTTTTTTAGTGAGAGAGTTGGGTTTAAGTGAGCGAGTGGGTCTGAAAGCCCTGCACAAATGTTAGGACTTTTACCTCAAAAGGCAGGCATTTGCTAGGGCCCCTCAGGAGGAGGCCCCAGGAGCCTTTGTGGCAAAACAGTGCACCAGTGGCCACAGGAAGTCAAAGTGCCCTGATGCCTCAGGTCCCATCCTGCGGGTGAGGGAATGAGTTCCCGTCACAGCCGGGAAAGCCCAACTGCTTTAGAGTAAAAGCTGAGTCAAAGTGCCAGGGTCTCCTTTTTCCTTAGGAGCCCTGGGAATTGAGAGAATCTGAGAACTTCAGTGCGAGTCGTAATATGGGGATACGTGAATCTACTCACAGGGCTGCGGGTTCAGTGGGACTGAGTAGTAAAAGTTCCTGTTATGGGGCTTGACATAGAGAAGGTGCCTAGTGAATGTTAGCTATGTTGCTGAGGACTTGCCCTGGCAAATGAGGGCCAGGGTCACACAAAAGCAAGTAACTGGTTAGTTAACAATTCATCATTGAGTTTCTACTGTGGTCTAGGCATTCTGCTAAGTACTCTGGGCACAACCATGAGTGAGGGCCTTGTTCCAAAGGAATTTTTGGAGTAGGAGGTCACTTCTCAAGCTTTGTGTACGTGGGATCATCTGAGGGTCAGGGAGGCTTGTTAATGTAAATCGTCACCCTCAGGTTATACTCCTAGAATTTCTGACCGAGTGGGTCTGGAGAAGAGCCTGGGAATCTCTCTTGGTAGCAGGTGCTCAGGGCTTTCAGATGCTGGGGTCCACACACTACACTTTGAGATACAGTCATCTAGTGGGTCATGCGATTGGCTGATGGAACTAAGCGTTTACTGACATCCCTTCGTGTAAAGATGTATGCCTGCAAAACTGTTCCAAATGGCTTGTTAAGCTGAAGCCAGTCATGCAGAAAGCAGGAAGGAAACTTTTTATTTGGCTTATTAGATAAATTATAATGAGGCATCAAGCACATCAAAGCTGGGAACTGTTAGGTCCTGAGCTGCGGCCTGTTCTGAAATCTCTAGTGCTGTGCAATGTAGTTAGGTCAGCACCAGGCCCAGTGTGGCCCATGGGCTTGGTTATCCCTCTAGCTTTGAATTTTGCAGCTCAGCCCCATTGGAGAAAAATGCTAGATTGTTCCCTGATCTATTCCCCTCTACCTTCAGCCAAACTTAGAATTTAGAAGCCACTCTTGTTTTGGGGAGTGCAGGCATCTTCCCTTTGACATAGATTATGTTTGCCTGGAGTAGCGGGTAAAGTGAGTCTTATGTTTGGTGTCCTCATAGACCATTGTGAGTAGTTTAATTGTGTATCCTATAATTTATCATTTGTGTAGACCTAGGTTTTCATATCAAGTTGGTTTTAGGTGTACCAGGACAGATTAGTTGGGACAGTGTCCTCGATGTCTCAAACCTAACTAATCAGCCTGTTGTAGACGTCCCAGAAGGACCTCAGTTGGCCTGATAGCTTCGGGTTTGGCCCTGGGAAACAGAGGTGAAAAAGGAAACTACTTGGATTCCTCTTGACAGAGGAGGAACCCCTGTGGATGGTGTCTGAGCTGTGAGCTGATGCCTGCTCCATCTGTAGCTAGTTGAGAGAAAGAAGGAAGAATAAAAGTCATGTTAATTGATTTGAGTTATTTTAGTCAATAGCTGTTTTTGTGATGTTCCAGAAATAAGACACAAAGTAAAATTTGTAAAGAGCTTAATGCTCATATGATCCACCCAAACATCGCATTAGGCATTTATACTTTACAGAGCTGTATGCCTGATATTTTGTGTTTCTTGGATGCATTCAGGCAGTTTTTAATGATATGTCATTTATCATAATTATATCACTTTGGAGATAAATTAGGAAAAGTGTAATTATTTTCCACTTTCTAAATGGAGGAATCAAGGTGAGGCACTTTTGTATAAAATCACACCGTGCTTCTCAAGTCTTGAGAAAAGGTTTTATTCATGAAATTGAGCTGCCCCTCATAACTAAATAGTGGCGGCTGTTTAGCAGACTGTCAGAAGAGATAGACTGACCTAAGCAGTGTTGTGAAGTTCCTACTGTGTGTCAGGAGCTGTCCTGGGTGCTGATGCCTATATCCTCTTTTGATAAGCATTTGTTTTCTTGCTACAAACATTTGCTCAGACACACCATTGCTGAAAGATGCCACCTGTCATTCACGTGGCGTTTACTAGCACCTGCTATCTGCAGGGCATTGGGCTAGGTGTGAATGAGGGGGTGGCCCTCATCCTGTGGGTACGTTCACAGGAGTTGATCTCTGATTATTGCTTCAAGATAATTATTGCTTTAAAAGTAACTATCAAAATCTTGTTCTTAAAGCCCTCTAAGAAAAGCATCCTCAATTTACGAGTTATAAACTCAAAAATAGAAATGTATAGATATCATGAAGGAAACTATCTAAATATCCCTAGTACCTTTTGGGGTCTTATTTTGTTTTAAAAGACTGGCATTATCCCCAATATGCAGCTTATAATGTTAGTATTAATAATTTTATTGCTATTTCTGGCAGAGACCTCAGGTTTTTAAAGTCAGGATTCTCACAAGTCTTAGGGATCTTTGTCACTTTAATATGAGAGTGAAAAAATGTCACAGTAGGATAGGATAATATCCAAATCTCAGAAGCAAACATCAGTAAAATTGCTCAGTGATGCTGATGCTAAGGGTAGCTTTCTGAAAAAACTGTTGCTCAACTCCTCCCTGTTCCTACTTGATGTCTTCTTGTCCTCACATTGTCTTACATTTCTCCGTAGAGAGTACTAAACTTCCCTGATTTTTCCCAATTAAACTAGCTCTTGTTCTTGGATCGCATTTGGAATTGCATGGTTTTTGCATGTTATTCTACTTGGATTTGAATTTGTTTTTTCAGTAACCGGATTGACCCACAACTGTTAGCAGGTGGACCTAATGAATGATGTTGCTGAGACTTGCAGTAACATTCACCTTCCCTCTCTCCTCCACCCCATACTAATACCAACAAAGAGAATAAGCATTCCAGCTGAACCTTCTAACTGGAATTAATGATATGATGTATCTCATTGATTGCATTTCTTTTTATAATTAAGATCATTGTAAAGCTTTATATTTCTTCTTTTTAAAAAACATTAACACTAGCTTTTTATATTTACAGTTAGTTACATTGTTTGTTTGTTCATTTCAGGATTCCAGTCCTCTACTAAATGAAGTTTCTTCTTCCCTTATTGGAACTGATTCCCAAGCCTTTCCACCAGTTAGCAAGCCTTCATCCGCCTATCCCTCCACAACGATTGTCAATCCGACTATTGTGCTTTTGCAGCACAATCGAGGTAAGAGAGGCTTCTGCCCCACTCCCAGCCAACTGGAATCAATATAGCTCTTCCATGATATCTGTCTGGGTCAAAAATTCTGTTATTTCACAGAAATTTTCACAAATCCCATTGTTTCCCAAGGTCATTTGCCCCAGTTTACTCACTCTCATGGCCCATAAAATAAACCCCAGCAGACAGACAGAGGCCCCTGATCTGAGGTGATGTCGGGTGTCTGAATAAGTAAGCTGGGTTCGTTCCACTCCTTGGGTGTTCATGGTTGTCTTCTTCAAATCGTAACACCAAAAAAAAGAAGAAAGGAAAAAGTTTGGTCTCTTGATGGTAATAGAGATTTAGCTTCGAAAATCTAGGTACAATAATACCTCTTTTAAGTAGAATCTTAAATGATTTCGTTTTTTGACATGATGAAATTTAGAGAGAGCAGAATTTTTAGTATCAAATTTAAAAAAGAAAACATATTGTGTAGAAAATTTTCTGGAATGTAAAACATGTTTTTGTGCCTTGAAAACAGAGACTATTGAATTTTTCTTGACGACTCACTGGCCTTCATTCTTGCCAGCTGTTTGTCTCTGTACTGTGCGGCTCTAGGCAGCCCTGCTTAGAGTTTTCGCGTTTGTTTCCTGTAGTGTCTCTGACTGCTTCCGGTTGGTTTTTCTGCTTCTCTGAAAAGCAGAGAAGCTTTGAGGTGGGGTGAAGCGAAAGTTCTTTGGATATATGTTGACTCTTCTGCTTTAAAATTCCAGACGATGATTCTAAATCCCAAGCTTTCCTTTTTGGAATTCCATACAGGAATACATTTTCTCTTTACAAAAGTCCTTTGCAGCATGAAATGTAAGGTTTTCAAGCTGTTTCCTCATGTAGAAAGGGCTCGTTAGTCTGAATTTCCGAGAACAGTGGAGGTTTAATTATTTTGTTCAGAGCTCACATCTTCCTTTTGACTCTGTGCTCTCTGACTTCATAGTTTTCCTCCACTCCTCCCCCCTCCTCCTTCCTCTCTGCATTAATTTGAATGAGAATGGGACTGGAGTCTATTTTTAATTGTTTTCCATACTAAATAGAGTTTTTCTGTTTCCTGCTTCTAACTTGAAAAGCAGATGAATAAAACATTTTCTTTTACTTCAGATCTTTCCACTGAAATCTTAAGGTTGTTTTAGTAGTTTTGTTATTTTTCACTATGTATGTCTCCTGTATTAATTTTCACCCATGAATCTGGGTTCTTGAAAAGAAAAAAAGGGCCCCAGCTCCCACACGGAACCATGCAGGAGCCCATTCTCCTTCAGCGGTGCCATGCCCCTTACTGGCAGTGGCTCTCCTTGCCCAGAAAGTGTCTGTAATGCGGGACAAAGTGAAATTTTGTTTCTCTGAACTTCCTTGTGACTCATATTTAAAAAAAAAAAAATTCAGTCAAACGGAATTAAGTTAGTTCCCAGAAGGACAGGCGGTTTCTTTAAAAATGGGATTTATTCTCAAGGCAACTTGGTTTTTGGGAAATGCCAAGTGTAATGTCAGCTGCCTCTGCCAAGTCCCTCTGATGACACCTAGTGAGACATCTCTGGGCACAGAAAGGCCTGTAGTTCCTTTTTGTTTCTTCCTTGAATAGATGGATACCTTTTATTTACCCAAATGCCTTTGGTTCTTGCCTTTCTCTTTTGTCCAAGTCCTGCCCTTGGGTTTAAAAATCAGAATTGTGCAGCCTCAGACACACATCCTTCAGAAAAGGATACAAGTAATGGCATTCATTTTTTGGAATTAAATGATAGATTTCCATAAAGAGCAAAACCATATGTTCACTAAGCAGGTAGGACAGGAAGAGTCGAGAAGAATAGAAGAGCCTCCCTGGCCCAGCCCCGTATTACTAATCATAAATAGGGTTTAGGTCAAGTGTTTTTGGCATTGCTTTGGAATTTGCCTAACCTGGCAGCTCTGCTTTGCTTCATAAACAGTACCCATAAAAATAATTTCTTAACTGTTGCAAAGTCTCCTGAGGGAATAACTTTACTCCACTTCTGGAATTCTAGTTTTGTCATCCTAAAAAATGCCTCCCTCCCCGCCCTTTTTTTTTTGCCTAGACTGTCCCAGGGCATAGTGTGGCAATAATCCTGTCTCTCCCGGCCAGCTTCCCCCTGCTGGAAACAGAGGGGCACTGAGCCTCTGGCCTGGCACTGATGGTTGTGAACAACACAGCCCTTTCCCTCTCTTTCCTGAGTTTTCACACCACATGGGTTTGAAGGCGAGTCACTTACCATCTGTCTGGGAGGGAGGCTTTGAATCGGAAAGCTGTCAGGATGAAAAGAGGTGCGTGGGTCCCCTTGCTTAGGGCTTCTCAGTCTATGTGCATCGGATCCTGAGAGTCTTGTTAACCTGCAGGTTCCACCTCAAGAGATTTGGGGTGGAGGACACGAGATTCAACATTTTCAGCCAGCTTGCTAGGCATGCCAGTGCCACCGGCCCACAAACCACCCTGAGAACTAGAGCTCAGAGGTTCCCAGACTTATGGATACATGAAGCAGTCTAGGGATCACCCTAGGGCTTTTCATTCTAATGCTTTAAAATAACACCACTAGAAAGTGGCTGCTGTTTTCTGTGTTGCATGTCATCCTATGAAAGAAAGGCCATTTCACACCTCAAAACTGGAGACAACATAGTCTTTTTTTTTTTTTTTTTTGAGACAAGGTCTCACTCTGTTGTTGAGACTAGAGTGCAGTGGTGCAGTCATGGCTCACTGCATCCTCAACCTCCCAGGTTCAGGTGATTCTCCCATCTCAGCCTCTCGATGCCAGTAGCTGGGACCACAGGCATGTGCCACCACACCTGGCTAATTTTTAAATATTTTTTGTAGAGATGGGGTTTTACCATGTTGCCTAGGCTAGTCCTGAACCCCTGGGCTCAAGGGATCTGCCTGCCTCAGCCTCCCAAATTGCTGGGATTACAGGCATGAGCCACCGTGCCTGGCCAATGTGGTCTTTTTCATTCATTCATTTATATATTTTTTGAGACAAGGTCTTTCTCTGTCACCCAGGCTGGAGTTCAGTGGCACGATCTTGGCTCACTGCAACCTCTGCCTCCCAGGTTCAAGTAATTCTTGTGCCTCAGCCTCTGGAGTAGCTGGGATTACAGGTGTGTGCCTCCACGCCTGGCTAATTTTTATATTTTTTAGTAGAAATGGGGTTTCGCTGTGTTGGCAACGTGGTCTTTTAGGTGGAGTACATTCACTTCTGCCAGCTGGAGCTCAGCAGCCTTCAGAATAGTGTGTGGGAACCATAGGTCCCCTTAGTACCAATAGGGCCCTTTGACATAACACAAGAAAACTGAGGCTGAGAGATTTAGTGGATTGGCCGTTGTCATCTGAAAGTTGCTGGCAGAGCTGAGGCCAGAGCTGCACTGGGCTTCTGCATATTCAGCCAGTACGAACCTCATCCACATGGCAGAGGTGGCCAGGCACCGCTTCCCAGGCTGTGAGCTCCTGGGCTATCTGCTGTTTACTTCTGGTTCACACTGATTGTAGCAGGAGGGTGGGAATGCAGCCAAGGGGAATGATGACAGTACCCACGGGTTGGCAAGCGTTCTATTTTTATTTATGTGGCTGCTTTATATTTAGCAGCTGTGGAAGGTAAAGGTCATTTTTGTGCTGTCGTCTCATAGCACGTACACATAGGACTCCACAAAGGAGATAGTGGCTTACCTTCCACGCGAGTGCCCAGGATGGCGAGAAACCAATAGCCCTTCAATGCCAAGGACCAGCAAGGTCTTGATGACTAGAATTGGAATGAACTGTGGACTAGGAGTCAGGGACCCAGGTTCTAGATCCAGCTGCTTTTCAGTGTTCTCTTGGGCGATTTGTGCCCCTTATCTGAAGTTTCTCGGCCATTGCTGATTTTTTAAGGACTTCTCTTGTACTCTGGACAAGCCAGATTACTATCGTGACTAAGGCTAGGCCTTCGTTTCCTCCTCTGTACAATGGGAAAGAATAATCGTACCCAACTACTAGAGTTGTTGCAAAGTTTACAAGTGTTATTTGTAAAAGCCCTAAAATGGCATCTGGCATTTAGCAAGCTCTCAGGAGACAGTCACTGCCATGGTTGTGTTTATAATTATATTTCCCTCAAAAGGTACCACGACTGGGGTCATATAAGGTCTTGCTCACTTGAAGTTTGAGGGTTGGGTGGATTCCCTTCTATTATGGAATCCTCTTGAGATAAGATGTAAACAACTAGAAAATTGTGGCAGTCCCCTGAATCCTGGTGCAGATCTGGAAGCGGGGCGGGCTGGGAGACACCACACTGGCATAATGGCAGCCACACTAATACCCCAGCAGTCAGCTGGCTACATGCGTACTGTACCATCTAAGTCCAGAGGACAGTGAGGACTCAGGGTTGAGATCCTAACGAGTTATGCCAGGGCTTCTTGGTCTTACTATGTGCTGTATAAATCTTACTTACACTGTGTGTTCTTTTATCACAGAACAGCAAAAACGACTCAGTAGCCTTTCAGGTAGGTAAGAAATATTTATTTATGTGTTAACTCCATTCCTGTTGAAATTGTCTTCCGGTCACCGCCCGATGTTCAATCAGCAATATCTTCCGAGGTCCTCTGATGTCTTGGGAGACTCTTTGTTGCTGGACTACCAAGATGATGAAAATAGGCATAGTTCCTGCCTCCCTGGAGCTTGCAGGGTGGTGGACAGACCAGACCAGTGAGCCACACTAATAAACATGTCCCATGGAACTGTGATAAGAGCCTTGATGGGTAAGAACAGGATGTTTTGGGTTAAAAAGAACCAGGAGTCCAGCTTTAGATACAGTGTTCATGGCAGGCCTCTCTGAAGAGGTCATCTTTCCTCTGCTTCTGTCTCCCTTCTGGGATGTGAGGAGTCAGGGGTTAGGAGATGAGGGCAAGTTCTCTCCTTTTTGGGTGGCAAGCCCAAATGCCAGTAGATGCCCGTGGGGTGGTGGGTCCAGGTGAGAACCTTTAGACCAGCAGTGCCCAGAAGACAGTGTGAGAAAACTGCTTCTTGAACTTGAGCTGGCATACAGAAATTCCTGGAGAGTTTGTCAAAACTCAGATTCCTGGGCCATCCCCCTAGAGATTAGGATTTAATGGGTATGGGTAAGAATTTGCATTTCTTTTTCTTTCCTTTCCTTTTCTTTCTTTTTCTTTTTTCTTTTTTTTTTTTTTTTGGTGGATACAGGGTCTTGCTCTGTCACCCTAGGCTGGAGTGCAGTGGCACAGTCATAGCTTACTGCAGTCTTGAACTCCTGGGCTCGTGTGATCCTCCTACCTCAGCCTCCTGAGTCGCTGGGACTACAGGTGTGCTCCACCATGCCAAGCTAGTTTTTTTAAAGTATTTTTTTTTAGTAGAGCTGGAGTCTCACTATGTTGCCAAGGTTGGTCTCAAATCCTGACCTTAAGCAATCCTCCCCCCACTCAGCCTCCTAAAGTTCTGGGATTACAGGCACCAGCTACTGTGCCTGGGCAAGAGAATGTGCATTTCTGCCCAGCTCCCTGGTGATGCCAGTGCTGCCCTCTGTGCTGATCACACTTGAGTGTGGCAGGTGGCAAGAGTTGATGGTGGGGAGTGACTGCAAATATAATCAGACATATACAAATATAATTAGCTCACCCCTGATAAAGTGTGGAGGATTGGGGCCATGTCAGAGAGGGGAGGGAACCCAGGAAGGCGAATGTGTAGCTATTTCCTTGTGGCTTCCTGTAGCCATTCTGCTTTGAATCCTGGGTCTGGTGCTGCCTCATGCAGGTTATCTAATGTCTCTGGGCTTCCATTTTCTTACTATCAAGTGAGGAAAGCAGCAGTGCCTCCCAGGTTGTATGACGATCAAATGAGATTCTGCTCATTAACAGCTCAGCCCTGAGCTGCTGCTTAATAGATGCGTGGCTTAATAGATGTGCGTTCCTGTTACCAGGCGGCACTCTGTGGATTCACTTACCCTTGTATTCAGGGCCTTCTTTGTATCCTGCACTGCCCCGGACTCTGAGGCTATATCGGGGAACTGTGCTGCCCTTGAGCTGCTAATAGTGTGGTGTAACTTTTCTTTGTTAACGGACTCTTTGAGAGAAACTATTGAAGGCAATAGATTGATTCTCAAAAAAAAAAAAAAAAAAAAAAAAGCCACACATGTGTAAACATGTGCACATGATTTCTGTGGATTTGCACACACTCATGAACTTCAGGGTTAAGAATCCCTGATTGGTGGATAACAAAAGCCACTGTTTTCTGGACAGCTGCTACGTGATTTCTGTGCAACTTCATGCCACTGCTGTTCTGTGATTGGTGGCCAGCCTGTATGGGGAGGACATGGAGTTCTCACACCTCTCAGCCTTATCAGGACTTGGCTGTGAGACCAAGACAGTCTGTGGTTGACCTCAAGGTGTCCTTGGCTGCCCCTCCTCCAGCTGCCACTCTCCAGCCCACTTCATTCCTTGATCCCAGCCAAGGTTGCTAAGAGTGGTGGCTCTGAAAAAAAAAGAAAAAAGAAAAGGTGGCTCCTGTGGGCTCCTTCCTGTTGGTGGGAATTTGAAAGGAGGGTAGAATAGCTGAAAAAGGCCTCCAGCCACACACTGGAAGATACAGAGTTTAGTCCTAGCTCCTTCTTCTTGGAGCTATGTTTCTGTGTGAGTGACTTCATCCCTCTAAGCCAGTTTCCTCATATGGGAAACAAGGGTGGTAATCCTTTGCCCAGCCTGGGGGAGGTGTTATTGTGATAGGAAGTGGGAGGATGTTTTGTGCATTGAGAAAAGACATGTAAAAATGCGAGGGTGGGCCGGACAGGGCTCATGCCTGTAATCCCAGCACTTACATCCCAGCTGAGGCGGGTGGATCACAAGGTCAAGAGATGGAGACCATCCTGGCCAACATGGTGAAAACCCGTCTCTACTAAAAATGCAAAAATTAGCCGGGTGTGGTGGTGCGCACCTGTAGTCCCAGCTACTCAGGAGGCTGAGGCAGGAGAATTGCTTGAACCCAGGAGGCAGAGGTTGCAGTGAGCTGAGATCGCGCCACTGCACCCCAGCCTCTGTCTCAAAACAAACAAACAAAAAAAGCCAGGGTGACTCCACTGTGCTGGTAGCTCAGGCTTATTCCTTGGCTCTAAAACAAGCCTGATGCTATCGCTTTTCCTGAGTTTTGGGACAGATCCACTGATGACGTTTGAAAGAGTGGGGTCTAAAGTAGGTGCTCACTAAATATTAGTTTATGCTTTAAAAGAAGTAGTACTGCTGTGTTCAGGAGCTCCTGAAAGACAGAGGGCTGGCTGGGTTGGCACTCTCTAGTCTCTTAGAGCAAGTAAGGTTTAGCTATCACCTGTGGGGATGGGACTCCAGGGCTGCCAGCCTCCCTCTCTGTAGCAGGTTTTTGTTGAGCCTCCATGGGGCTTGATGTTCAGGGAGAGTCATCTGGGAATGAAGCCTACATGGTGTTCTCAGGTACCTCTCGGTCCCCTTGGGGAGACCGATGGGATAATAAGATAAGGGCTAGGAGAGAGAGGCTGGCGTAGGGTGTAGAGAGGCCATGATTCTTCTGCAGAGAAGTGTGAGCATTGCTATAATCTTCAGTCATCAGCTCTCAGTGTGAAGAAAAGGGAGGCTATCCCACCTCCTACAAACAGAGGCCCCATCTGAGGTTGTCAGTATTGTCATTTATTTAGTGGCCCAGAACCTTCCTTTTTAAAGCACAGTATAAAACTAGAAGGAGGCTAGATTTGCAGTGCCTCACACCTGTAATCCCAACATTTTGGGAGGCCAAGGTGGGCAGATTGCCTGAGCTCAAGAGTTTGAGACCAGCCTGGGCAACATGGTGAAACCCCGTCTCTATAAAAAAAAAAAATACAAAAAATTAGCTGGGGCCAGGCACAGTGACTCATACGTGTAATCCCAACACTTCTGGAGGCAGAGGCGGGCAGTTAGGAGGCAGAGATGGGCAGATTCCTTGAGCCCAGGAGTTTGAGACCAGCCTGGGCAATATGGCAAAACCTCATCTCCACAAAAAAACACAAAATACTAGCCAGATGTGGTGGTGCACACCTGTAGTCCCAGATACTCGGGAGGCAAAGGTGGGAGGATCACCTGAGCTCAGGGAGGTCGAGGCTGCAGTGAGCCGTGATGACGTCACTGCACTTCAGCCTGGGTAAGAGAACAAGACCCTGTGTAATTAGAAAAAAAAAAAAGACTAGAAGGAAATGCCCCCAGGATGTCATGTGAAGGATCGACATTTTCCTGCTGAGAAAACAGCAAGCCCTCATTGTAATACAGATGGCAACGCCTGATCCTGTCACCTGCATGGTACAGTTAAGTGTCACTTTGGGTTTTCATGATATAAAGTGACACTTTTTCTTCAGGGACTCTCTGTGTATTGAAATCCACTCAATGATGAGTCACATGACCACAAGCTTCTCAAGTAAAACAATTCAGGGCTAAATTTTGTAGATCAAAAGGACTCTGACAGCTTTAGGAGAAATCCATGAACTATCAGCCTGATTTTTTGCACTCAAGTGTGATTGTTGGTAGAGCCACCTGCCCTGACCCTGAGAATGGCATGTCTGTGATCCTCACCATGATCTTAAATCACCATGTAAGACTGACCTTGAACTCAGCCTCTTTTCTGCTCACGTTCAACAGAAGGCCCTTCCAGGTGGGAGGAGAATGCTCAGTAGAGCCATATTAAGGGTAGACTTGGGTGACTTGAAATCCCTCTACACTTCCAGGCTTCCTGCCAAATCCTTGGCCTCACGTTGGAATTTTCTGGGAGCATGAGAATTCATTCCATAAAGCCAATCTGGTCTTAACATCGTTTGACATTGACGGTGATAATGCCAGGGATCAGGCTTTCTGAAGCACTTACTAAGCTTAGAAATCATCTGGCTATAGGCAGTCTCCCCATGGAGGAGACTGAAAGTTGTAAAACCTTAGCATGCTGAAGTCACTGTTTCCCCCACTACTCCAGCGTCTCCTCTACTCACAGACATCTCTGATTTTCTCACAACTTTGCATGTGTCCTCATGTTCTTCCTTTTCACCCAAGTATAGTCCCCCCAGTCAGCAGTCTGCACCTTTTCCTTTTTCAAAGACGAGAACCTGTCCGCAGTCAATCAATAAGCAGGTTTTAACTGAGCACTTACTAATTGCCACAGCACATCTTGATGCCCTTCATCCCTACCTCATGGGCCTCACTCTCACTGATAGGATTTTAGGCTCTCTTGGCCTAAACTTTTTTATTATTATTTATTTTTGAGACAGAGTCTTGCTTTATTGCTGAGGCTGAAGTGTAGTGGCATGATCATGGCTTACTGCAGCTTCGAACTCCCAGGCTCAGGAGATCCTCCCGACTCAGCCTTCCAAGAGCTGGAACAACAGGCATGTGCCTGGCTAATTTTTTGATTTTTTGTAGTGATGGGGTCTCGCTATGTTACCCAGGTTGGTCTTGAACTCCTAGGTTCAAGGAATCTTCTTGCCTTAGCCTCCCAATGTGTTGAGAGGCATGAGCCACGGCACCCAGCCGGCTTAAACCTTTTTTGCCCCTAATCTTTTGAACTCTTGAATTACCATCTAGCACACTCCTTCCTCTGTGCTGAACTCCCCACTCACTCCCCCAACTTCCTGCTCATACCTTCAACCCTTTCCCTGCAATCTGGCACCCACCCCCACTGCCCTCCTGAAGTTGCTCCCTCAGAGTGTTCCTGTGACTTTTCTCTTGCCTAATCTAATGCCGCCTCCTCCTCTGCTTCAATTTATGGGTTTTTTTTTTTTTTTTTTTTTTTTGAGACATTTAACCACCCACTTCTTGGAGTTCTGTCTTTCCTGGTTCGCTGGTACCTTGTGTACTTTCCTGGTTCATCTCCCGTCCCTCGGATGACTTTGCATCCCTTTGGGGATTCTTTTGCCTTGCAGCTATAACTGTGGTGTCCTTCCATGCATGACTTTAGCGCTTCACTCTGCCCTTGCTTCTGTCCCCCGCTGAGCTCTGCCATCTCCCTGGCATCAGCCATCACTTTTGGGCTGATGCCTCCAAAGTTGTACTCCTGTCAGGGTGTCTCACCTGGGCCCCTCCAGGGGTCTCTAGGGCATTCCTACTTGGGTATCTTGCTGTCTTCTCAGAGTTACCATGGTCCAAATGGAAGCAGCCATTTCTCCCTTCCTTTCCCAACCCAATTCTAACTTCTCCTTGAATTAGGCCAGGCTCCCAGACTTGAAACCTTGGTACCATCTTTGAAGGAGGCAAGACAGGATGTGGTTCAGAGAGGACTGCTAGAGTCATGTGGACATTAGGCCACATCACAGCTTGGCCACGAGCTGGTTATGTGGCCCCAGGCAGGGTACTTTAACTTCTCTGTGTATTGATCCTTCAATTATTAAAAAAAAAAAAAAAAGAAGTGATAATAGTTTCTTCCTCATAGATCTTTGGGAGGATAAAATGAGAGAATGTATATGAAGAGTTTAGTGCATTGCTTGGCACATAATTAGCCCAGTAGTCCAGAGGCCCTCAAGCATTTATTTAAGCTGTTCCTGTGGAGCACCCTTCATTTCCTGTGGGTCGGTTGGCTTCTCTTCTGAGAGTCAGGCCTTGTCACCCTTGCATTCTCATTGCTGGCTCACTTGGTTTTCTGCCCACTAGACTGTAAGCTCCCTGAGGCTAAGATTCTGGAATGCTCACCTTCATGTCCACAAGGCAGAGCGCAATGTCTGCCCAATAAATAAATGTCATAGCTTGGAAGCCATATTCTATTAAGTAATTTTATAATCTGTAGATCATATCTGGTATCTTTATTAGTGGTCTATAACTTCCAATCTTGAACAAAAATAATCTATAATGTACACTTAGAAATGTACAGCTTCCTGAACACTTTGGCATAAGTTACCCTGATAACTCCTCTCACCACATTGCTGTGAGCTTGCTAATAGAAGTATTATCCCTGTTTTTGGATGGGAAAACTGAGGCACAGAAAAGTTAAGTGACTTCCTCAAGAGAAATCAAAAACTTTCAAGTAATGTTTAGCCCCCTCCTGTGATTCTACCTGTTCCTGAATTTCTAGAACAGTCAGAACTACTCAGTTGACCAGAGTACGATGTGCATACCTCTCTGCAAAGCTCTGATCACACTGTTGGCAAGCCTTTTTTTTTTTTTTTTTTTTTTTTAGGACCAGATAATAAATATTTTAGACTTTGCAGGCCATATGGTTTCTGTCACAGCTACTCAGCTCAGCCGTAGTAGGGCAAAAGCATCCATAAATAATATGTAAGGGAATCGGCATGGTTATGTTCCAGTAAAACCAGCCCATGGGCCAAAGTTTGCTGACCCCTGCTCTAAGCAGAACTAATTCCAGTTGAGAATTAGCAGATACACTTCCCCCCAGCTAGCCTGTTCAGGAGTGTTTTGCTTTGCCGCTACCAAAAGAGCTTCAGCTAACAATTGCTTTTCATTTCCAGATCCTGTCTCAGAAAGAAGAGTGGGAGAGCAGGACTCAGCACCAACCCAGGAAAAACTCACCTCACCTGGCAGGGCTGCTGAAAAAAGAACAAAGGATGACAGTAGGCGGGTGGTGAAGAGCGCTCAGGACCTAAGCGATGTTTCCATGGATGAAGTGGGCATCCCACTCCGGGTACACTTAGAGGTCCTTCTTAGGCTTCTTCTTAAGCTGTGACAAGTGTACACCCTGAGTACATGTGAACCCCATCACACCATCATCTCTATAAGCCCCATGAGTGCCAGAGCCCCCAGGAGCTGTGCTCCAGATTTGGTGTACAACAGCTTTTCCCAAAGTGGGTGTTGGATGTTATAAGTCCTATGAATAAAGCATTTCGTGGTCAAGTAAATGTGAGGAAAAGCTGAGTGGGACCAAGTCAGAGAGATTTCTCTGCTATAGAACTTTTCAGAGGCTTTGAGTATGGAGTGTTCTAGGGACAATGTTATGGACAGTCTTCCTTCATTATTGTTCTGTGTGAAGCATGTTGAGAAATTCCTGGTCTAGGGTTAGACAATCCTGGGGAGAGTGGGAGGCCCAAGGTCCCTATTGACAGGTTCAGGAAGAAGATCTCCCTGGATGGGAGATCACGTGTCATCCCTAATGAGTAGGGAACACTAAGGGAACCTCAGAATGGATTCCACCAGCCATGCCTCCAGGACAGAGTAGGTCTCGTGGCATCCCTGACCCAGCTTTTCCCGGCAACACAGGCCTACCAGTCCTGCAGGCCCTAAGGAATTCCAGGGAACAGGCTCCAATGGACAAGAAACATTTAACATAAAGCTGGGCAACTTTTGGAACTGGATTCGGGTGAATTCCGTTCTTTTCCGTGTGTCTATCAGACCATTGCCTGCAATATGTTCCACTGTGAATTCCATTTAACAAATGTGTCCTTTTGGAGGAGGCCAGTAGAAACTACAGTGGGCTAAGCCTCAAAATAACTCTTCTCTGGTCCTAAGCAGTAATACAGAAGGAGAGTTATTCCTAAGAGAAATCACAACTACCATTTGCTGAGTACATTATCTCATTTAAGCATCACTTACCCGAGTGAGTAATGGATACTAATATCATTTCCATCTTATAGATGAGGAAACAGGGACTCAGAGGGATTTGTTACTTATCCAAGATTGCACAGCTTGTGGGTGACAGAATGGTCTGTCTGACTCCTAAACCCTTACCCCCTAACCATCGTGTTGGATGGCCCTTCCACTCACCTTCTCATCAGCTCTGTGACTTTGGGCAGTTTGCTTTGTCATTCTGTATCTCATTTTCTCTTCTGTAAAGTGGGAGTGAAATTAGCCACCTATCTGTCACCTTCCTTGTTTTATTTTTATCTTAAAAAACAAACAAACAAACAAAAAACAGCCATTCCAACTTTGTGGTTAGGGTGAAAACTCTGGCAGTGGATGCCGTAATGAGTTATGTTTTAATGTATGCATTCTAAATCTGGCCCTATGCAAGGTGACTCGGATACGTTGCTATTGAATAGTTTAGAATGGGTGGTGGCACAGCATGGTGAGCAAATATCCTTTGTCTCTTATATTTCTAGGAGACTTTCCTTCAGTTTGGCACAGTCTATATACAGAGGGATTCTCTCTAAAAATAAAATTTAAAATATTTAAAAATGGATACCTTTCAAGTGTATCGTCATCCACTGTTTTCAAACTCTGTATCCTTTCAGCCAAATATTACTCTGTAGACTGAGGTTTGGGACCCTTGGTTTTCTCTTTCTAAAAAGTTTTGCCTTTTTAAAAAAGGTAAATGTGGCTGAGTTTTGAATTCAGATATCATTACTTTCCATTTTGATTTTGAAATCATAGGAGGTCTGAAATGTGTCAAGATATTCATTTAATTTTTCTCTTTGCCTTTATTTTTCTACAGAACACTGAGAGATCAAAAGACTGGTACAAGACTATGTTTAAACAGATCCACAAACTAAACAGAGGTACTGATTTTCATTTGTAGAAGCTGTGCTGTGCTATGTGGCAATACACTGTTTTGTGGGCCTGAACTCACTTTGCTAGGATGCCAGAAGACTGGGTCCTGCAGTTGGACCTTATTAGGTACTGGTCTGCCTGAGCCCAGCCATGTACCTTCAGAGCATAGGGAGGAGCACTTGTGTGCCTGCCTCAGAGTTGGAATTTGAGATCTGCTCTCAAATCCTCCCTCCCAGATGTGGAATGCAGCAGGCTGAGCCCAGCACTGTGCTTGTGCTCCAGCATCTGTCTGCCTGGGATGTGAGCAGCTCCATCTCCCACCTGCTTCCAGCTTTAGGTACATCTCCCTGTGTCAGCCCATGACTGCCTTGTGGGCAGAGTGAGTTGAGAACGCACCAAACTGGGAATTAAGAGCACTGTTCTCTGGCCGGGCGCAGTGGCTCAAGCCTGTAATCCCAGCACTTTGGGAGGCTGAGGCGGGTGGATCGCCTGAGGTTGGGAGTTCGAGACCAGTCTGACCAACATGGAGAAACCCTATCTCTACTGAAAATACAAAATTAGCCAGGCGTGGTGGCGCATGCCTGTAATCCCAGCTACTTGGAGACTGAGGCAGGAGAATCACTTGAACCCAGGAGGCGGAGGTTGCGGTGAGCCA
This sequence comes from Rhinopithecus roxellana, assembly GCF_007565055.1. NCBI lineage: Eukaryota > Metazoa > Chordata > Mammalia > Primates > Cercopithecidae > Rhinopithecus > Rhinopithecus roxellana. Next base: position 78,080,668 of record NC_044559.1, read on the forward strand.
AGATTGCGCCATTGCACTCCAGCCTAGGCAACAAGAGTGAAACTGTCTCAAAAAAAAAAAAAAAAAAAAAAATGTTCTCACCTGGATTGAGTCCCCCAAGCACTCAGGTAACCTTGGACCAATCATGTACCTTTCTGTGTTTGTTCTGCTTCCCTTCCTCCAGAGGATGTCACAGGGTCTAAAGGGGAACACATTTGGCCTTGTGAAGTAGAATTTATAGTACGCCTCTCAGGCTGTGTTAATATGAACAACAATCTTCCCCAGCTGAGAGCCAGCTCTTGGCAGATAGCCCTGAGAGTCAGTCAGGAGCTGACACACCAGAGCCCGCTCAAGCTGAAAGAGCAGCGCTTCCAAATCAGATGCCGGCTGGGCAATCAGCAGGTGACCCAGCATGGAGAATCGCAGGCCAGTGCTTGGGCAGGACATGACCCTACCGGCTCCCATTGCTGCCTGTGCCACCAGTCAGCTGACAGGCGGGATGTACCTACACCATAGGAAGGGTACCACTCCTCCCACGGGCAGAGCATCCTGCCCTTCCCCTTACCCAAATCCAGTCTGGCTGTCTGGCATGGATGACACATGAAGGCAAAGAGAAAGTGTTCTGGTCAGTGTTCCCACCTAGGCCCAATCTGTCTGATGAGCTGCAAACGCCAGCTAGCATCACTATTAATTAACTCCCTCTGGGTTCAAAGTGAACCTGGGTGTGCCCCTGTTCAAACTATTTCTCAATATCGAAGTGCTCCAAATATTGAGGCGTTTAGCATTTCCAAGTCAAGAGTAAATCCACTGTGGTTGGGTGGATGAGCGTGGTCACAGTGGTGAAACTAAATGCTTGGATTTCTGTGATCAGATGGGGTCATCTCCACTCATCACTTCCTGAAGTCACTGCCCATTTCCTCTTGCAATCTGTGACTCTCTCACCTTTAGACCCTGCTTTGAAAGCCTAATTGCAGAGATATGAATGCATGTAAATGTGCAAAATATGTAATTTTGCCCCACAGGCAGCTTTGGTCTTCTCATGTTATAGTTCTTAATCTAAATTATAGGTGCTAAACAAAACTACCTGCCTTAATGGTAGGCAGAGGTATTTGAAAAATTAATGATCTACTTGTTTGCCGAATGTCCACAACACAAGCTTTGATTTAAAAAAACATTTTAGGATAGCATGTTTATTACATATTATTTATTATCAACTTAATATTTCTTGCCTATCAAAAGTAAGAACCTGAAGCTTTATGTTAAATGTTTCTTGCCCATTGGAGCCTGTTCATGGGAATTCTTTGTCTAAGAAGAATAATGGTATTGTCTCTTTCAATGTGTCTCGGTAATTCAGGCAAAAGGACTGGATTTTTAAAAGCAGTTTGAATTTCTTTCATATCACTAGTGAAGCTTAGTATGTTCCAGAATTCAAGGAGCCTAACTTGTATGTGGATTCCTACTCGTTTATTCTCTCCATTTGTATCTTCCTCTATTCTCTCTCCCAAACCTGCTCCTCTGCCTAGACACTCCTGAAGAAAACCCTTATTTCCCTACGTACAAATTCCCTGAACTTCCTGAAATCCAGCAAACTTCTGAAGGTACCATAAACTTAGACAGCATATCTGTTGTCCGAGCTTTAAATTAATTCTTATAGTTCCATTGTAGGCATAAGATTTGGGCTTTTAGATTTTGTTTTCATAGTCGTTTTTGGCTGGTGAAAATTTTATTTCACTCATTTGCATGATGTGCTATGTTAAAATAACTAAATCCTTCCTAATTCATTAATCTATTTTTAAGTGTGATGCCCGTGTGCTTTAATAACACTAAAATAGGTAATCAGTCATTCAAAAGAGTCAATTGGGATTTGTCACTTCCTCTACTTCCTGGTGGATAGTTTCAAAATCCACTGCTTTTCTCTGCTACAGAGGACAATCCTTACACTCCCACCTACCAGTTTCCTGCATCTACTCCTAGTCCTAAGTCTGAAGGTAATTAAAGGAAAATTGTGTGCCTCTCTTTGTACTGGTGCTGCTACTTTCTTTTTTACCTTGGGGTTTTTTCTGGTGGCTAAGGGCTGCTTCTCAGTCATTTGCTTCCCTCTAACCTTGTGTTTTGTGGTGTTGTCTCACTCCTTGCTGACTGTATCACCGGTGTCTATCCAGATGGTATTTTAGTCCTATTCCCCTAGGGTTTACATGATTAACAGGGTAGCCAGTGTTAGCTTAGTTATAATGCTTTGAACATGTGGGGCTCTGGTAAAAGCTGCCTTTACCCAACTACCCAAGGCTTTGTACCTGAGGTGGTCACCTGATGCTGGTGGTTGAGCAGTGAGTGACTCAGGGAAGCTGAGTCATTATAGTGGGTGGGCAGGAGGTAGATCGGCAACCGTCAACAGGAAAATTACCCGGTTCTCATGCCTGCAACGAACTCATTGCTGGGGCCCTCTTTTCATGGGCCCTCAGGGTATGTCTCTTTGGTAGGGAATTCCTAAAGAGGTATCCAGGTATAAGATTCAGTCATAGTGGGAGATGACATTTCTTGAAAATAAGGGTTTTAGCTAAGCTGGAAAACATTTTATGAAAGAGCTGGATGGGAATTTGTACCTGATGAAGACAGCCACATTTGTGTCTAAGAAATATTATTTTGGGGGCAAAAAGTCTAAGTGTCAAGGAAGTTTCTAAAATGTGAGTTAGGGGCAACATCTTAAGAATTATCCTAATAGCAGGGATTATCTGATCTTTGGATGAGTAACCCAGAAGAGGGTGAATAGATATGGTATGGAGGAGGAAGTTTTGTTAAATACTGTTCTAGGATGAGACGTTGAGTGCTCTGAACTTCATTCATTCAAGTAGTATTGAACGCTTGCTGTGTGCCAGGCACTGTCGTTGGAAGTCATGCCATGAATAGGACAGGTACCCTGTCCTCAGAAGTTCCCATCTAGCAGAGAGTTCAGCAAGGCCACTTCAGCTTACTGTGTCCAGTGTGGGGGCAGTTGTGACAGCATGTGTCCAGAATGCCACAGAAAACCTTGCCGGCACACAGTGGGTCCTCAGTAATACCTGGAAACACTGATGAGTGAAGGCTTTGGACTATGGAGCCAGAGTTCGTTCTTAGGGATGAATGCTGGTGCCACAATCTTGATACTTCTCTGCTCTAATCAGCTCAGCAGACCATCCCTCTCAGCCCTTCTCATCATTGATAAAGTTATTCATTTGATCATTCACCAAACTCTTATTGATCAGTCATATATGAGATGACGCACTGGGATGTGTTGGATACAGTTAAAATACCATAGTCCATTTTTGGTCTCTCATATGCCCCGGCAATTAGTTTCCAACCATTTCATGCCTGGGGCCTATTTTGAATGGAAAGAAAGGTCTACCAAATAAACCCAGACTTGCAGAACTAAAAGCTGATAATTTAATTCTGATCAGTGACTTCCTCAAGGCCAAGAAGAGTCTATTTGGTGTAGAGAGCCTAGTCTTTCTGTCTCATGGTACTGATTACCACACACAAGCATTGGTGAAAAAACAACTGACTGAGTTGAGTTAGGGAGTTCTTTTCAGAATAATTTTGACTAGTTGCAATTTTTGATTTGTGCTTCATTTGGACTTGTGAACCTAGCCAAACTCGTAAGATAAGAGTTTCGTTTAAGGCAAAAAGCACAGCACATGCAGAAGGCACAGTATCCCACGGGCACAGGCAAAGGAAGGCCCACTTGAAGAAGTCCTGTGGAGGGGAACAGTGGCTCCCATCGGACTGGAAGACTGCCTTAGGCCTGCCACAGGCAGCACCCACAGCTTCCACAGTCAGCTTGGCTGTTGGTCCAAAGACAAGGTTTCATGGCTGCACAGCCAGAGCTCCCGTGTCATCAGCCACCACACCTAGCAACCACTGCTGGCGATCATGTCTAATTTTTGGCATGCATCGAGTCCAGCATATGAAGGAACTGGATTTCTTTTGCATAGAGGCATAAACAGTAAGGGATGTCATGATAACTTGTCACATATAATTTAGAAGCAAACCTTACTACTTTTTAATTTTCAGAGACCGAAAGGAAGAAACAGTCTTAAAAAATAAAAAGGAAAAAATTAGATTGGACATTAAAAAATTAATAGCAAAGATGATTAGACTTTAACACAGTTTCTAAAAAGACATCCTCCCTGGAGATCTTTTAAAAATAGGGTAAATTCCATCTCACGCCCCCACTCCTGCCTAGATGACATATCCAGGCATAGATCACTGATGTGTTCAATTAGATCAAGGCTTCTTACAAGTGAAGGAAACATTTGAGCTAGATCATTTTAAATAATCACAGGATTTTGGTTTTGAGGGTTTTTTGTTTTTTTTTTTTTTAAACCATTTCAAGAGAGTCTCTGGATTTCTTAATCCTTGATTTGTTGTGTTCATGTTGTCTGTGAGCTCTGGCAGGGCCTCATCAGCCCTGTCCGTGGTGCTGCTCCAGCCCCATGCTGCCCAGTAGGTGGCCCTGCGCTCTGTGCACATCCGTCTTAACATAGGAAAGATGTATGCCTTTCAAAGAAAGGCATTCAAGACAGATTGGCACCGAGTGGAGGCTCTACCTATAGATGTTAGTATGCATTAAGAAACCACGTTACTGAGAAATCTGAGCCATCATTCCAGAGTCTCTCTCCTGGGGAGAAGTTTGTTTTTACCGCTGGGTTTTTTTTTTTTGTTTGGTTTTAATTCAGAATTTGGAACTAGAATTATTTATGATAGACCTATCAAAGCCTAGCCTAAGGGCTGCCTTCCCTGTCTAAATTCTAGTTTTTTATACGGTATAAAACAGACATTTCTGAAGATCTCGAAGCTGATTCTCCTCAATAGTAAGCGACTGTGTGAAAGTTTGTTTATGCTGGCTTAGCAACCTTCTTTTTCCCCCAGCTACAGTGAAAAAGCAAACTTCTGGCCAGACTTTTAGCCTATAAATAGAGTTATCATGTCTCAGTCAATGAGGGTTAAACTGTTCTTTTTTAAAAAAGAAAACTTTGTAAATTCCAAGAAGGGGCAGTCACTTTTAGTCATTTTGTAATCTTGGAGACTGTTGTCTGTGGGATGGAAGAGATGTTAGCAGAAGGCAGAGGGGCAAACTGTGCAGAAACAGCTTCAGAAATGCAGTCCCCCACCTTCTCCCCTGCTGCTTTAAGCAACAGCAGTGTGGTGGCCAACATCTCAGCAGCCCAGAGTGGTAATCCTGTTAATAATAATAGTCTTATAATGACATCACCACCACCTCAGTGACTATGTGGCTGTCATTAATTGAGCCCTTGCCACATACAAGGTTCTCTGCTGAATATATCACTATTGTTATCTCATTTTCATTCTCCCAGCAGCCCCATGAAGTAACTCTTCATTTTATCAATGAGGAGTATTAGGCTCAGAGAGATTCGGTAATATATGCAAGATTACACAGTAAGTAGCAGAACCAGGATTCAGACCTAGGTGTTTGGGGCTCCATAAACATAGGCTTTTACTCACGCTGCTATACTGCCCTGCGGATTCCTTTCCCCCTCCTGACTCTGTGTTCTTGGTTGTCCTCTTCTTGCCCAGAGGCTCTCTGGTACCGACTCCAGGCATTCAGCTTCCCCTGAGTCAGTCCTGCCTCAGTCTGCTAAGCCAGTACCTCCCAGATGGTGCCTGGAAATTTATAAATAGGGACCAGGCACAGTGGCTCATGCCTGTAATCTCAGCACTTTGGGAGGCCGAGGTGGGCGGATCACCTGAGGTCAGGAGTTCGAGACCAGTCTGGCCAACATAGTGAAACCCTGTCTTTACTAAAAATACAAAAAAAAAAATTAGCCAGTGGGTGTGGTGGCAGGCGCCTGTAATCCCAGCTACTTGGGAGGCTGAGGCAAGAGAATCACTTGAATCTGGGATGCAGAGGTTGCAGTGAGCCAAGATTGCACCATTGCACTCCACCATGGGCAACAGAGTGAGTCTCTGTCTCAAAAAAAAAAAAAAAAAGAAAGAAAGAAAGAAAGAAAAGAAAGAAAGAATATATAGTTAGGAAAACTCCCCAAGTGATTGACAGACAGGATTGAGAACCACTGGGATGGGGAAATACTAGTCTTTCCCAGCCCCTAAAAAGAGGTGAAGAAAATTGGCCAGATGCAATTTTGGGAATATGGATATAGGATGAGAATGGAGAATGCAGATTTTAAAGAATTAGCACCCCCTACTCTGAACATGCCCAAATGATGTTGGCTCACTTGGCACATTTGATGTCAAGAAGAGGGAAAATATTTTCAAATAATGGCTCAGAATTTGCAGCAAAACTAAATAACTGGTATGTTACTTCATGGTCCATGGCCTCTCCTGACTTTCCATGGCCTGTGAGGACCCGCTGGACCATGTCAGCAAGAAGGTGAGTCCAGGTGAAGCCCCAGAGACCAGCTTTTTTCCCGTGCTTTCGGATGCCTCTTCTACCACTTCAGGCTGGTGGTGGCCACTGCCACCTCTCGGTGATGTCCCTCAAGACACCACCTCTAGGCATCCCCAGGTTGTGGTGTCAAAATGGTCTGTCTCAGTGCTTCTTCCTCATTCCTAGATGAGATTGCACTAAGGCAATGATTTAAAGATGCTCATCTGCTTAGACACAGCTGTAGTTGAGTTAAAATAATTCTCTACTGGCCTTACAGAATTTGTAAGAATAGCTTTGTTTTGCTTGATTTCAAGCAAATAATTCTATTGTGAAGATGCTTGGCCGGGATCTGTGCCTCCTGCCTCGGACTCCAGCCAGTATTGCCCAGGGGAGGGGTTGAGTTGCTCTCCTAACGAGAGCTTCCCAGGAGAGCTCCGCCTAGCAAGTGCAAAAGCCATTGACTGGCCTGCGGGATAGTTAAGAAACGTAGCAGTTACTCCCTTTCCACCTTCACAGCCCAGGAGTTTGATAGCACATGAAGATGGTGAGTCTTCTTCTAACCCTATGGTTCTCCCAAACTTTCTCCTTTAACTTATTTTTTTGCTCCACCTCATTCTCTTCTTCAGAGTTCTGTTTTTTCTCTGACTATGTCTTCTATAACTACTGTACACCCTACCCTGGTCTTTTTTTGCATTCTTTAGAACTTGATGCCACATCTGTAATCCCAGCTACTCAGAAGGTCAGGGCAGGGGGACCCCCGAGCCCAGGATTTTGAGGCTGCAGTGAGTTACTCCCTCCAGTCTGGGCGACAAAGCAAAACCCTGTCTCTTAAAAAACAAACAAACAAAAAAGAACTTGAACTTGATGGCCTTTAGCTAAAATATAGACAGCTTTGTAACGCTCTCCCCCAGGTTCCCTGGGCTTCCTGATGTCTTTGCCCTTTTGTTTGCTCTTCGCGTCCCACCCCGCCCAGACTCAGTACCCAACTCTACATCTGCGTCTTTCCCCCGACTATTATTTTTGTTCATGGGGGTCATGTATGACTATCTTTACCCTTTTATCCTGTCTCTTCCTAAGTGTGAGGGGTAAAGCCAGAGGAGGATTTAGGTTGAGCAGTGGAAGAAAGATTGTGTCAAAAATGAGCCATTAATATTTGGAAAATTGTTTTAAGTTTAAAAGCCTGAGAAATGCATAAAATTGAATTGAATTGATACAGGCAAGTGGTTATGCAAATGATTTTTGCCCATCCTCCCATTTTAGTCAGTTATGTAGTTTTTCAGAACAACTTTCAACCAGTACTTTCTTCAGTTGTCTTTGAGATTTTTATAAATTAAAGAAAAAGAAACAGAAAAAAAAGTGATTTGGAAGCTCATTTAAAGTCACTGCGGTTGAAAAAGCAATTATGTGGCTCCTGGCAGTTGTAGGAGAGTAGCTGTCCCCAAATTGAGCTACCAAGGACAGATTGCCAAAGCCCAGAGAAGAATCATTGTGTAAACATTAGAGCCCAGCAGGACCTTCAGAGGCCTAAGTGAGTTGTTTACCCTGTGTAAATCCCATGCAGTGTTACAGCTTCCTGGAAATCACTGGCATAGGAAGGTCTGAGTGTTGCTGCCAAGGTTTGATGTCTGCTGCTTGGAGCTCTGAGGAGCACAATTAGCATGTGGTTCCACCATGAGCAGAAACCACAAGATTTCTGCACAGCTGAGCCCACTCTGGCATTGTTTTAAAGGCCCTTGGAGAAATACTGAAGGCAGAGCTTCAGGTGCTAGGTAATAGACAATTTGAGAAACATTTCATTTAACGTGTCTTAACTATGTTAAGCACCCTTGTCTCATTTGGCTGGCTCTGGTGTGGAGAAATGCAGACGTGCTCCTTACACTGTTTTCCCATTCCTTGGTATTTCTAACTGCATACCCATCTTCCCCATTGTGGACTTAGCCTCCCAGGAAAAGGCAGCAAGGAGCAGCAACTATTAATAGAAGGTGTACAGGCCAGGCGCGGTAGCTCACGCCTGTAATCCCAGCACTTTGGGAGGCTGAGGCAGGTGGATCACCTGAGGTCAGGAGTTCGAGACCAGCCTGACCAATATGGTGAAACCCTGTCTCTACTAAAAATACAAAAATTAGCTGGGCATGGTGGCAGGCGCTTGTAGTCCCAGCTACTTGGGAGGCTGCGACAGGAGAACTGCTTGAACCCAGGAGGCGGAGCTTGCAATGAGCCGAGATCGCACCACTGCACACCAGCCTGGGCGACAGAGCAAGACTCTGTCTCAAAAAAAAAAACCAGATGTAGCAAGAGTGACTCAGTGTTACCCATTGTCCCTGGAGACCAGCAAGAGGAAAACTAGAAATGTGAGGCAACTCAGAAAACTTGCTTAAACATCACTGAGGGCGAGGGGATGCAAAAATCGGGCAAAGGCTTCAGGGGCCGGAAACTGGCTCAGCCAACAGTGCAGTGCATGCCTTGAGTTTCAAGACAGCATCTTTCTCTACCTCTTCTATAAGAACATGGTAATAGAGTAGCCGGTCTTTCAGCTTTCCCAGGATTGGGCAGATGAAGCTGGGGTGAAAGAACGAAGTGGGCATCTCTGTCCTGGGGCTACGAGATGGCATGGGGAAGTTTAATCTGAAAGACCTTGAATCCATTTCTACTTTGTCTTTCTCACCCTGCAGCCAAGGGCAAATCTTCTCAACCTACTTGGGCTTTAGTTTCCTTGTCTGTAAAATGAGGTATTTAGTTCCTCTTGGAGTTTTTTGCAAGGTTTAAGTGAGATGACGTTAGTAAATTACCAGCCATTGTTAGTCACTTAACAATGGGAGCTACAATTATTATTTTTATTCATAAGCTGAGGTAAAATATTCTTCCATTAGATTTACAAGACAAGCATCAAAAATTAAAATAGATTTTACATGCCCTAGAACTTGTCCTGCTTTATAGTTGTTCAGATGAATCTATATGACTTCAGTTGGTCCTGTTAAAAGTTCATGAGCTGAAATCCACATATCAGAACCTGTGGATCCTTTGAGAGAAATGAAGACTTGTTCACAGAGACTCCCCTGCTCCATTTTAACCTGGCGTGGGTAAGATTTCTCTACCGACACTGAATAAGAAACAAGTGGCTTTTTTTTTTTTTTTTTTTAGAGAGAAATTCTTGCTCTGTCATGTCACCCAAGGCTGGAGTGCAATGGTACAGTCATAGCTCACTGCAGCCTCAAACTCCTAGACTCAAGCCATCTTCCCACCTCAGCATCCCAAGTAGCTAGGGCTGCAGCTGTGCGCCACCATGTGTGGCTAATTTTTAAAAATTTTTGTAGAGATGGGATCTCACTGTGTTGCCCAGGCTGGTCTTGGATTTCTGGCCTCAAGACATCCTCCCTCCCTAGCTTCCCAAAGCATTGGGATTACAGGTGTGAACCACCAGTCCCGTCCAAGAAAGGAGCTTTAAGCACTTCAATTCTTCAGATGCCTCTGTTACCTGCATCCCCCAACTCCAACTTTCCTGCTTCTCCTTCTCCTTTTCAAAGTACATATACTGTTAAACTTCCCAAGTAGTGCTGTTTTTTTCCCCATCTTACAAGAACTATTTCTCATTTTCTTCTTCCTTTTTTTTTTGCTTTTTTCTTTTTGAGACAGACTCTCACTCCATCACCCAGTCTGGAGTGCAGGGGCATGATCTTGGCTCACCTCAGCCTCTGCCTCTGGGGTTCAAGCAATTCTTCTGCCTCAGCCTCCCAAGTAGCTGGGACTACAGGCGCATGCCACCACGCCTGGCTAATTTTTGTATTTTTAATAGAGATGGGGTTTTACCATGTTGGGCAGGCTGATCTCGAACTCTTGACCTCAAGCGATACACCTACCTCAGCCTCGCAAAGTGCTGAGTATTTCTCATTTTCTTCTAATAAACCTTCTAGAGTTCCACGTTAGAAAACTCTAGAGAGAAACATTTTTTAAAGAGCTCAGGCTTAAAAAACAAAACAAAACAACAACAAAAAAACTCTAAATATTTAAATGCCACTCCTCTCCATCCAGTGAAAACTTTGCTTCTTACTTCATGAACCAGGTAATAGTTATAAATTAACTTTCATCTCATCATCTACTAATAAGCTGTAATTTCTCCGTGAGATGTACAGGGTTTTGAGCTAAAATGCTAGGCTACATTTTAAGCAGTGCATACATCAGCTTCTAACTAAGCTAACTTTTCATTCGGGCATTTTCATTGCAGCACTTTTTCTAATCAAGTCCCTGTAATCAAGGCTCATTTTTAGTTTTCTTTGACATCATGGCATTTTGTCAGTATAATCAGACGTTCTGTTTTAAAAGACAAAAAACTGGAAACATACAATTTTTCAGAATAATCTTCCAAAAAATCTTTTTCTGGATCCCACTTTATCTCCTTCCCCTGTTCTATTTTTAGAAGATAACATAAATAAGCTTACACTCTCACTTTAAAATAGTGAAAGGCTTGGCTGTGTTGGTAGGAAAAAAACCTTAAGCCCTGTTCAACCTTGATATTGATAAATTCTTAAAAGTGAGGGAAGGAAGTAGGGGAAAAGGCACTTTGGTACCTGATGCCTGTCCCTTATTTGGGCCAAGGGAGACCTGAGACAAATAAAAATGGGGAAAAGAGGGGACAAGAAGTAGTGATTGTTAGAGAGGCTGTCTGAACTAATAGCAATGTTAGTTTATTTATATTTCACAAAATATTCTGGCCTTGTCTCTTCTGAAACTTCAAATGATTTGTATAGAAACAAGGACTTGATTAACATGAAGTCACCTCCATACAGTGGATTCTTCGACTTGTCTTTGTGGGTTCATGTGCTTTGCTAAAGTTGTCATGAACTTTAGGGAAAGAGTTGGGTCTTCATTCCATGTATGTGAATTTTGAATCCAGATTAGCAAGATGTTAGAACATGGGAAAGGCTAGCTATTTCAGACTAACTCTTTTTGGAGTAATGCTTTGGAGGGATCATCATGGATGTAGTGACTAGATAGAATGCATTTTCGGGACAGTCCCACTTTAAAAACCTGTTCCCATCGATGTGCCTGTGGTCTGATTTTTAGTTCAGAAAGTACAACCACTTCCACAAGGGGTTCAGATCTTTATACGTTCTGCAAGTTTTAGAACCCAGTGTCAAGCCTATGTAGGGATGTGTGTCATGCCTTTGGAGAGCCACCTCCCACCATAGAGACACATGTGAGTTTGATTTGTTCCAGAGTTGCAGTTTAGATACTCACTCTGAGTAGTACCTTTGCAGAGGAAGCCGTTTAACCATGGGTCTATTGTGTTCCAAGGAAACAAATCTACTCAGGGAACCAGACTGAGGTGGAATCAAAACAAATTTTGATGAGGATTTTCTTAAATTCTTCTCTTAGCTGCAGAACTTCTTTGTTAATGATGTGTATGAAAGCTTACCATATAAAACAGGTCAAAGCCGAGGCAAGGAGCTAGAAAACCCACCCTCTGGGCCTCTCCTTCCCATCCAGTAGCAGCCCGAGGCCCTGCTAAGAGGCCTTTCAAGACACTGTTGAACTTGGTGGGCTTAACCATACACTGAGCTGGCACAGCCGGGGATCCATCTCAGCCCCTGCTTCCCATTCAGCCAGACCCAGACCCTGCATTCCAGCTTTGGTTGTGTGGATCCTCTGGAGGAGGACCCTTGGCTGTTTGTCCCCATGCATTTCTTGATGTCAGGCAGCAGCCTCCGCCAGTTGTGACTGTCCTGCCTGGACTACAGGTTTGGTTGGATGTGCTCTACAAACCTTGCTCCTCTCAAATGTGCGCTGCCGTGGTGTAGCGTCCGGCGCTTCACTCTACTTCCCTCTGCTGGGATCCCTAGGGGGGCTGGATGCTTGTACCGGACTGTGGAAATGGGGAACATACAACTTGGTTCTCTTACCTTCGCCAGACTTCTCCTGACTACATTTTGTTTTGTTCAATAGATGATGATTCAGATCTGTACTCTCCCAGATACTCGTTTTCTGAAGACAGTAAGTGACTTCGAATAACCTGATTGTAGGGGAGGAAGGGAAAGTGGTGGATGAGGGAAGATGATCACGCTGTTTTCAGTTTTCGTGTTTTAAGTCTTTTGTCTGCACTGTTTCTCCAGCAAAATCTCCCCTTTCTGTGCCTCGCTCAAAAAGTGAGATGAGCTACATTGATGGTGAGAAGGTAGTCAAGAGGTCGGCCACGCTACCCCTCCCAGCCCGCTCTTCCTCACTGAAGTCAAGCCCAGAAAAGTAAGTGCCCACTTGTCTCTCATTCATCCAGCCTGGGCCTCGTCGGTGTTCGCTGAGACCTAGGAGCCTCCATTCTTAGGAATGTGGAATTTTGAGTCTGTCCCCTGTCACCTGTTAGCAGTGACTTCTTATTTCTTAGCCTCAATGTCCTCCTCTGTCAAATGGGGATAAAAATAGCATGGTTCCTAGTAAGGATAGTGTAAGGATAAAATGAGATAATGCATGTAAAAATTCCTGGTAGCACTTGGCTCAGAGTATGGGCTTAATTAATATTGACTATCATTATCATCACTTTTTACATTTTCACAAGAGAAATCTTAACTGCAAGTTTTGTCACATGTTGTCATATTCTTTGTGCATACTGTGTTCACATATTCATAGCAATGACTATAACTTTAAAAAGAAGCCACACTTTTTAATGTCCATTTACTCATACAACATGTATTATTGAGACATAAGCCCTGGACCTGTTCTAGTGACGACATTGATAAATCTCTTAAAATGCCTGCACCAAACAACACCGTTTTCTTTTTCTTGAGTTTTTTTTTTTTTTTTTTGAGACGGAGTTTTGCTCTGTCGCCCAGGCTGGAGTACAGTGGTACAATCTCGGCTCACTGCAACCTCCGCCTCCTGGGTTCAAGCAGTTCTCATGCCTCAGGCTCCCAAGTAGCTAGGACTACAGGTGTGCACCACCACTTGTGGTTAATTTTTGTGTTTTTTTAGTAGAGACAGGGTTTCACCATGTTGGCTAGGCTGGTCCCAAACACCTGACTTGAGTTCTTATCTCTAAAAATGCCCTCTGAAGCAACCTTCTCATGCTATTTGGACAGGTGTTCCATGCATCTTCCAGCCCCAACTTACACCACTTCTCAACTCACAAAAGGCTCTGGCCAAACAAAATTATTTACTTCTTCCTTAAATACACATCCAATTTCATACCTCTGTACCTTTTCCAGTCCCACAGACAAATTAATGGCTGTTTTAAAAGCACCACACAAACTTAAGTGGCATCTACCTAGGAGTTTGATAATTAATTTGAAAAGAAAGCTGGGTATACCTGCAAATCCCTTATAGGTGCCTTCATCCAGAACCCACTGGGTGTATTCTCTGCAGATATATTATGGAAGGATATAGGTATATATAAATCATTATCTGCCTTCAAGAAGTTTACAGCCTTGCATGAAAAACTTAATATAATCACAGAGCAAAGTGCAGTAATGCACAAATAAAAAATGTGCAAAATAGAGCTTATAGTAACCAAAACAGTTTGGTACTAGCATAAAAGCAGATATGTAGACCAATGGAACAGAATAGAGAACCCAGGAACAAATCCACACACCTATTGTGAACTCATTTTCCACAAAGGTGCCAAGAACACACACTGGAGGAAAGACAGTCCTTTCAGTACATGGTGCTGGGAAAACTGGCTATGCAGAAGACTGAAGCTAGACCCCCATCTCTCACCATATACCAAAATCAGTTACTGACTTGAATCTAAGGTCTCAAACTATGAAACTACTATAAGAAAACATTGGGGAAAATCTCCAGGACATTGGTCTGGGCAAAAATCTCTTGAGTAATATTTCACAAGCACAGGCAACCAAAGCAAAAATGAACAGATGGGATCACATCAAGTTAAAAAGCATTTGTACAGCCAAGGATACAATCAACAACGTGAAGAGGTAACCCAGTTACCTCTTCCCTATTCCAGTGTGGAACAGGGAAGAATGCAATTATGGTAGCAGCTAACATTTATTGTGTGGTTACCATGGGCCTGGTACTCTGCTCAGTGATTTACATGCTCTGTCTCATGTAAAATGTTTAGTCCTTACAACAACCCCATTCTTCAGATGAGGAAACTGAGATACCAAGAGGTGAAATACTTGTCTAAGATCACCTCGCTAGCAAGGGGTGTGGCAGGATTTGAACCACAGTCAACTGGCTCCAGGACCTGTGTTCTCTCTCACTGCATTAGTGTGAGTGGGAAGTACAGACATGTCTGTGGAATGAAAAGCCCATGAGAGTGAAGCAAGGTGAAAGATTTTTCCAGAGCCAGCTTTGATGCTGCTGCCACCTCCTTTCCTGTTGCTTTCTCCTCTCCCCTTCCTGGTGCCTGGTTTTGAGCACAGGACATCTCAAACCTTTTGTGAAGCAAACACCAAAGTTTAACTGGTTGTTTTGAGAAGCAAACCAGCACAACTAAATTGTTCACCCTGACTCCGATTTTATGCTTTGGATATAAAGTTCTTTGATTACACTGCAGCCATCCAAAGTCAGACTGTGTCAGAAGCTAATGCCAGTTGTCATGAAAATACCTCTAATAGAATTTTCTTCTACAGAAATGACTGGGAACCCCCAGATAAGAAAGTAGATACAAGAAAATACCGTGCAGAGCCCAAAAGCATTTACGAATATCAGCCGGGCAAGTCTTCCGTTTTGACCAACGAAAAGATGGTAATGTGCATATTAAAGTTCTTTTGTCTCACCTTGCCCATGTTCTTTAATCAGAATGCATTGTGCAGTTGGATTACATTCTTTCCCCTTTGAAATAGACTTGCTTTATTTTGAAGACAATGACAAAAATGAAGTACTTTTACCATTTTCATTTTTGCAGGTGTTCATAAAACAAGTCCCGCGAGTCTGCCCTTAAAAAATCCTCTTATTGTGGCTCTGTTGCTCTTTTTGTGCATGGTTTTAACTAATATTAATTTTTCTACTAACATAAAGGTTGATTTTGCTGCTGTCTTTTTTTAAATGTCGAAGTGTTCATTTATCAGACTTGTCATTAAGTGGACTGAAGTCCAGTTTTTTTTAAGTGACTCTGAACAGGCATAAATTTTGTACAAGTTGCTAGAACATCATTAAAAGCTACATAACTAATAGGATGTTGTGACTTGGAAAAAAGGCCCCAGGCTGTTAGAATCTATCTTTTAGCTCTTCCTTTTTTGACAAGTGCAATATTGAGAACTAATTTCATGTTCGACCTGGTTTATGATTCCCTATAACAGTTCACATCTCTAAGCAATTATGGGTGGGGAAAATGGTATATATGCATATAGCAGACCACCCTGGAAAAGCGGCCTCTTCTGTGAAACAGGAAGAATTCTTACGCATTCAGTAGTTTCATACCTGCCAATCATGCGTCCTTTTATTCACCCTTCATTAGGAAAAGCTGGTTTGGAATTGTGATCCTAGTTAAGGGGTTCTCCAAAGCTTCATAAACATTGCAGTCCTCCAGCGGGACAGCAGGATGGAATTATTATGCTGGGGGTTGGTTTTTATTAAAATATGGTCACCACAATGTGTGCAGAATAAGCAGGCCTCTGAAATGCAGGCTCAAATTGTGTTCCCTTTGCCTCTTCGGCTCTACATGTTTTGAAAGAAGAATCGATTTGACTTCTACTGAGATAAAAATGTGATATCTCTAAAAGCACTAAACGATAAGTCATTTTAATTAGGAAAAAAGGTCAACAGGTCACAGAAATACTTAGAGTTGTCATTCTTCAGCGTACACTACGCACCACAGTTATTTCAAGCAGAAAGTTCGGAGAGGAGCACAGAATTTTGCCTTCTCCCCACCTCTGCCCTTCTTTGGAGGTTGTCTGCTGTTAGAAGATACCGTACGTAAGAAACATGGAAGGTAACCTTGCACCCAGGTGCCCCTGCAAAGAAAGTCATGCTCCTTGGGTTTATTTCCAACATTAATAATAAGTCTGGGACCCACCGTTACATATGAATACATTTAAATGATTTCAGGGACTCTGTAGACCTTTGGGTGTTTTTGTTTTGGCAGCATCACCGTTTATAGATTTTCATGGCTCTTACCGAAGGCTCCCTTTTCTCAATTTCTCCTTTGTTTCCAGCTCCTTTCCCTAGTTCTTAGTCATTTAACCACTACTCAGAACTAGGAAAAACACCATAGTTTTGTTTTTCTCATTGATACCGCAGTAGTTTATGAGAATCTTCCATACCACAGTTCTTGGGATCATTTACGTTGTTTTTACAAACCCTGAAAAGTAACACATAGTGCCCCACGGGGCCCTCTTGGAGAATGGTGGTGAGCATGCACATGGATTGCAAAGCTCCTCTGTGTAGTACCAAGCCCTAGGCCAAGCCACCAATGGGGCTTGAACACCAAAGGCAGGCCAGGGAGGAGTAGGAATGTCCAATAGTTTCACCCAATTTAGCTCTGTTCCTCCAAAGAGAAGTTTTAGTTGAATCTTAATCTTTTGACAGTCTGCCCTTCACAGTAGTTGAATTCATCCTTTATGTTTGATTTTGTTTCCTGCTATTTTTATCACATGGAGAGAAAAGGTGAAGTGTGAGTTTCAGCATGCAAGTCTTGGCTTTTGGTATCTAGTATCTGGTTTGCCAGAATTAGAGCATACACCCCCCACACCCCCAAAACACACACTTGCATTGTTAACTGTGGGTAAGTATACTCACTAGTGACAGATGTAGAATCTAAGTCTGCTCTCAGATATGCACTACCTCATTTTGGGAGAAAAATTGCTTTTTCCATTTGAGGTACTGATGTCTGCTTAACTCTGGCAATTTAAATTGTGACTTCATAGGCACATCTATGCATGGTTAGCAGGAGAGGTTGCCCTAGAGCTCACCTTGCCCCTGGAGCATACTCAAATCATTCCAGAAAGATGGAAGAAACACTGTACTGCCTTCAAAACCCCCTGCAGAAGACTTACAACCTTGATGACCTAGTCATCTATTTGAAAGACTCATATGAAGGTCTTTTTTTTTTTTTTTTTTGAGATAGGGTCTCACTCTATCACCCAGGCTGGAGTGCAGTGATGTGATCATGGCTCACTGAAGTCTTGACCTCCCAGGCTCAGGCAATCCTCTCAGTCTCAGCCTCCCAAGCAGCCGGGGCTACAGGCATGCACCACCATTCCCAGCTAATTTCTTTCTTTGTTTTTTTGAGACGGAGTCTCGCCCTGTTGCCCGGGTTGGAGTGCAGTGGTGCAATCTCAGCTCACTGCAATCTCTGCATCCCAGGTTCATGCAATTCTCCTGCCTTAGCCTCCCGAGTAGATGGGATTACAGGCATGCATCACCACACCCGGCTAATTTTTGTATTTTTTAGTAGAGATGGGGTTTCACCATGTTGGCCAGGCTGGTCTTAAACTCCTGGCCTCAAATGATCCGCCCACCTCTGCCTCCCAAAATGTGGGATTACAGCCGTGAGCCACCGTGCCTGGCCCCAGCTAATTTTTTTTTTTTTTTTTTTTTTTGTAGAGATGGGGTCTCACCATGTTGTCCAGGCTGGTCTCAAACTCCTCGGCTCAAGCAATCTACCCCTCTTGGCCTCCCAAAATGCTGGGACTATAGACTTGAGCCACCAAACCTGGCACATATGAGGGTCTTTATCTCTGCTTGGTCCCGTCGTATCATAGTAGGATACTTTTTTCTCTTCTAGCCTTGGAATTGGAGATCTATTGGTCAGTCCTTGCTTTGTCAAAAATGACCTTTTTCAGGACTCACTCTTTCATACCTTCCTCTGAGTCTCTTACAGAAGTTCAGCTCAGTTAAATACATACATATATATGTGTGTGTGTGTGTGTGTGTGTGTGTGTGTGTGTGTGTGTGTGTGTATAGTAGGATGGACAGATATTAAAAGAGTGATTACAGACACAGTATACATTTGGAAGTGTAAAACAAGGGGATTTATGCAGCTTGGTTTCTTCCCAGTTCACCCTCACTTTGAGTTCCTTCCCTGACTTTTAAGCATGGTCATTTAGCCCTGCTTTAGCTTGGTGTCATTGCAAACTTAGTGGGCCTGCCCCCCTGTCATGTAGAATATGAAAAGGGGAATGTGGTATAGTGTAAAGAACACTGGACTAGGAATTGGAAGATCGGGTGGGTCAAATGTGATAATATGGGTACAGTAACTATGAATATTAATAAAGTGCTACCCAGACATACCACATTCAGGTGATTTATTTAATTGGAATTTGAAGCTGGTCTCTGGCTTCTATTCAAGAAGCAAAACTGTCTTTGAGGAGAAGCTGGCAATTTTCTGGTGAGTTACCTGCCCTTTTCCAAGGATTTTTTTTTTTGAGCTGGGAGAATAGCCTGTGGTACTAAGGAACTTCCCCAGGCGTTATGGAATTTTCCCTCTCTGCCAGGCCAGAGTTCCTGCTCTGTGTCCAGAAGGATGTTTTTCTATTGGTCTGTTCCATAACAGGATCCACAGCTGAGTTATACTTGGCAGAATCAAATGCAGATGTGAGGGCTGTGTGGTATCACCTTTTCAGCTTTATCTCCGGGCAGCTCAAAGGACTGAGGCTGGTTGCTCTCACCCATCGCTGTTTGACATAACCTCCTGATTCTATTATTGGCACAGCATTAACCTCCCCAGTAAAACAATCTGCAGACAACCTTTGGGAATAAAATGAGTTAATTACTTTGGGATCATGAGTACCAAAACTTTCAGGCAGTTTCCTGAAAGAGCTGGTACATTTTATTTAAGAAAAGAGAAAAAAAGCCTAACCATCCCCAGAGGGCAGTTTATAGTCTTTGTAAAAATAACAAACATGAAATAGATTTCATGAAACCCCATCATATGAGGATCTAGAAAGTCCCAGTGTCTAAATTGCTACTCCTGAAGAGTTGTGTTTTTGTACGTATCATGCCTCCTTTCGCTGAATTGAATAAATATAGAATCCATTTACTACAGTGAGGGCAAGCCTTCTCCTTCAGGATTTAAACCCTAAGTCCCTAAAGACAACTGGAGGAGGTTTTATCTGCATGCAGGAGGACAGACCTTGTGTTTCAGTATGTATTTCCCTCCGATTTCAACCTAGCTTGATTTCAGTTAAAGGAAGGTTCCCTGCCGTATTTCCGTATTGTCCTCTACCTGTAGCAAAAGTGAAAGTAATGCTAAAGATTCTTTTAAAGATCTTAGAAAAAGGGATTGGTAAAGGTCATTAAGAAAGTTAGCAGCCATTTCTACAAGCTGCAAAGGGGATGTTAACTATGTTGTGAGAAAAGTATAGTCAAGAAGAGCTGGTTTGTGAAGCACTAGCATTAAAGACTTGCACACCAGACATGGCAACCCCCTCCCTCAGATGTTATAGCCCAGAAGTAGTGAAGTTTGTTGTGCAGTGTTTTCCATCTCAGTGGAAAGTATATGCATTTTATATTTCAGGTTATTGTAGAAAATCACCCCAGCTCTCTTTTCGTGATTACCAAACTTTTTTGAAACATATATACATATTTAATTAGTCATGAACCTCAAACACTTTTGCCTGACGTAAACATTTCTCCAATTTATTAAGGGGAAAACCTGATTTGCTTTGCACGCATTCATTTTCCAAAGAGTTTTTTCAAGAAACACGTGTTACTCCATGAAATAGGTGCCAGAACTTTATTTGGTTAAATATTATATCCCATGGAATCAAATTATCAGTCTATTGATACCTCATAGTGTTATATAAAATGAGAAATCTAACTTATTTTTGTCACATAACTCAGAAGTTTTTTCCCCTTTGTTCTGTTATCTGTCTTGTCTAGCTTTTCTTTCACTTTATTTTTTCCCAATTCTTTAACATTTATTTGTTAAAATACGAAGTATATTCTGTCTGTATTCATCCGCCATGGATGCTTGTTTAAAATGTTTTTTTCACTGTGTCCTCTGTCTTTACTTATATCATTTTTCACTTTCACTTTACTATGTACGGGACATGGTTTCCTACCTACTCGTGTGCCATTAAAGATGCAGTATTAACCAATTGGCTTTTATAAAGTGTCAATATATTTGCGTTTATTTTGAAAACCTTAAGGCGGCTTAGCAAATAAGTACTAAAGTTGTACTAGCCCATAAAAATCTGCTCTACTCAACTGGCATAGATGGCTAAATGTTTGGTGTGCTCACCAGGTAATTTGCTCATAACTAATAGTTCTTTGTAAAGGGCTTTCTTTTCTTTGACATTACTGAAAATTATTGCAGAATGCTGTTATGCCCAGATTCAGACTTGTTGTGTAGGCAGCAGTGTGGTGTAGAGTTGTCCATCTGTAGTCCATTTTCTTCTGCCTTAGGGCTGAGAATGATTCACTCACTGTTCCCTGCCTCAATTTCCCTGTTTTTATAAACCCATCCTCTCCCTCCTGTTTTTGCTGTTGTCAGTAAAAACAGATGATTGCTGCTGTTGAATGCAGCTGCTGTATATACCTGGAAACCACTGCATCTCTACTGGCCTGTTCCTATGTAATCTTTGCATAATGTTATCCTTCTCTTTCTTCCATTTCCCTATCACCAACCCCTATAGAGTCGGGATATAAGCCCAGAAGAGATAGATTTAAAGAATGAACCTTGGTATAAATTCTTTTCGGAATTGGAGTTTGGGAAACCGGTAAGTTTAATAGCTTCAGTGGTTATACACCTTTTAAACTAATGCTGTGGATGCATTGTTGCTGCTAAAGAATGTTTGTAAGGAATTCAGAAAGTAGGGAGCAGTCGTGTTAGTTGTCCGTAGTGGGATTGTCTCTTCTCACTACAACCTCTAAGCTTTCCTTTGCCTTACTTCACTGAGAAAGGATAGTGAGCTCTGGAAGTATATCTTGCTGGAATATCCCAGAGAAACACAAATAATCATTGCTTGTCTTAGACCTCCCCCCACTAACAAGTATCACATGCCTTGTGGATGGCATTATTTCAGCCATTGGTTCACTTCCTTGACCAAAGTCTTTGTGACCTGTGAAAGACAAGCTGAAAATGCATTACACACTGAGAAGACCAGCATTGTCTCTGCTTCAAATAGCATTTTTAAAAGCATATGTAAATGAAGTCCCAGAACAGGCCAACAAGGACCTCTTTATGCAGATGTGACCCACAAATGCAACCCCATTATAGGTGACTTTTAGGGGATGATTTCTATTTCCCAAAGTTTGAAATGGGAGTAAGGAATTTGAGCATATTTAGTATTCAGCCTACTCTTGCCCCATGATATCTCTGAATTGGCTCTGGTACAAATTGACTTTTGGCACTTAAAGGAGGATTTTCTTAGCCTTGAACCCAAAGGAATATAAAATAGAAGGGAGAATTGAGCTCATCCTTCCTCTAGAGATAACTGGAAACTGACTTTAAAACTCTAGTTACTTTAAAGTCTTAATTATTATAGCTGCAAAAAGAATTTACAGGTAGAGGAGTTAAGTGTATAAACACATTTTATTCAATGATTGTATGAGACTTTAAGCATTGGATCCAGCTTTTGAGTTTCTATGGTCTGAATGACAGTTTTATTTGCAGACAGGAATGAATTTTATAGTTCAGTAAAATGTCTTAAGATTTTTTATTAAAACAAAGACAAAGAGAAATTAAGCTGGTGCTTAGGAATTGCTCTTTGATTTGGCGGTGCTGAGCTTTGAAAGTTCAGGCATCTTCTGAGTTAAGAGCACCAGACTTGCAAACAGTCTGCTTGTTCCTCTCTTCTGGTCCCTCCTAGACACTGTCTCTCGATAGCAGCTGAGCTGTCCTGGATGAACAGCGCCACCTAGTGACCAGTGGAGAGGGACGCATCTGACCCAAAGTCTGCACCCTCCTCCCCTTCCCAAAGCATTGGTGCATACCTCATTTCTTCTCCTTTCTCTCCTTTTTCTCCCCCCTCTGCTGTTCACCATTCAGACATCAGTTAAGTCTACCTCAGGAAATCTTTTCCACGTGCAATATTTAACAGTATCCTAACCCTTTCTCTTTTCTTCTTTTTCTTAAAACCTGGTCAATTATGTCACCAAGAAAAGCTTTTGCTGTGTGTAGTTGTCTCCCCACCCCCAAAACAGACCATGACTGGCATATGAAACAATAATGCCACACTTTAATCAAGGAAAGCAAAAGCTATTAAATTATATTTCATAGAGTCCATGCCATTGATTTTTGAAGTCTGTGTCAGAATCCACAAATTTCTGCCTATCTCCTCTGCCAAACAACTAAATCGGTTTTGTCTAAAATATTAGCTTTCAGGAAAAATGGTGGAACATTTTTCCTAATTAGTTGTGAATGTTTTACTAAATCTATCATTACAAATAATTTTTGAGGATAATATATAGTATTTTGATGCCAGCATACATTAAATAGTCTCCATGCACAGCTTGGTAAATTAACAGTATTGCTGCCAAACACTTCACTCCGGGTACCACACATCTAACTTCAAACAAATGTTGAGAACACAGTCCAGTTTTATACTGAGGCCTTCCTCTAGCTTGTATCCCTACCCCATTGCTCTAACTGCCTCTTAATTATTTAAAGACTCAGAGATGCTTTTTCAAAATAGCATTTTCTCTGAAGCCACATGCATTCTTTGCACAGGCCTCACAGTTCTTCTAATGAGACTGTTCCTTTTTGTATAGGTCTTACTTTAAAAGGTAATACTTGTGAAGACTTGCCAAATTCACTAAATCAGTGCCCATATCCTGAGGAATAGCCCTGAAATGAACAGCTCCTTATGGTCTGAGGCATCCTAATGGTGGGCTTATGACCTAGTTGAACCAACAGGGTTTGGGAGGAAGGTGTGGTAAGGAAAATTTTTTTCTTCACTTCCTACTCAGACCACTCTGCCACAGAAGAATAAGAGACATAAATAAAGTGGCATAAACCATGGAAGTTATTTTGGAAAGTTTTTCAGCCATTCAGAAGCAGAATCAAAACTACCAGATCATGGGAATTAGCATTTCTACTTTTTTTTTTTGTCACACCAACTGGGAACCACTTTCCCCGGGTAAAGCCTGTCAGAACTTCGACACTAGACGTTTTCCCTGAACTCCTTGCTTCCTCCACCCCTTCGCTTAAGCCACCCAAAACGAACTGAAATTTCAGCAGGATTCTGACTAAAAAGATACCGTTTTAGCGTCAACAAGTTGTTAGAATAGCAAATAGTTCAAGACTCCAGGGACCATTTTTGGATGGATTATTTAAAACCAGTTTAATTTGTAAACACTGTCCTGTTTATTGCAGTAAAGAAAGAAATGATCATAAGTCATTAGACTTTAAAAAGTCTGCTTCTGCAGGTGAACAGTCCAAGTGTATCAGGTGCTTAAAGATGAATGGTAATTGCTAATATCACTTACTTGACGAAATGCAGAATATACATGTGCAGAGATGACATTACTGACCTGTTGCTGTCAGTGGTGAACACACCTTGGAATCAGATTACTTCTCATTTGCAGATTGATTACAAAGAGCCTGGGAATCAGCTTTTTCTTCTGAGTTGTTTTCCTCTAATTTCTATAGAAATTGACATTATTTCTATATGTAAGAGCAAGTCAAAATTTCACAATGTGAACCAATTTTTGAATGCTTCCATAGAGTTGGCTTTAATGAAATTTGCATAAAATTTTAGGAGCTGTTAGTGATCTCCTATTTCTTATACCCCTAGAGGTCATTATGTAAGAAAACTCAAGTCTAAATAGGTAGAACAAGTGGAAGAGAGGATCCACAGTTAAAAGTCACCTGTAACCTCTAAATGTTCCACCCTCTGGACTCCTCCCTCATTAAACTTACAACAATCTTTTGGCAAATTTCTGTCTTAGGAGTGCAGCTCTAAATCTGACTTGAAGAGTTAAAAGACAAAACAAAAATAACCTTATAGTCCCCTCTTTAAATTCTGGGTTTAAACTCTGTTCTCTAAGGCGGGGATGAAAAGTATGTCTCCACCACTATCAAGGTCTAGTTAAACTGTAAAAGGAGATTTTAAAACTACTGGTATGAAATTGCCTAGTGCACTATTTAACACCCATTTTATACGTGGATTTCGTTGCTACAAACCACAGAAAGTACATTTGGTTCAGTCCATTGATCAATCCAGTGAGTATAGATTCACACACGTGTTAATACACAATGAATTTTACAGCAGAAGACTGCCTCAAAAATGTAGAATCTTCAGTGTCAATCTCAGTTTGAAAAGAACAATGAGGACTTTAAAAGTCTCTATTTTTGTTCAAATGTGTGTTAATCCTTTTTCCCCCCCTTTTCTTTTTTTAAGTTTTCAATATTTAGAATCCAATGATGATTTGCTCTTGAAACGTAGACATAGAAACAGACTTCCTAGGTAACGGTCCCAGTTCCCAAGTCCTCAAGCTTCTGCTCCAGCAGGCAGCCTTTTGTCCGTAGGCAGCACCCACTCCCCTTACTTTTGAGTTCACCTTTCTGTGTTGATACAGTCCTCCTAGTGTGCCCCTCCTTGTTTGAGCCAGTCTCCATGTTTGTCTTTATGTCTTTATGCTCATTTCTTCATTTCCTCCTCTGCTTCCCGTCAGCCTCCCAAAAAGATATGGGATTATACTCCTGGAGACTGCTCTATCCTTCCTAGAGAGGATAGAAAGGTAATTCCGCTGTGCCTCCTCCGTTGGACTGTGTGTGCTCTCTAGCCTTGGTTAGTGTGAGTGTGTTGTGGGTTTGTTTTTTTGTTTTTGTTTTTGTTTTTTTCTTAAATCACTTTTTAAAAAATTTGATGCTTTTTGTTTTTTGTTTTTTTGTTTTTTTTTTTTTTTTTTGGTTTGGTAATAAAACTATTTAACAAATTCTCTAAGACATATACTAATGTTTAGAGGTTTTTAAAGCAATTACGTATTCTTCTGACATATAGTATTTGTCACCATCACCACACTCTGAAAAAAGAGAAAATAGACATTTCCTTAAAGGTAGGTTTTTATAGTTCTCTTTAGCAAGTAGAATGGCTTTCTGAAGCTCTGATGACCTCAGGATTTCTGTTTTATATGCCTAATGTTACATTCTCTGTTTTCATGTCTTCAACTAATTTCCAGTGAGCTCTTGTGTTTTAGTCATGCTATCTTGGCCATATGAAAGTATAACACTAAGAAAAAAATTCATTTTTTCTAACTTAACCTTCCATTCTTTCTCCCTTTCGTCTAAACTAAAACCTTCTTTCCCATCTTTTCTTTCTTGAACCAGACTAATCTAGACAAAGATCTCAGCCTCTGCCAGACAGAGTTAGAGGCAGATTTAGAAAAAATGGAGACGCTTAATAAAGCACCCAGTGCAAACGTGCCACAGGTATTTCCTAGTTTTTCTCATGCCATCAGTTCCTTTTCAAGCTGTGCTTTGTTTTCTTCTTTGTTCTATGGTTGTTGATTAGTTGAGGTGACAGACGGTGATGCTGGCTATTTTAGGCTGCATGGCTTTCTGACTCCTGTTTTAGACTCCTTCCCCCCCGCCAACCCAGTTCATTTTTGCTTGGTTTTCTTTTGAGCTTGGCATCTTCCTTAAAGGGGATTCTTCAAATATATGCAGAGAGGCTGCTAAACTACTCTCCCACCTTATTCTCTTCCTCTGCTTTCCAGGGGCGACCTTTTAAGTTCCCTTCCTTTGCCTCTGTCTGCCTTCTCTGAATTTTCAGGGAGCCATTTTTGGCAGTTTCCTTGTCTTTTTTGCAGCCCTGGGAGATACCAACCTCAGAGATCAGTTTCAAAAACTCAGCAGCAGTGCTTTGGGTGCCCTTTCTGTGCATGGCGCTGTCAGGGTAGTAGTGTTTGTCATTTTAAAGGTCGGAAAGTTCTCAATCAAAAATGCACTCAGAGTCAGATGGCCTGGACACACAAAAAAAGTGTTTGAAACTGAGCCTGCACTGATATTTTAAAGGGAGCTATGTCAAAATGTGGTTTATTAAAGGGTATATGAGACAGAGTAAGAGAGAGAGAGAAAGACACCGTGGCAAGTAGGTTTCCAAACAGGAAAAAACCAAATGTTCATAGAATTGCCTGGAGGGCTCCCTGACAAAACGCAAGAGACTCTTAAAAGGAAAAGATATCTTTAGAGAAGATACAAAAGAAGGCTGGGCGCGGTGGCTTCGCCTGTAATGCCAGCAATTTGAGAGGCCGAGACAAGTGGATCACTTGAAGTCAGGAGTTCGAGCGGAGCCTGGCCAACATGATGAAACCCTGCCCCTACTAAAAATACAAAAATTAGCCAGGCATGGTGGCGGGCCCCTGTATTCCCAGCTATTTGGGAGGCTGAGGCAGGAGAATCGCTTGAATTCGGGAGGCAGAGGTTGCAGTGAGCTGAGATCACATCTCTGCACTCCAGCCTGGGTGACAAAGCAAGACTCCGTCTCAAAAAAAAAAAAGAAAAAAAAAAAAAGATACAGAAGGAATATGGAGCTGAGGAGGCCAGGAAGGTCCACAAACCATGACAGGAAAAGTGGAAACTGCTGATGGACCCATGCCACACTTAAGCAGAACGGAGACGAGGGGAGTCAGATCTCCAGCCCCAGTGACTTGGGCGCAAAAGAAGTCATGAGGGCAGCAGAGACTCAAACCAGGGAAGGGGTGAAGAGACCGGGGATTTGGCCAAGGGGTCTGGGATAAGAGAGTCAGGAGCCAAGGAGCTGCAGGTTGCTCGAGGGTGTTAGGAATTGGGAATCCAGAGACAGCAGAGCATGAGGAGGCGGAGCAGGGCCAGGGGTTAGGCTCACACTCTCCCTCAGCACTTGAAGGAGCCACCAGAGGCACTGCACACATGGGTGAGGCAGACAGGTGATGGGTGGGGCAGGCGGCGGGGGAGGGTTAGGGGCTGAGTTTCCAGTTAGGGTGAAGGGACCAGATTAGCCACTGTGGAACTGAAGGTCCCAGGTGAGAAGAGATCACAACTAGTCCTGGAGTGAGAATGGTGACTGTGGCTGTGGTGAGAGCCCATGCTGGGTGTGCCAGCGTGCAGTGAGGAGGGCAGATGCAAGCCAGGTCACTGAGGATGTTGCAGTGGGACAGTGTAACTGGTGTGAAGAGCAAAGAATTGAGGGATGGGATTCAGACGAAGACAACCTTAGGGTTTTGGCCAGGCAGCTGGAAGAATGAGGATGTGAGCACGTCACAGAGGAAAGCCGAGAAGAAGATCAGGGCAGAGGCAAGGTGAGGGAGTTGGCTTTAGGTAATTGACCTTTGAGGTGTTGGTTGGGTGTCATATAGGGAATATCCGGTAGGCAGTTGGAACTTTAAGACTGGGGTTCTTGGAGGAGGCATGGGCTTAAGATGGGGATTGGAGTCACCTGAGGAGAGGCGATGGTTAAACCCTGGGAGTAGACGAAGACACTCAACTAGGGAGTAGATGAAAGACTGAAGAGGGAATTGTGTTGAGAGAAAGGATATGAAACCAAGAACTACCCATGGGGACGTTGGGTGATGCTGAACAGTAGAAGGGGAGAGGGAGAGAAAGGAGAGTTCACAGAGGCAGAGGGAAAAGCGAGTGGTGGAGCAAGAGGAGAAAGTGTGAGATCTTTCCAGAGGTCCAGAAAGGTGGACTCCCAGGAAGGTCAGTGGATGTGCTGACTAAGATGTTTCCAAAGGCTTTGGAGATTGCTGGGTGAGTAGTTCATGGGAGTTAGAGTATATGGCAAAGAATCAGGAGCCTGCAGAGGTATAGCACTGAGTGAAAAGATGTGGCCATGGGAGGAAGGAAGGGAGGGGAGTGTTCCCAGAGGACTCTACAGGGTCAAAGTTTTTTCAAGGTGGAAGACCAGACAGGACAGGTGTTCAGAGGTAGGAGACTCAAGAAGGAGAGGATGGGCAGGCAAGACAGTGCAGCCATAAGGCTGGAGGATGGATGTGGAGGTAAGAGGGATGTGCTCTCTGAGGAATAATGGGGGTGGCGTGGGGTACAGTCCTCATCACGGAGCAGAGGTGCCCTCAGAAACGAAAGCACACAAGCCCACCAGGTTTCAGCAGGCAGGGGGCTAGTGGGTGAGTTTGCCTGTTCTTCCCTGTCATTTCCTTTTCTCTCTTTCACAATCTCTTCCTTTTCTTTCTCTCCTTCCTTAAATGTCTCTTCTCCAAATAGCTAGTTTTTCTTAAAATGGTCATTATTAGAGATAAGGGCATTATTTAAGGTAGAAGTATCTTTAAAATTAACCTTTGCATTGATTTATTCAACTACTACCTTATTTTTAAAAACAAGCATATCAAAGCCTTTGCATTTTTCTCTCAAAGACAACAGAAACCCTAAACTACAGAATTATGTTGCTTTTTCTCTGCATGTAGCTCTTGGTTGTTTTCTTCCTTTTGCGTGGTGCCTGGTAATTTTATAAAGCCTTCCCTTATTCATGCCGAAGTGGTCATTAATAGGGTTGGTGAAATTGCATTTCTGCCCATTTCTGCACTCCTAAATTTGCAGGCATACACAAGTTATCTAAATACAGTGTGGTATTTTAAAATACGCTTTTGTACATTCTGGACCTAAAGTGTTGGGTGACCCTCTCTCTGGATGTGGCATTTGGGGTGCATGAAGGGATCTGCAGTGGGCTCAGAGGGGGTCTGAGGGCTGTGGAGAAGCTGGTGGAGGATGTGCTATCCATGTCACTAAAGCATGTTGGACGGAAGATAAGTATGAGCCAGGAGGCCTTCTCCTGACCCACCCAGAGGGCCTTGGCTGCATCCACTGGAAGGCCAAAGACCAGGAGTAGGAAAGCCCACCTGCCCATACAGTCTCCCCCAAGAGAAAGAGCACCACCCTCCACCAGCGCCGAAGACCTTTTCCATCCAGCCCCCGTGACTTCCAGAGGTCCTGATCTAAACTAGGAAAAGAAATTGACCTCTCTCTTTTTCCTCTTGGCTTGAAACATATGAGTCAAAATAAATCATCTACATAATTTTTTCTTCTTCTTTTTTTTCTTTTTTGGACATTTACAGAGCTCAGCCATCAGCCCCACTCCGGAAATTTCTTCAGAGACTCCTGGATAGTAAGTTGCTATTTTATTTTGTTTACATTGCTTACTATGTTAAATGTCAGAAATGGGAAGAGAGAAGCTTATGTTTTGGACCCAAAGTGTATTTTGTTTGTATCAGCCTAATGGCTCTGAATGATGTACAGTTTGGTGATAAGAAGAGATCTAATTGTAGTCTTCAAATTATTTTTCTTCTGTTCTCTCCTCCTCTTCCAAATTAATTTTGTGATGATTTGTATTACCTTTCATAAACTTTCCCCATTTTGGCATCTTTACCTTTAGAATGGGAGTTTATTTGTCTAAGTTTAGAATCAAAGTTCTTGCCTGGCATGGTGGCTCATGCCTGTAATCTCAGCACTTTGGGAGGTTAAGGCAGGAGAATCACTTGAGCCCAAGAGTTCAAGACCAGCCTGGGCAACATAGACGCTGTCTCTATCAAAAAAAAAAAAAAAAAGCTGGGTATGGTGGTATGCACCTGTAGTTCCAGCTACTTAGGAGGCTGAGGCAGGAGGATCATTGAGGCTGCAGTGAGCTGAGATCGTACCACTGCACTCCAGTCTGAGTGAAAGAGCCAGACTGTGTCCCAAAAAAGAAAGAAAAAAAATCTAATATGCTGGTTCTTGTGGGGAGGTGAGTGTGACTGAGACAGGCCACATCTGGTGTAAAGACTGGGGGAGGGGGCCGGGTGCAGTGGCTCACACTTGTAATCCCATCATTTTGGGAGGCTGAGGCAAGTGGATCACCTGAGGTCGGGAGTTTGAGACCAGCCGGGCCAACATGGTGAAACCCTGTCTCTGCTAAAAATACCAAATGCCGGGCATGGTCCCAGCTACTCAGGAGGCTGAGGCAGGAGAATCACTTGAACCTGGGAGGCGGAAGTTGCAGTGAGCCAAGATCTCGCCACTGCACCCCAGCCTGGGTGACAGAGTGAGACTCCATCTAAAAAAAAAAGACCAGGGAGGGGAAGGCGGAGAGGGGGCTTATTTACCTGATTCTCACATAAACGGGCATCTGTTTTCCTCTGTCAGTTCTTAGGACTCTGTCTGGATGATGCATGCATACCCCGCTCCTTCGTGGGGTGCCACCAGCCTCTTCCCCCTGCCAAACCATCCTGAATCCTATAGCAGGATGAGAATCCTGTAGCCTTTCTCAGCATTTTGCTATGAAGCTATTATCCCAGCTGAAAATATTCAGTGCTACCCTCACCTCCTGTTCTACACGTGTTAAATTGCAAACATTTTAGCTTGTATAGATAAGCCCTCGTGGAGCCTTCCTGTACCCAGGCTCGCGTTAGTACCTCTATGGCTCTTACTTCTGTTGCTGTATACCTGAGTTATACTCTTGTATTTTTATAATTGCTAGTGTATTATAAACTCCTCAAGGGCAAGGCCCCAGTCTTCACAGTGCCTGGTGCACCCAATGAATTTAGGAAAGGAGCTTGTTCTGGTGGGAGCTTTTCTTATTTTGTCATCATCACATCTGTGTCTTGTTCTTTGAAATATGACAGTGAAGGGAAGACACCCCTATAACCTATTCTAGTAGGGTTGGATAAATCCACAATGAGCAGAGTTGCTGAGTGTGTAAGTTTTTTTTG
Organism: Rhinopithecus roxellana; assembly: GCF_007565055.1. NCBI lineage: Eukaryota > Metazoa > Chordata > Mammalia > Primates > Cercopithecidae > Rhinopithecus > Rhinopithecus roxellana. The sequence continues at coordinate 78,111,542 of NC_044559.1, forward strand.
ACAGATATTGTGGTCTCTGGGACATATCCTACCTACATTGCTGGAGAACGTGCTTTACAGGAAGTTTCATTGGAAAGTCAGCAGGGATTTGGGTATTTTGGTGGAAAAATGGAAAAACTTTAATCTTTTTAGGGTAGTGATCAAACACTCTAGCTAGATCCATCATGTTAATTTTTCTTCTATAAATATGTATGTTTCATGATTAATATACCCAGGAGCATAAGAAGAAATTAAGAAGACATATTAAGATAGCAGCTAGAGAAGCACTGCCTTAGGGGAGAGTTCCCACCTTGGAGAAGGACTGGTGTAAAGTCTCTTGCATTCACTGTGGGGTTGGTGACTAAGTCACCAATATGACAGGTGTCAGGGCTCAGGTGTAGCATCGGGACCCGTGTCCCCCACTCTGGCTCTGCAGCTTGCTCCCTTTTAAAGAGTTTCCAATTGAGCTGGGCCTTCAGCTCTAAAAATGACAATAAGTCACAGGTCCTCTGGGTCCTAGAGATGTGCCTTCAGAGGTGAAGCCCACCAGATGACCCTAGGCTACCTGCAGATAAAGGGTGTCCTCAAGGCCACAGCTCCAAGCAAGCTCTCCTTGGTCCCCCCAGGCCACCTCTTTATTCTCAGCTTGCCACTTTGGCAGTCCCGACTGCCCGTGTTAACCCTGCTGCCTGCTCTCCTCCTTCTCCTCCTCACCTCCATCCCCTGAAACTACACAAGACAGAAAGGGCTTCATGGGACAGCTGGCTGAGTGAATTCCCTAGCTCTACTGGATCCAAGGCACTAAGCTCTGTATTCTAACAGGAATGTAGATATAGTCCCTTAATAGTTTTGGGACAAAACACACACACACACACCAATAAGGTTAGTAAATGAAAAGGCAAAGTGGCAAATGCTGCCACAGGCAGTCAGGAGAAAGGAGCACAGGTATTGAATAACACCATTTTAACAATTTATCAGGCATTTACTATGTGCCAGGTCCTGTGCTTGGTATTTTATCTACCTTACCTCATTTAATCCTCTGAACATTCCAAGATGAGGCATTATTTTTAATCCTCATTTTATAGATGAGGAAATAGGCACATCAAAGCAGTGTAATGCCATAGTTCCTCAGCAGGTTCAGGGCAGAGCCATATCCAGGTTAGGAACAGTGAAGCTCTAGGCCAAGGCACTGGGGTTGGCAGTTAACTCTCATGTGCTCCATACTGATTCAAAATTTGGTAATAAGTTAGCAGAAGATATACTAAGGTTTAATGTTTTTGAGCTATTAAAAAACAATTTAGACCTGGCATGGTGGCTCACGCTTGTAATCCCAACACTTTGGGAGGCCAAGGTGGGGGGGATCACTTGAGGCCAAGAGTTCAAGACCAGTCTGGGCAACATGGCAAAACTTCCTCTTTACAAAAAATACTTTAAAAATTAACTGAGCTTGGTGGCGCATGCCTGTAGTCCCAGCTACTCGGGAGGCCGAGGTGGAGGATTGCTTGCCCGGGAAGCGGAGGTTGCAGTGAGCCAAGATTGCACCACTGCACTCCAGTCTGAGTGACAGAGTGAGACTCTGTCTCAAGAAGAAACAAAAAACAACCTTAACCCCTGCCAACAATTTAAGAAACTGTTTATGACATTGAGTTAGCAGGATTGGAGGGTACTAATGTAAGCTGATTAAAAGAGCAAATTGTTTTCAGACACTCTGAATGTGCATGAAGACATTCAATCTGTTAATTTACCAAGAATTCTAATTTATATCACTGAAAATAGGTCTTCAAAGTCTCTGTTTTTCAGCTCTCATGAAATACTTGGCAGGAATAAATGAGGTTTTTCCTCCTGCTATTCTCCCATTTGGGGATTTTTCAGTAATCGGGCTTGGTTTCCCCCCAGTTTATTCAAATGAGTAAGATTTTCTTGTATCTGAAATTGGTGAGGAACCAGCCTAAGTGCTGACACAAAGGAAAGCACAGTAAATGTTTGCTCAATGAATGGATGGATCTGTAAATCTTAATTAACTGAAATCCAACTTGGTTAGCCCTGAGGCAGGCAGCTTATAAGTTGAACTTAGCCGTTTTCACTGGTTGGACAGGAATGATGGATGGGTAGGCAGAAACATTGGCAGGACTTGACCTTAACCCAAAGAATGAAGGAGTAGTCACAGGTGGCCCAGGTTCACAGTTTTGTGGCAACTGGAGAAGTGATGGCGTTGTTTTAAGTCCACTTTAATATCTTGGACAGACTTCAGTTGAGAATTTTATTAATTCACACTGATTACATATGATAATATTAAAAGAACTGGGAACAGAGAGGAATTTACCCATAGTCCCAATATCCTAATACAAGTCCTTGCCTTCTATGTATATATTTTTTATAGTTAACATCACAGTGTGTGTCCAGTTTTGTGCTTTATTTTCCTAGCATTTCAGGTCTATAAATCAGTAGTCTTAACTACTCATTATTTTCATTTCAATGTATTTCAGCATTAACTTCTTTGCCTAACCAAAAAGCTTTACTCTATTTGACCAGCAGGTGGCACTCAAGAACAAGCAGTTCTTCTACGTGGTGATGGTAGACTAGAAAACACTTTTTCCCTTTAATCTGATTTGAGAACAAAACACAGATCATAACCTGAAGAACTGTATGAAACAGCAGAGGTCCTCCTGGTCTTTACAAATGTGTCAGAAATCTGTATGCATGTAGTCATTTAATTTTATAGAATCATTTATTCCACTAATATTTATTGAACAACCACGCAAGGCACCAGACATGCAAAGATTAAGAAGATAAACTTCCTGCCCTCAAGGGGTTCCAGGTGTAATAGGGGAGACAGATTTGTAAATAACCAGAGTCCAGTGGGGTAAATGCAATGATGGGGCCCAGGAGGGAGGAGTGAGCACCTATTGTTTTGTGGAGGGAGAAAGGTTAAACTTTATAGAGAAGCTGCAAATAAAATGTGAATAACAATATCATCATAAATATAATGTTTTTCGTGCAGTACAAAAGACTATAAAATGAAATTTCTAGAAGATTATCTAGACTCCCTCCTGCAAAGCCACAGTTAACAACAGTTAGGTTTTTTTTTTTTTCTTCTTCTTCTTGAAATAACTAAATAATTTTGAATGGTGAATGTAAGCTTTATGAGGCTGGAACTTTTTGTCTGTTCTGTTGCCTGTTTATGCTCAGTAAATATTTGTTGACCAAATAAATCAGCAGTAGAATGACATGATGAGATCTTTTCTAAACAGAGATGACTGGAGGGCGTCAGGGCTGGAGACTCGGGGAGCAATGTGCGTTTGTTGTACAGTTGTAGGTGAGCGATGATAAGGCGGGAGGTGGAGGGCAAAGGGATTCATGTGAGCTGGGTCAAGGACAGGAAAGAAGCAGGACTTGATAACTGATTAGGCTTAAGGAGCAAGGAGAGGGAGAAGGGGGCCGATTTCCTGAGCTTTCTGGGTTGGGCGATGGATGATGGTTTGGGACATGTTGAGTTTAAGATACCTGAGAAACATTCAGATGGATGTCTAGAAGGCGGTTGAATGTATGTGTCTAGAGCTCAAAAGAAGTGTCCGTGTACATAACAGATTTGCAGGTGGATTTCTTGTACAATCTCCCCATGCCTATTAGTTTTGCAAGTGAAAGAAATTGAGGCCAAGAGAAACAGACTGTTTGCAAGTTTTTCAACAAGAATGGGTTTGCCTCCACTGATCCACATTCCTTACTGGAGTCAGGTGGGAATCCCAGTCTCCAGGACTCTGTCCACTGCCTCCAGAGCCTGCCCATTAGCACAATTGGAAATAGTTGGCCCTAGGATAATTGCTCTGTTCTCTCACTTTATTCTTCCAGCGAGTGTGTTTTTGTTGAATCCCCTTGAAACTCAGCAGCCAGCTCTGCATCTTAGCCAGAGGCTGAATTCTCTGTGCTAGCTCTTCTTGCTTGCTCTTCCTGAACCAAAGTCTGGCTTAATCAGGGCTGCTCAGAGCTGAGCTTCTGAACTGAACTTGTTTGGTTAAGTACGCAGCTGCTATTCCTGATTGGGCCTTTCTCAACCAGCTGAGGGGATGAGGCGGCTTCTCTCGTCCTCTCTGGTACACTTGAACAGAGCAAGTACTCTGTGACCTCGGGCAAATGACTTGGACACTCTGATCTTCAGTTTCCCCTTTTGTACGGCGAAACAAATGGTCTTTCTTCAACATTAGAAGAGCTGATGGATATGATACACTTAAAAACATTGTTGTGGCCAGGCATGGTGGCTCACGCCTGTAATCCTAGCACTTTGGGAGGCCAAGGTGAGCAGATCATGAGGTCAGGAGCCCAAGACCAGCCTGGCCAACATAATGAAACCCTGTCTTTACTAAAAATACCAAAAAAAAAAAAAAAAAGCCGGGTGTGGTGGCAGGCGCCTGTAGTCCCAGCTACTTGGGAGGCTGAGGCAGGAGATTCACTTGAACCCGGGAGGCAGAGGTTGCAGTGAGCCGAGATCATGCTACTGCACTCCAGCCTGGGTGACACAGCATTGTTGTAGAGCTCTTAGGTATCGTTTTTAAACAAGGAGTGCCTCTGTTTCAAAATGTTGCACATCTGGAAAAAGCATGTTTTGTTAGCTTTGGTATCAGAAAAAAAACAATTGGCTGTGTGGCAAATCCATTCTGAGAGATTTCCTGAGTGCTGGTTTATCGTTCTGGTAGGAAGCAGGGAAAAATGGTGATAATGGGTAGAATAAGGCCAGAGAGTGAGGTGGCTGAGGGGTTGGGGCAGGGTGAGATCTGACCATTGGTGAAGTAGAGCAGAGGTGTGAGGTCAGGCAGCCAGTTATGGCCAAGAGTCATGACAGAACAAAGTTATTAGGAACTTAGGAAGATGACTCAGAAGTTCTGGCCAGGCCAGGTGTGGTGGCTCACTCCTGTAATCCCAGCACTTTGGGAAGTTGAGGTGGGTCAATCACCTGAGGTTAGGAGTTCGAGACCAGCCTGACCAACATGGCGAAACCCCATCTCTACTAAAAATACAAAAATTAGCTGGGGGTGGGGGCGCACACCTGTAGTCCCAGCTACTCGGGAGGCTGAGGCAGGAGAATCACTTGAACCAGGGAGGCAGAGGTTGCAGTGAGCCAAGATGGCGCCACTGCACTCCAGCCTGGGTGACAGAGTGAGACTCTGTCTCAAAAAAAATAGTTCTGGCCAAAGCTGAGGCAATTCAAAGGATAGCAGGCACAGCAGAATGGAAGCTGTTGTCAGTCACTCTGTTAAAAAAAAAACTTGGCCGGGCGCGGTGGCTCAAGCCTGTAATCCCAGCACTTTGGGAGGCCGAGACGGGCGGATCACGAGGTCAGGAGATCGAGACCATCCTGGCTAACACGGTGAAACCCCGTCTCTACTAAAAAAAATACAAAAAACTAGCCGGGCGAGGTGGCGGGCGCCTGTAGTCCCAGCCACTCGGGAGGCTGAGGCAGGAGAATGGCGTAAACCCGGGAGGCGGAGCTTGCAGTGAGCTGAGGTCCGGCCACTGCAGACAGAGCGAGACTCCGTCTCAAAGAAAAAAAAAAAGAAAAACTTTAGACAAATTAAATTTAGCAGATTTATTTAAGACATAGAAGGATTTATGTTCTGGCAGCCCTCAGAACCAGGGGCAGTTCAGAGAGCTTCACCCAGCAACATGGGCAGGCAGCATTTATAAATGACAAAAGACAGTGAGTACAGCTACAGCTGGATTGGTTGCAGCTCCACAGTTGCCTGTTTGGGCATTTATATAGACATGGGCTGATCAGTTGGTAGCCTGGTATTGGCTGAAGCTTGGCTGCTGTGATTGGCTGAGACTCAGCTACTTGTTATAAGAGCATACTTTTAGATTGTAGTGTGTTTACATAGTTAGGTTGCAGAAGAATAGGAACTCAAAGTATGGAGGCAGCCTCAAGCCCAATTTAGTTTACTGTTCTCCAATGCTGAAGGAGGTGTGGTAGCCCCAAACCAGGGTGGGCAGGGCTTCAGACACCATACCTTCAAAAGAGACCTCAGTCACCACAACTGTTGGTCAGCAAGGATAAAGGATATCTATTCATGGATGTTTTTGCTATTGGGGTTATACAAAAAAGAGGAAACATAGCATTAAACTGAAGGGCAAAAATCAGAAAATGCAACCAAAGGGAAGAGGGTGGATAATGAATAGGAAATTTAGAAAAGGGACATATTTATTTTTAATTAGGAAATTCAAAATTATAAGCCAGTTTAGATCAACTCACATTTATTTAAATTGGCATATGGTGCCACAGCCTTGCAAGCTACCTTCAGGTTCTTCCAACTCCTCTAAGTAAAGACGAAAAGCATTTGACACCACGGGGCCAGAGTGAATGAAGAGGGCCCTGGGGGAGCTCTGACCCCCGTCCTCTGCAGTCCCTTGAAATAGGGTGGGGAAAGCCCTAAGCCTGAGGTGAGTACAAGGTGAGGCTCAGTAAGTGGCAGCTCTGTGAGGGGATTACCAGTGCCAGAAGCAATAGTATTGCTCAGGGGACTTTATTATTCTAAGGTGGAGATGTGGTATTCTACCAGAGTCCCCACCTCTTTTCCATTTCTGACTCCTGCATCTGGTGCCACTCATCTTAGGGGTGTATATATGGTGAGTACCACTCAGCGGTGATGGTGTATAGGGAGCTGGAGCATCCCTTAGCTCCCCTCTGGTTCCCGTAGTGTGCAAGCCACTGCCTTCTTAGTTGTAGGGAAATGTTGTATCTATCAATAAAACAGGAGCTGAAGGTTGGGCACAGTGGTTCATGCCTATAATCCCAGCACTTTCGGAGGGCAAGGTGGGAGGATCACTTGAGGCTAGGAGTTCAAGACCAGCCTGGGCAACATAAGTGAGACCCTGTCCCTACAAAAAAATAAATTAATAAGCAGTAAAATAAAACAGGAGCTGAGAGAGAATATTATCTGTGTAGTACTCAATGGCCTGGTTCAAGTTCCAGCCCTGCCATCCTGCTAACCTGCCTACTTTGATACGTTACTGAATCTCTCAGTGCCATGTTTCCTCATCTGAAAAATGGCAGAAGTAGGATTGTTAGGACTGAAGTGAGAATGACCAATAGGCGCAGTGCCTGCCATGTAGGATGCTCACCAAGAGGTGCGTAGAGTTGTTTTTGCTGTCATTATCAGTGATCTTGGGGACTCAGAGGCTGCAGTTATGCACAGAAAGAAAGGCCAGTTTCCCGAAATGGAAAAGCATCACATTATTGATCATTGCTGGATGAGTAGAAGGAAATATAGCTGGACAGATGTGTGATCGAGCAGTCACAGTTTGTGGCCCCCGTAGAAGCTAGGTGGGGGGAATATGGGTGTTCACTCTGTAATTCTTTAAGCTGTTCTATATGTTAGTTGATGTTCACAATGAAACAGAGGGATGAAGGAATTCCACCTAGCAATGGGTCTTCAGAGCTGAAAAATCTATTATGATACCAGTAACCTGAGTTCGGTAGGAATAAAAGAAGCCCAGCTGAATCCTATGTGGTTCTACAGGACAGGAGTCATTCACTTAACTGAGAAATGTGTGTGTGTGTGTGTGTATGCACGTGCATGTCTGTGCATGTGCGTGTCTGTGTTTGTGTGCGTGTGTGTGTGTGTGTGTGTGAATGACAGTGTGTTAGTGGCAGGCATAGAAAAGTGGGATTAGGAGAAGGGAGGGACTCGGTGAGTAAGTACCCTTAATTTTTTTTTTCTGTGCCTCACCTCATTCCAAAAGGAATTTGTGGTAACTTGCAGAAATACCTTGATTTTAACAAGATAAAAATAAATGGAGGCTATAAATGAGCAATCATTTATGCTCATACTGCATGTCATGTCATAATCTTCTGAACACAAACTTTGAAAGAAGTGAGTGCAAATGTGGTTGTGACACTAAGAGCCCATAGAATCCCAGGTTCCAGTTTCACTTGGTCACTGATTTTCCTGGAGACCCAAGACAGTTGGGCCTCCCCCTTTCATTGATGATTTTAATATTCCAAATGCTTATGAAGAATAACCCAGAAACATAATCCAGGTAGTGGACTTGGAGTAGCTGGCACTGCCTGGCTACATGACAGAGGCACCACTCATGTCCTCGACTGCACCATCTTGCGTGCAGCCATTGGGTCCTCCTGTACTCCCCTATGTGTGATCTTACCCCTGTTCTTCCCTATCCTTCCTCCAACCCTTCTTCCCCAGGCGGCATTTTTAAAAGAAAAGAATTTTTCTTTTAAAGCGCAAATGCAGCCATTTCAGTTAGAGAACTTTGCTATTTGGGCAAGATTCCTGAGCATTCGGGGCTCCATGGGCCTGTCTGCAGAAATGTGTGTCTAAAAAGAGCAGTCTTTAGAAAGGACAGTTGTTGATTAGGATGCCAGCTGTATTTCTTGTCCTCAGCAGGTAATGTGCTGTTTGAAAAATGTTAAAAGCACTAACTCCTATTCTTATCTTTATTTTTTCCCTTTTCTCTCTTTCTTTCAAAATTACCTGTTCATAGTATATATTCTTCCAACTTCCATGCAGTGAAGAGGGAATCAGATGGGGCTTCTGGGGATCTCACTAGCTTGGAGAATGAGAGACAAATTTATAAAAGTGTCTTGGAAGGTGGCGACATCCCTCTTCAGGGCCTGAGTGGGCTCAAGCGACCATCCAGCTCGGCTTCCACTAAAGGTAATTAACTGGGTGAAGCCTGCAAGGCCTCCATCTCCCATCCACCTCCATTCACTGAGCGTCGGCCGTGCTGAACCTCCAGCAACGGGGATAAGTCCTGCCTTGTTCAGACCCACATCCAGGCCTCAGAGCCCTCTTAAATTCCCTCCCCTATTTTCTTACCGGCCATTTTTCTTTCTGGTTTTAATAGTTTCTGTTCCTTTGAACCCCCCAACCTTGCTCTCCTTGAAGATTTCTCTCTCTTTCTTTCTCTCATTCTAATTACCTTTTCTTAGAAATTAGCTGAGCTTTAGCCATTCCTAACTCTAGCAGGGTAGGCATTTTTTGTTGTTGCATCCTTGCACCTGCTTTGCAGCACAGATTATTTTGCTTCCGGACATCGACTGGAAATTTTTTAAAAGCCCTTATGACAAATGAGCATGTTACCTTTCCTTTTTCTTTTTAGCAGCTTTCAGCTTTAACCTAATGGGTCTATTTATTTTATTCTGCATGCTTACCAGTGGATCGTAAAGGTGGGAATGCTCACATGATTTCTTCATCTTCAGTCCATAGCCGAACGTTTAACACTAGCAATGCGTTAGGCCCTGTGTGTAAGCACAAGAAGCCCCTGTCAGCTGCGAAAGCCTGCATTTCGGAAATCCTTCCTTCCAAATTCAAACCCAGGCTCTCGGCTCCCAGCAGTCTTTTGCAGGAACAGAAGAGTATCCTCCTGCCCTCAGAGAAGGCTCAAAGCTGTGAGAACCTTTGTGTTTCCGGTTCTTTGAATGATTCCAAAAGAGGCCTGCCCCTCCAAGTGGGAGGGAGCATTGAGAACCTGCTCATGCGCTCCCGACGGGATTATGACAGCAAGTCGAGCAGTACCATGAGCCTCCAGGAGTACAGCACCAGCGGCAGGAGGCCCTGCCCTCTCTCAAGAAAGGCTGGGATGCAGTTCACCATGCTTTATCGGGACATGCACCAGATCAACCGAGCTGGCCTCTTCCTGGGCTCCATCTCCTCCTCCTCGAGTGTGCGGGATCTTGCCTCCCACTTTGAAAAGAGTAGCCTGGCATTGTCCAGGGGTGAGCTGGGCCCCAGCCAGGAGGGCTCAGAACACATCCCCAAGCACACCGTCTCTTCCCGCATCACCGCTTTTGAGCAGCTGATTCAGCGGTCCCGTTCCATGCCATCCCTGGACCTGTCCGGTAGGCTGAGCAAGTCTCCCACACCTGTGCTGTCCCGGGGCAACCTGACCTCAGCCCGCTCGGCTGAGTCCCTCCTTGAGTCAACCAAGCTCCGTCCCAAGGAGATGGATGGGATGAACTCCAGTGGGGTCTATGCCTCCCCAACATGTAGCAATATGGCGCACCATGCCTTGAGCTTCAGGGGCCTTGTGCCTTCTGAGCCCCTCTCCACCTGCTCTGATGACCTGGACCGCTGTTCAAATATCTCCACTGACAGCAGAGAAGGCAGTAGCAGCAGCGTTCACGGAGATTTCCCCAAACATCGCCTCAACAAGTGCAAGGGCACCTGCCCGGCCTCATACACTCGCTTCACCACCATCCGGAAGCATGAGCAGCAGCAGACCTCTAGACAGCCCGAGTGGCGCCTGGATTCCAGAGGGGACAAGAGCACCCTCCTCAGGAACATCTACCTAATGAGCCCCCTTCCTTTCCGGCTGAAAAAGCCTCTCCACCACTACCCCAGACAACCTTCTCCTGGTGACTCCTCAGGCCTCCTGGTAGGCCAGAAGCCAGACCTCCCCAGTCAGCCCCAGCAGGACCAGCCCCCTTCTGGGGGGAAGCCCGTGGTTCCCACACGCCTGTCTTCCCGACACACCATGGCCAGGCTTAGCCGCAGCTCAGAGCCCTCTCAGGAGAGACCCATGGCCCTGGAGGACTACCCAAGGGCCATTAATAATGGAAACTCCGTGCCATACTCAGACCACAGCCTGGACAGGAACAACAACCCACAAAGTGAACTGGCACCATCCCGCGGAGGTGGCATTTTGTGTGTTTGCCTAGTCTCACCTGCCCGTCCCTCCACTTTGCTTGCATTATCCCTTCCTCCTCTGTGCCCTTGGTGCTCATTTTCTGGTCTGTCCTTTGTTTTCTGTTTGTTTTGCTTGGCAATTAATCATGGCTCATAGTGGCTGCACTTCTTTAAAAACAAAGCCCCCATGTCATTTAGACTAACCACCAAACTGTGTTTCGAAAGAAAAATTGGCCGTTTAGCTCAACTGAGAAATGTGTTCATTTGAACTCTTGAACCCCTTGCTGTTTGTACCAATCCCCAACATATCCCGTGGTTTTTTGAGAGGCAGCCTCTCTCAATGGCCCTGTATGTGTGTGAGTGTGTGCCTTGTCCCTATAAGGTCCTGCACGCCTCTTTGTAGGGATACTTTACAAAGAAAGTTCTCTCATTTTACTCACCTTTTGCCTTCTGAGTAGTTTTCTTTGCATTAAAGTAATTCACAAATAAATCCAAAAAATGGGGCAGGGGGTGGAATTTTTTTTTTCCTTCAGAATCCGACCATTGATCATTGATCAAGAATGACTTTAAAATTTTGATGTTTATCATAGATGAAAGGTGAACTATTTTCCCAAGCTGGTTTCCAGCGAAATCTTTGCCTGTTTTAACTCTACTTTGTTGTTTTAAAGATTCAGAATCGCCAAGACATTTTATACCAGCTGATTACTTGGAATCCACAGAAGAATTTATTCGAAGACGTCATGATGATAAAGAGGTAAATCCCATCTTTTAAATCTCTTAGCTTTTGCTTGGAAAAAATGTATGAAGAAAGTAAAGATTCTAGACATCTGTCAGAGAGGTGACATGGTCTAGCAATTGGAGGCAAAAACTGAGGCTTTCACGAGTGATTTTTTTTATATGACATTGAGTCTATGTCATATAGAAAAATCACTTGTGAAAGCCTCAATTTTTGTTGACTTTTTTTTTTTTTGGTCGACTTTTCCAAAAAGTAGGACTGATTTCCCCACAGGCACTAGGTTATAAATGCCAAGTCCAGCCAGCACTGCTGCATGGGAGATACAGAAAGAGATTGTCCACTGCTGTACTTAATGCCCTGTAAGCTGGAAACCAGAGTTTGCTCTTTCATCACCCCCAACCCCACCCTTGATAATCCCTAAGGAAATCCGCCTGCATATTTCTCCAATGCTGCCCACCCCTCTGTTGGCACAAAGCATTGTTCAAATTGAGAAGGATGCAATAGGAGAAAGAGGAAAATGAAAAATAGTAATGACCTTGATACATTTTATAAAACAATTTGAGGAAGTTGCCTATAACTCTGTTGCTTTCAATTCAGAAGAAGGCAGATACACCAAGAAATGCTGGAAAACCCCAGCCAAGAACTTCACAATGTGCATATTTTCTTGTAGTTGCTGAAATGCCTGTCCTGCCAGTGGGGTGACTGGCAGGGCCTGGGAAAGAGCCCCTTTTCTCGGGGATTTGGGAAGAGGTGGTTCTTTGTATCAGCCAAATGGGCAAAATCACAAGCTTCTGCTGGGATAAAGCATTGTGATGATACATGCTTTCTGGGGCTCACATCCCCAAGAAAAAGAGTCCTAGAGATTAAACAAGCTCCCGAGCTCATGTTCCTGAAATGAATTAAGAGATGGAAAAATCACATTGACCTGGTAGGAGTGGGGGAGGGAGTGCATGTGTACACAACTCTGTCCTATTCACGTTCAAGTCTGAAGCCCTTTTTCTCTGTTGTTCTGCCTTGTTGAGTAGTTCCAGAGTTTAGGTGGGGTTTCCTGAAGGATTTAGGATAAGGCTGACTTGAGGACGAGTGGGATGATGATAATTATTGCCACCAGATGGTGAAACAAAAGACAAAAATAAAAGCACCGTGGCCAGGCGCGGTGGCTCACGCCTATAATCCCAGCACTTTGGGAGGCCAAGGCAGTTGGATCACTTGGGCAGGAGTTTGAGACCATCCTTGCTAAAACGGTGAAACCCCATCTCCACTAAAAAAATACAAAAAATTAGCCGGGCGTGGTGGTGGGCGCCTGTAATCCTAGCTACTCGGGAGGCTGAGGCAGGAGAATCGCTTGAATCCAGGAGGCGCAGGTTGCAGTGAGCTGAGATCGTGCCACTGCACACCAGCCCAGGCGACAGTGCGAGACTCCGTCTCAAAAAAAAAAAAAAAAAAAAAAAAAGAAAGAAAGTTAAACCGCTGTACCTCTCCCCATCTCCGGGCACAATTGAACAGTATTCAATAAGAAACTTGCACCTGTCCATGGAAAGAAACAAGAGAAAGCATCTGATGTACAGTTATTATTGTAATAACTCACTAATGATGAGTGTCCATCAGGCCATAGAGCAGATTCATTTCTGTAGCTCTTTGTTAAATATTTCCTGCCACGGCCGGGCGCGGTGGCTCAAGCCTGTAATCTCAGCACTTTGGGAGGCCGAGACGGGCGGATCACGAGGTCAGGAGATCGAGACCATCCTGGCTAACACGGTGAAACCCCGTCTCTACTAAAAAACACAAAAAAATAGCCGGGCGAGGTGGCAGGCGCCTGTAGTCCCAGCTACTCGGGAGGCTGAGGCAGGAGAATGGCGTAAACCTGGGAGGCGGAGCTTGCAGTGAGCTGAAATCCGGCCACTGCACTCCAGCCTGGGCGACAGAGTGAGACTCCGTCTCAAAAAATAAATAAATAAATAAATAAATAAATAAATAAATAAATAAATAAATATTTCCTGCCACAAGATACAAGATTCCCATGTATGTAGGCCGGGGCTGCTATGATGAAGGAAGATGAAATTCCATGTTAGTAATATAAGCCCTAGTCTCTAGCCTAGAAGGTTCTATGGGACAATTCTTGCCTACCACATGGAAGGTGTAGTTTATCTAGTGGCTTAGCAATGGATATATTAGAAGTTACATAAGAAGGCGAGCAGCTGTCTCCTGAATAACACTGGCTCATAGATCCTTAAAAGTTTTGTGTCTTTATCCATGGGTTTTGACTTATATGGTTAAACTACAATGCTGCGGGACTTACTAAGGTCAGATTAAAGTACTGGATTGGGAGCTCTGCCCCATTTGATGTCCACTTCCACTGATTATGTTTAACTCCAGCCGGAACACAAAGGGCCGTGAGTAAGAACTGTGGCAGTCTCAAGCATCACTCCATTCCCACGGCTACAGAAACAGCTCACACTCCCCAGCTCATGGGATGTTAGTCAGGCCCTCCCCATTGCAAATGCTTTATCATTAACATGGATTTTCAGAAAATGAGAACATGTCAGACTTGGCAGGAACATTAGTGGTCATGTAGCCAAGCCCCTGGTTTAGTCCAGGAAAGGACCACAGCAAGGTAGTAGCTTGCCCAGGGCTGCATAGTAAGTTAACCTATACCAGTAGCAGAGCTAGAAACCAGGGCTCCAGATGCCTGGACCAGCACTCTTTCTGTGGCACTGGGCTTCGCAGAGGACTTTCTTGTGTCTTTTCTCATTTATCTTTACAACTTATTTGAGTACTGGAAATCCCACAGCCATTTGATGAGTTGTCACTTTGTTTTTTGTAGTCTCTGAAGAAAAATCGGTCCACCCTCCTTTGGGGCTGCATGTCACATGAGGCATTTAATTGTCTGCTGGAAGAAGCCTACTGTTTTCCAATGCTAAGAATTATCAGTTCTAATTCATGCTTTCCTACAAGGAAAGTTAATCCCAGGAAAGTAAGATTGTTTGGTATCAGAAAACACATTAAAATTCTGTTCCATGGGGTCATTTTAATAGACATTGAGGGCATTTGGTAAAAAGCAACATTGTTTGATTTTTCAAAGAAGCCTTTAAAAATAGAAATAGATGACTTTTTCCTTACTCTAAGAGAGAATATTCTAATCCCAGGTACCATTATTCTTAGGGTGTTTTTTTTAATATTTATATTCTTTGTCATTCCCTTTAACTCAGCTTCATTTCACCCAGTGAAGAAATCATTCAGTAAGAAAGTAACTGATGCTCTCTGTCGGCCACATAATTAGCCTGTGGTGCATATCCTAAGGCCTTCTAAAAATTGTGCCTAGGGGAAGAGTTGGCTGCCTAGAAGGGGCTTCATCTTTTCTGAAATGGGCTGCTCCACTCTGTCAAGAGCATATTAGAGTAATAGATACAGGAATCACAAAAATGACCTGGTGCCATAGACTTCACTAGCAAAAGCCTATAGCAGGTTTAATAGGCCTGAGATGGGCAGGAGGAACTGTCCAACCCTGGTCCTGCTAGGGGAATGTGCTGTGGGAATATATCCTTGCCTAAAAACAGGGTAGAGATGGCACTTCCAGCCTCCTGCTGCCAGCGCAGCGTGGTTGGGAATGCCCTGGATGTGCCCCTGGCTCACCTGGCCTTTTGCTGCCAGGAGCAGGAGGCTTTGGACTGTGCCGGGGGTAGGTAGTTTGCAGGACAGTGTAATCATGTGGAATCATCCTTCCCCTATCCCGGCTTTCCCAGTGAAGTGCTACCTCCTTTCTACAGTGCTCGGAGGGTGGTTACGATGGGAGTGTAGTAGTTGTGGCTCTAAGGCCCTTCTCACAGCTGACCCTTAAAGCCTCTGCCCTGTTCACCCAGCACCTCCTTCCCTAATTACTTTTGTTGGCAATTTTCTAATACGCTGGAACAGATGATTCACTGCCCATTTTATGCAATTTTATGGCAGAAACTTTTAGCGGACCAGAGACGACTTAAGCGCGAGCAAGAAGAGGCTGATATTGCAGCTCGACGCCACACAGGCGTCATTCCGACGCACCATCAGTTTATCACTAATGAGCGCTTTGGGGACCTCCTCAATATAGACGATACCGCCAAAAGGAAATCTGGGTCAGAGGTCTGTTTTGGTCACCTCAATCTGCTGCTTGACCCAAAGCAATATTTGCCTATTTGCCTCCCCTCAGCATTGCCCTCTGTAGGCCAATTTAGTTCTCCAAACAACATTTGTCATCCTGGCCTCCCTTAGGCTTGCTTTGGCTTCTTGTGGCTGGTAAATAGACATGACCTCATTATGTCCTGTGCTCTGTATGTTCAAGCATGCCTGGCTGGGGGACCGGGGTCTGCTGGCACATGCCCCTGTTGCATGCCTTAGAGCATTGGCTGCCTTCGTGAGTCCAGCCCTCCACATCCTGCATTTTATCATGCTACTGTGTTGCCTGTGCATTCTGCTTAGAAACCTGATACCTGAGTCCATATACATTGGTAGCTATGGTGTGGACAGTTACACAATTCTTCTTTGAAGAGATGGTTAATGAAACTTTACAAAAGTTAGCTTAGCAATACTTTGTACCATTTACAAAGGCCTCCAAATTTAGTGCCATTAATTTTGAAATAGAGAACAATGCTGCTGCTCACATGTAGGTGGATGAATTGTGTGAAGTGTTCAGCAGTGCTGCAGTAGTGCGCCTCACTGAAGAATTTTGAAGCCCAAAGACTTTCGCAGTTAGGATAAACCCACAGAGGGTAAGAGAGTTCTCCAAGGGACGTTTCATTTGTTCTTTTAGTTTTGACATTTCCAAGCCTAGGTTATGAAAGCTTAATATTATAAAAGGAAAGAGAAAAACAAACTTTGAAGTGATTTTTATCCAGATCTTGGCCTCCTACACTAATGTCAACATGTTGAAATTCTCATGCTAGCCAAATGCTGGATCTTGCGTAAGAGTTTATGCTTTGCCATGTAACCCTTAAGTAGGCCCACTGAAGATGATCTCTTTTAGGGAAAATGGGTGTATCTGGGATTTGGGGTGGGAGCTAGGGAAATGGGGGAATAACACCCAAAGTATGTACTGTTTTATATCCTTTCAATACAGTAGCTTAATATTTATGTTTATTTATTTATTTTTATTTTTCTCTCTAGAAGCATCATTGCCTATTCATCTTTTTGTTTTTTTTTTTTTTTTTTTTTTTTTTTTTTTTTTTTTTTTTTTTAGAAATATGGGCATAGTGGCTTACACCTGTAATCCCAGTACTTTGGGAAGTCAAGGTGGGAGAATTGCTTGAGCCCAAGAGTTCGAGACCAGCTTGGGCAACATAGTGAGACCTCTATCTCTAATTAATTAATTAAGTAGATAGATAGATTGGTAGATAGCCAGATGTGATGGCACATGTCTGTAGTCCAAACTACTGGGGAGGTTGAGGCAAGAGGGTTGCTTGAGCCTGGGAGGTCAAGGCAGTGAGTCATGGTCATGTGGCATCACTGTACTCCAGCCTGAGCAACGGAGCAAGACCCTGTCTCAAAAAAAAAAAAAAAAAAAAAAAAAGTGTCTGGGAAGAAGAGATAGTGAAAAGAGGGAACCAAATTAAAAGAAAGAAAGCTGGCTGGGTTTAGTCGCTCAAGTCTATAGTCCCAGCACTATAAGAAGCTGAGCCAGGGGGATCACTCACGGCCAAGAGTTCGAAACTAGCCTACACATCATAGGGAGACCTCATCTTTACAATTAAAAATATATATATTATACATATATATTATAATATATATAATATATATAATATTATATTATAATATGTATAATATATATAGAAAAATTAGCCAGGCTTGGTGATGCATGCCTATAGTCATAGCCACTTGGGAGGCTGAGGTGGGAGGATCACTTGACCCCAAAAGTTCAAGACTGCAATGAGCTATGAACACATCCCTCCAACCTGGGTGGCGGAGTAAGATCCTGTCTCAAATTAAAAGAAAAAGGAAAGCTGGGGAAGAGGAGACTCTAAAGTGATGGAGAAAAAGAAAATCTATCAAGGAAGAAGCAAAAGTTAGCGAGTGTTAATTGCAAGGGAAAGATAGCCCTTGAGCCCTCAACGTTCCAGCTCCTCCTCAAAATGGCCCTTCTCAGAAGGCTCTGAGCATGGTTTGTCCTCACTGATAGTCCTGCCTGCTTGTAGGTAGAAGAAGATGGGAACAGGTAAAGGCGCTAGGGCTGCACACTTACACATGTACATGATACATGCAAACAGAAATGCACCATGGGTGGAATAACCATGGACAGAGGCAGGCAAACTCTGCTCAGTGAACCTGCCTCCCTTGTAGAGCAAACTCTGACAAGTGCGTTAGCATCGCCCAGAGGGCTTGGTAAAATACAAACCCTGGATCCTATCTGTAAAGTTTCTGATTCTGCGGTGGGGCCTGAAAATTTACATTTTTAACAGTTTCCCAGGTGATATTGGTGATACCAGTTTAGGGAGCACATTTTGAGAATTACTGCCCTAGAAGTTGACTGATGGACTTGAAAAAGTAGAGACTAACATCCCAGGTGCACCACACTGTGTCAAGGCACTTCAGTCCCGTTCAGTAGGACTGGGGTGACCACTGGTTCGGTGTAAGACCCTATGGGAGGCAGAAAAGAACTCTGTCTGTGTGCCCTTGGGGAGCTGATAGTAGAAGAGTCTCCCTCTTACACAGTTATCTCTGTCCTATAGTAAGTAATACAATACTATGAAAGCCAGAGGAGGGAAAGATGGATTCAGTCTTGGAGCTATAGGGAGATAAAGAGGGAGAGGATGCTGCTTTGTATAACCATCGATGACTCACATACACGTCTCAAGAGTTCAATGGAATCAGTGAATTTTAACAGGCCTTCAGTGAAAAAAATCTCACCACCCCCCATTATTAACCTAAGTCCACTTACAAATTAATCATAAACTACACACCTATATAATTATATTGATTTAATAGATAGAAGATACTGTTTTGACAGAACTCAGTTACCAGAGTGTGAATGTGGTGCTGCTTTGGTATAAATTTTTTAAAGTTCACACAGCTCTACAGCTGGGTGACATGAGGTAACCTACTTCCTTGTGTTTTTCTATTGGAATCACTGTAAAATTCTTATCCTTATAATGTTGGTCATTTAGTTTTCTCTTGTGAACTTGTCATTTATCATTAACCCCACATCCGTTCTTTTCTTGTTCACCTGCAACTGTGAAATTATGCCCTTTGGTTACAGACACAAACACAAGTATTGAAATTGTATGGCTTTAACTTGATTATAAGGTGATCATTCACTTGGCCCCAGTATATATGGTATAAATAGGTAGATAGATGAAAACATCAATGTGAAAATGCAAACTTTAAAAATACCTGCGGAAGGCTAGGCACAGTGGCTCACACCTGTAATCCCAGCACTTTGGGAGGCCAAGGCAGGAGGACTGCTTGAACCCAGGAATCTGAGACCAGCTTGGGCAACATCATGGACCCTATCTGTACAAAAATTACCCAGGCTTGGTGGTGCGTGCCTGTAGTCCCGGCTACTCAGGAGGCTGAGGTGGTAGGATCACCTGAGCCTGGGGAGTCAAGACTGCAGTGAGCCATGATTGTGCCACTGCACTCCAGCCTGGGCAACACAGCAAGACGCTGTCTCAAAAAAAAGAAAGAAGTTCCACAGCCAGGCATAGTGGCTTATGCCTGTAATCCCAGTACTTTGGGAGGCCAAAGTGGGCGGATCACTTGAGGCCAGGAGTTAGAGACCTCCCTGGCCAACATGGTGAAACCCAGTCTCTACTGAGAAATACAAAAGTTAGCCAGACATGGTGGCACATGCTTGTAGTCCCAGCTACTCAGGAGGCTGAGGCAGAAGAATTGCTTGAACCTGGGAGGCAGAGGTTGCAGTGAGCTGAGACCGTACCACTGTACTCCAGCCTGGGAGACAGAGCAAGACCCTGTCTCAAAAAAAAAAAAAAAAGAAAAAAGAAATTTCAGAGAGAGGAGGGGTTAGGAGGGGGTTCAGTTGAGGTGTAGCAAATAGATTTGACTAGAACAGGAACACTGTAGTAGAGATAAAGGCAATTCGGTAAGAGTAGGGAGAAACTACCCAGAGGCCTTCACCTATGGCAGGAATTGAGATTTGAACTGAGGGAAAGTTGAGAGCAGCAGCCAACTTCAAAGCAAGGAAGAGATGTGAGGAAGAATGTTAGGAATGTTATTTGTGCTCCCGGGTGACAGATTAGAGTGAAGAGAATGTGAAATCAAAGGAAGCTTTGTGTCAATGGAAACTAGGCGTCAGCTTTGAGCAACAGGGTTGTGGAGGGATGGAGGTGTGGAGGGAGGTCCCTCCTGACTTAATGACACACTTGATCAGGAAGTGGAGAAGGGGCAGAGGCTGACCCAGACTTGGGCATCTGAGAAGAGAGGACTACCCAACAGGATTGGAAGTCTTGGCAGGAGTCATTTGAGCTCAGGGACCACTTTATCTGGCTTTTTGGATGATGTCACAGACCGTAAGAAATATATGGAGTTGGAGATGATGTGAGAAGTGAGTCGGCGTTTCATCTGCTTGCATATCATAATTTAACCAAATAGATGTCCCTAAGGAACAAGACAGTAGATAAGGAACATCTTAGGACTTCTGGCTGACTTTGTCTTTTGTTTGTTTGTTTTTTTAATAGCCATGGTCCGCATGTTTTGAGGAACTGGTACCTCAGCTTTGGGACCTTTCTAACCATCTCTTCCCCAGATCTGGTTGTTTTTAGGGGATTCTCATGCATGACATACATAGCTAACTAAACATTTATCTAGTGTTCTACTAAGGTCAGACAAATGCAATTTTGCCCAGATTTCTACACTAGAACAAACTGGCTAGAGTGAATTTCTCTGCTTTGCTTTCTAGAAATTTGTGAAAATGTGTCCTTGTTGTACATGAATCCTGATTTTAACTTGTCATTGTTTCTTATGTTCAGATGAGACCTGCCAGAGCCAAATTTGACTTTAAAGCTCAGACACTAAAGTAAGTGCTACCAGTTATATTTATTTATCTTTTTAGCTGCCTCTTTGAAACACAACAGTTTGTTTGTAGAGAAGAGTTGGAGAAATAACAATTATAAAAATTGTTGTTAAAAAAAAAAAAGAGCAAAACAGTAGTTCATAGAGTTTGCTATGTGCCAAACACTATTCAGAGTACTTTGCTTATGTTAACTCATTGTGGAGTGGGTGCTGTGATGATCCCCACTCTTCAAATGAAAAGACCAAGGGACTATAAGGTTAAGGAACCTACTCAAGCTGGTGTGATAGAGTTGGAATTCAAACCTAGGCAGAGGTTGGGCTCTTATACGCTGTCCCACCCTGCCTCCTCCTATATAGGGGCTCTATTTGCTTAAGTGGTAGCTTGATCTGCCCATCTTTTCTGTGGAAGGATCTAGACCAGTCTCTAGGGAGATAACTTTACCCATTTTGCTACAACATCCCAAGACATTAAAGGCTTGCATGAACCCACAGGAGACTAGCGTTTCTCTAAGTGTGTTCCTCAGAGTGCTAGCCCTACAAGATTTTTCTCAAAAAGGGAGTTCTGTTGTAGAATGAGTTGGGAAACACTGCATGCTATATCTATACCTCCCACCCACTTTGAAGAAATACTTTGTTGATGGCATGTTAGTAGCTCCAGAAGTCTTTCAAGAAAGGAACCTGAAACTTGATTTGGGGAATGCTACCAAAGACTGGGTTCCATAAGGAAACAGCTGGCTTTTTATCTAATTATGGATTTAAATAGTCCATCAGTTCTCATTGGCAGCTAAAAGTACAATGGACAGTGGCCACCCCATTGTCCTGCAGATGGATGGTCATGCATCTGGTGATCAGAGGGAGAGCTCCCTGTCTTTAGATGCTGGAAAATGCTATGTGGAGCTAACCAACCATGGTTCTGATCTCCTCTATCCCACAAAATGAGTGACCAGGCCACAGTGTCTAGAACCTAGGCACAAATCTGGTATAGTTGGGTTTGTGTGTATTACTCCAGTCCTTTAGTTGGTCAGCTAAAGGAGGTGGCTGCGTAATATACTGCAAAGATTGTGGGCTTTAGAGTCAGGAAGTCCTGTGTTCAAATCCTGACTATGCCACTTACTATCTCTGTGAGTGTAGTCAAGTTATCAACTTCTCCCCCACTCAATTTTCTTTATCTGCAAGATACAGATAAAAATGCCTCTCTTGAGGCCGGGCGCGGTGGCTCAAGCCTGTAATCCCAGCACTTTGGGAGGCCGAGACGGGCGGATCACGAGGTCAGGAGATCGAGACCATCCTGGCGAACATGGTGAAACCCCGTCTCTACTAAAAAAAAAAATACAAAAAACTAGCCGGGCGAGGTGGTGGACGCCTGTAGTCCCAGCTACTCGGGAGGCTGAGGCAGGAGAATGGCGTAAACCCGGGAGGCGGAGCTTGCAGTGAGCTGAGATCCGGCCACTGCACTCCAGCCTGGGCGACAGAGCCAGACTCCGTCTCAAAAAAAAAAAAAAAAAAAAAAAAAAAATGCCTCTCTTTCAGGGAAGCTGGGGTAATACCTGTAAAACATTTTGCATAGTGTACCAAAATTTAGTGCTCAAAATATGTTATCCTCTTACCCCCCCCTTTTTTTAAACCAGACAAGATAACAGAGATATATAAATTAATTTGCGATTTAATTAATACACTTTTTTCTTTGAATTGAGAAAGGTCTATGTAAGATTTATTAAATGGTCTATTGATGATAATAGTACATTTTCCCAGATTTCATAAAGAGTCTTAAAACAATTTTTTTTTAGAGCAACCCCGTCAAATAGAACAGGTGAGAAAGCTTAGATCCACAGAAATTGTCACCTTTTATCAACATTGGTAATGCCGAAGAGAGGTTTCCTTCCTTCTGATTCCGTGTTTTCATCACGACATGCTACCTCCAAAAAAACGTCCACAAAATTTAGTGAAAAAAGTAAATTCTAGCTCCATGGTCTTTTAAGCCCTTCAGTCACTTGGTTTTACATTTTCCCACAGTCAGTTACTCAAAAAAGCGTGCTGCCGGGGCCAGGCTTAGTGGCTCATGCCTGTAATGCCAGCACTTTGGGAGGCCAAGGCTGGCAGATCACTTGAGGTCAGGAGTTCAAGACCAGCCTGACCAACATGACGAAACCCTGTCTCTACTAAAAAATACAAAAATTAGTCAGGCGTGGTGGCAAGTGCCTGTAATTCCAGCTACTCAAGAGTCTAAGGCATGAGAATTGCTTGAACCCAGGAGGTGGAGGCTGCAGTAAGCTAAGATCACGCCACTGCATTCCAGCCTGGGGAACAGAGTGAGACTCCATCTAAAAAATAAAAAATGAAAAAAAAAAGCATGTTATGGAATACTTGGTTCAACAAAGTTAAACAAGTTTCTTTCCCCCGGGTCTTCTCAGAGCCTCTGCTGTGCTGATGTATACTGTGATGCTCCAGAAAAGATCTAAAGCAAATCCTATTTCTCAAACCCTCTCACCAGCAGACCTGGTCGCGTGGTTCTTTGGGAGCTAGGGGTATAGTCCACAGTAGTGGCAGAATAGGGCCCCAGCTTTCCCACGGTAGACTTCCATCAGCCACAACTACTGACTGACCCCTCGGTTCCTCTCTCACACACAAGTGTATCCTTTGCTTAACAGTAGGACCATTACGCTCCCACCCCCGTCCACAGCTGCGAGATACTTAGTATAGTAGAGTCAGGAGCCTGCAGGTCTCCACAGCAGTGAATATGCTGAGAGTCTTGCTCATCTATGTGCCTGTGGTTGGGGGTGAAGGGAGAGGGAATTCATAATGCCCCCCAAAGAGGGCTGTGGCAAAAATGCGGCCCGAGACATTCCTTCTCACAGAGACAAATGCCCACATCCCCTTTACAGACCTCTTGAGGGTTAGAATCCTGTCTGCTAATGTGAGACCCACAAAGGCTGCCTTGTGCTTTTATTCAGCACAGAACTGACTTTCTATAGTTTTCCAGATGTGCCCTCGTTGTTTGGCCAGCACCCCTCACATACCATGGGACTTCCTGGCATCCTGCAAAGTGAGCACACCCCTTCCAAGTTACAACTGGAGACCTTTCCATCCTATTGGTTTGACACAAATGAAAAAGATCTAGGTCATTTTTTTTTAATTCAAGAAAATGTTACAATTTTAAAATTATTTAACTCAAGAAAGAGCTGTAAGGGCCAGGCGCAGTGGCTCACGCCTATAATCCCAGCACTTTGGGAGGCCGAGGTGGGCGGATCACCTCAGGTTGGGAGTTCGAGACCAGTCTGACCAACTTGGAGAAACCCCATCTCTACTAAAAATACAAAATTAGCTGGGCCTGGTGGCCCATGTCTGTAATCCCAGCTACTGGGGAGGCTGAGGCAAGAGAATAGCTTGAACCCAGGAGGTGGAGGTTGCGGTGAGCCAAGATCACGCCATTACACTCTAGCCTGGGCAACAAGAGCAAAACTCTGTCTCAAAAAGAAAAGAAAAGAAAAAGTTATAATTTTTATCCTTATTTTAAGTTTTCATTTTGTTTAAAATTTGCCTTTGTCTAATTTTTTTTTTTTTTTTTTTTTTTTTTTTTGAGACGGAGTCTCACTCTGTCGCCCAGGCTGGAGTGCAGTGGCCAGATCACGGCTTACTGCAAGCTCCGCCTTCCGGGTTTACGCCATTCTCCTGCCTCAGCCTCCCGAGTGGCTGGGACTACAGGCGCCCGCCACCTCGCCCGGCTAGTTTTTTTGTATTTTTTAGTAGAGACGGGGTTTCACCGTGTTAGCCAGGATGGTCTCGATCTCCTGACCTCGTGATCCGCCCGTCTCGGCCTCCCAAAGTGCTGGGATTACAGGCTTGAGCTACCGCGCCTGGCCTTGTCTAATTTTTTTTTTAAAAGAGTCCTGGTTAAAAATTAACATCATCTGGGCCAGGCACGGTGGCTTACGCCTGTAATCCCAGCACTTTGGGAGGTCAAGGCAAGTGGATCATGAGGTCAGGAGTTCAAGACCAGCTTGACCAACATGGTGAAACCCCGTCTCTACAAAAAAAAAATTAGCCGGGCATGGTGGTGCGTGCCTGTAGTCCCACCTGCTTGGGAAGCTAAGGCAGGAGAATTGCTTGAACCTGGGAGGTGGAGGTTGCAGTGAACTGAGATTGCACCACTGCACTCCAGCCTGGTGACAGAGTGAGACACTGTCGCAAAAAAATAAATTAATTAATAATAATAATAATAATAATATCATCATTAAGGCAAACAAAGGAATGGATATGGAAAAGTTGCAAAGGGGCACAAAGAGCATTTGAAGGAAAATCTGCTTTTCTTTCCAACATCACTTTTCCATGTTAAAAAGCAAAGGAATTAGGCCGGGCACGGTGACTACATGCCTGTAATCTCAGCATTTTGGGGGAGACTGAGGCAGGAGGATCACTTGAGCCCAGGAGTTCAAGACTACCCAGGGCAACATGGCAAAAACCCATCTCTACAAAAATATATATGTAACAATTGGCCAGGCATGGTGGTGCATGCCTGTAGTCCCAGCTACTCAGGAGGCTGAAGTAGGAGGATCACTTGTGCCCAGGAGGTTCAGGCTGCAATGAGCCGTGATCATGCCACTTGCACTCCAGCCTGGGCAGCAGAATGAGACCCTGTCTCATGAAAAAAAGTAATGGAATTAACATTTATTGAGTGTTACCTACCTGTACAACAGGCACCATCCTAGCTGTTTGTTTTTAGTTTGTTGAAGCATTCTCCAGCAACTCTGAGTTAGCTCCAAGTTCAGCTAAAGAAACAGTGTCTCAGATTAAGTATTGTGTCCATGGTCCCAGAACTACTAAATTTCAGAACTGGGTTTTGGACCATATCTGCCTAACTTCAGAACCTTTCTACTGCATGATGATACAAAGACGGATGGTAAAATGGATGGGTGGATAAATGGTGAAATTGATGGAATGATAGAAGGATGTCAATATATCATAAATAATTTGAGGGCAGTTTAAAGCAACGAAGGCATGTCCTGCCTTAGGGCATAGAAGAGGATAGTGAAGGTATCCAGAAGGAGACGCTTTTCTTCGTTTAACAAACATCAGTTAAGGCAGCTGAGTGCATTGCTGTGTGTTGCGTAAATATTCTGAGCATAAGACAGCATTCACAAAAAATGCATTTAGAAAACCACAACAAATTAATAAGGCCTCTGAGCACTTTCAAGGGCTAGTCAATTTGAATGTTAACATCCATCCTGCAAAAGACTGGAAAAATGCCAAATGTGATGTAATTTCCTGAATAGTGGGGTTCTTACTTCCAAATATGGAGTCCCCTCTCTGGAATTTGTACCCTTTGACCCCACTTAAAAGTCTTCTTTTGCTACAAAACTGAAGTGTCTTAATCTTACACATATTGAAACATTTGCTAAAATGCCGTTGACCCTCTGTTGACAGGGAGCTTCCTCTGCAGAAGGGAGATATTGTTTACATTTATAAGCAAATTGATCAGAACTGGTATGAAGGAGAACACCACGGCCGGGTGGGAATCTTCCCACGCACCTATATTGAGGTACCGCAGCCCCTTTTCTTTCTAAGGAAAAGCCTGACCGTGCCCAAAGCACCATATATTTGCTAAATGCTTATGTTTTGTTTCCTCCTTTTCCTCTTGTTTCCCTGCTTTCTTCTCTTCCCTTGTTCTCTTTTACCTGTTTCCCTTTCTCAGCTTCTTCCTCCTGCTGAGAAGGCTCAGCCCAAAAAGTTGACACCAGTGCAGGTTTTGGAATATGGAGAAGCTATTGCTAAGTTTAACTTTAATGGTGATACACAGGTAGAAATGTCCTTCAGAAAGGTAAGCTGCCCTTCTCATGCCTTGCTTTGGGGCTCTCTTGGATGGTGCAGCTATGTGGGGAAGTGTGTTGTTGCTATCACATCCCAGTCTGGGGGTGCTGTCTGTACCCTTAAGAGAAGTATGCCAATCAATAATTGCATTAAGGGCTGGGCACTGTGGCTCACGTCTGTAATCCCAGCACTTTGGGAGGCCGAGGTGGTTAGATCACTTGAGGCAGTTTGAGACTAGCCTGGCCAACATGGTGAAACCCCGTCTCTACTAAAAATGCAAAAATTAGCTGGGCATGGTAGTGGGTTCCTGTAATCCCAGCTACTCAGGAGGCTGAGGCAGGAGAATCATTTGAACCTGGGAGACAGAGGTTGCAGTGAACTGAGATCACTCCAGTGCACTCCAACCTGGGCAATAGGGTGAGACTCTATCGCAAAAAAAAAAAAAAAAAAAAAAAAAGAATTGCATTAAGGCCCGTAATCCCAGCACTTTGGGAAACCAAGACAGGAGGCTCACTTAAGGCCAGGGGTTCAAGACCAGCCTAAGCAACATAGCAAGACCCCGTCTCTATTGAAGAAAAAAAAAAAAAAAAAGAATTGCATTAAGGGCAATTGGAGAATTTTCTGAGGTAAGGTATTTTTAAAATAAACCCTAGGCTAATGTCAGGGTTTAACTGTATTGAGCTCACTGATTAAAGATAGTATTTCTGGAGTCTTAGACATCTTTTATAAGCTGTTTTCAACCAACACTTACCAACTAATGATGTGATAATGCACTGTGTTGGGGACTGGGTTTTACAATATATTGGTGTGACCTAGTGGAAAAAACAGGTGCATTGATACCAGGAGAAGTTTGAAAAGCTTTGAACCCAAAAGGCACAAACCAGCTGTGCAGAATGTGGGAGTTAAATACTTTTTCCAAGCCACCATTTTCTTATAGAAAAAAATGAAGATAGATGGCTCTCCCCTAGGTGGTTGTAAGAGACTTAGGTGAAACAGCTTATGTGAAGCCCCCAGCATGACACATGGTGTCTGGTTTGTGCTTAGTAAACAGGAGATGCCAGTATTATTATCATCACCGTCATGCTTATTCAGACACAATTGCACTGTGCAGAGAAGTTCTTCTTTCCAGAATCCAAACACTCTACATGGCAAAATTCTCTGGCTTGCTAAAGTTACAAAGTTACTGATTTTATTGAGGATTGAGGGAAGTGAGCACATGGGTTAGAAAAAGATGAGCCATCTTATATAATACTGGAAGCAACCCAATTTGCCCTACAGCAGGGGATCAGTAATTAAATCATTATATGTGTATGCAACAGAATACCCTGCAGTGGTCGATTAAGCTGTGCAATGCCATTAAAAATCTAGAATTCAATTTTTGATAAAGAAGGAGGTTTACTATGTACTATTAAGTATTTTTTAAAAAGCAAGTTGGAAAAATATGGAAATACAGTTCATGCTCAATTTTTATAAGAAAAAATATATGAGGTTTAATTCACATGTGTAGAAGTAAATCTGGGAAGTCCATATGCCAAATATTAATAGTGTTTATCCCCAAATGACTATGTGATGGGTGGTGATTGTTTTCTGCTTTATGTTTGTGTTCTGATTTTTCATCATGATACATTATAAGTATTTATAATGCTACAAAAGAAAGAAAAAGAGAAACCCCTCAAAATCTTTGCCTTAGAGATGAAGATTGGATATCTGTTTCACATTAAATGAGTCAAAAGCACTACATTTGTTCCCTGGCTTAGGGGCACAGATCTGATATTCTCCTTTACTAAAATACTTAAAGAACCAAGCTAAACTTCCCAGCATCAAGATAGCTCCTCTGCCATTAGCATCCTCATCCCAGTGGTGGTAATTCCAGGTTCAGCAGGGAATGTTTTCCTGAGCTAAGAATGTGGTAAACAATGCAGGACATTGAAGCATGCAGGCAGAGGCCCCAGGCATGCAGAGGCATGCTAGGACAAGGACCCTCTCTTTGCTGTGTCTTCCAGGGTGAGAGGATAACACTGCTCCGGCAGGTAGATGAGAACTGGTACGAAGGGAGGATCCCAGGGACATCCCGACAAGGCATCTTCCCCATCACCTACGTGGATGTGATCAAGCGGCCACTGGTGAAAAACCCTGTGGATTACATGGACCTACCTTTCTCCGCCTCCCCAAGTCGCAGTGCCACTGCAAGCCCTCAGGTATCTAAGCTTCTCGTCACTGGTTTTCATACTCAGCATGTGAGTTTTCTTAGTCAACAGTGCTGTTGGCACACAGCCTCTCTGGGGAGGTTTTTGAGCACTGCAATTAAAAACTGTCTGCAGGAGGCCGGGTGTGGTGGCTCACGCCTGTAATCCCAGCACTTTGGGAGGCTGAGGTGGAGATCAGCCTGGCCAACATGGTGAAACCCTGTCTCTACTAAAAATTCAAGAACCAAAAAAAGACGGCAGGCACCTGTAGTCCCAGCTACTCGGGAGGCTGAGGCAGGAGAATTGCTTGAACCCGGGAGGCGGAGGTTGCAGTGAGCTGAGATCACGCCACTGCACTCCAGCCTGGGCGACAGAGTGAGACTCTGTCTCAAAAAAAAAAACAAAAACTGCAGGAAAGCAGACTGTACACTGGACTTTGTCTTCATGCATACAAATGGCCTTTTCCAGTGCTTGGTTGAAGACATATTATTATCTCAGGGGAAAAGGAAGAGTCAGATAATTGCTCTGGGAATAAGGTGACTAGGGAAAGAGAAACAAGAGCCTTTATCAGCTGGTCCCTCCTGGGTGAAGCTGTTGGTGTGGGGACCACCACTGTGTCATAAATCCCATGGTCCAAATGTGGTCCTCAGTCATCTTGGCCAAAGTTGGCCTGCAGAAGACAAAGGCTGAAAGAGAGACTTACACCTTCTTCTCGTCAGCCACATAGACCAGATCCAAAGTATTCTTTGCATTCACTGGAACCAGGTGACTGGAACAAGTAACTTACAGCATCTCAGTCTCAGTGGGCTGAAAGGATGTAGGTTTATAGGCATAGTAAGATGTTGGCTTTCCCAAACATTAATTATGAATAAACTTGTTTAGAAATATAAACTATTTCAAACTGATCCCCACTTTCCCAAAGCCAAGAAAATGTCAGAACCTTGAGTTCAGGGTGATACGGTGGGGGTGACATCCTGTGAAAAAGTCCAGCCAAACCACCAGGTATATTGTAAGGAGGTTGGCAGAGGAACAAGAGTAGGACCTGGGGGCCCAGGTTGACCCTGAGACGGTGCCTCTTCTCTGGTCCTCTAATTGTTTCCTCCTCTGACACCTGCTCATCACTGACTCCAGGAGAGGGTTCTTGGCAGAAAGCATTAAACAGGCTGACCCAGGGCTTCCTGCACAGTGACAGCCACATCCTGTTGT
This sequence comes from Rhinopithecus roxellana, assembly GCF_007565055.1. Classification (NCBI taxonomy): domain Eukaryota; kingdom Metazoa; phylum Chordata; class Mammalia; order Primates; family Cercopithecidae; genus Rhinopithecus; species Rhinopithecus roxellana. The sequence continues at coordinate 78,141,082 of NC_044559.1, forward strand.
CTTATAGGACAGCGTGTGTGACTGGGGCGGGACATTCTGCTTTGTAAGGATGCAGAGAACTCGGCTACATTTTTCACTTCACTGTAGCCAAGAGTGATTGTAAAACAAAATGAGTACACTACTCATACTCCTCTCTGGAAGACTCTGCTGAGCTCCCAGAGAAAATAAAACCTCAGGGAAGGGCCATGGCAGTGCGGGGCCACCTTTCCCCATGGTTCCGGGTCAGGGATCTGGATGCACAGGGGCTGGGGGGCTGGGATAGGGAGCTTCCAGTGGGTCCCTTTGAAAATCCAATTCTGCAAAGCAGGCCGGCCTCATCCGTCACTACTCTGACGGGAACCTCTCTCCATCTCCACACCTCTGGCTGCTTCCTCCACCCACTGCCTGCACACATCAGGCTCACGTTCGCACATGCTCACACGCACACTCACCCATCCTGGTTTCTCCTCAGATGTAATCCAAGGATTTCGTTTTTGGACACCAGAGTGTCCTTGCTCATCTTCTCCATTTCATTCCTCTTTATATACCCCTTGTGATTATTTTCCTTCTTTTTCCTTTATGCTGACACTTGTACCTTTTGCTTCTTTCTTTTGTTTTCCTCTCTCTTCTTCTTTTTAAGTTTTCCAGTCACAGCAAGCTCATCACGCCAGCACCCTCATCTCTGCCCCACTCCCGCCGAGCCCTGTCCCCCGAGATGCACGCCGTCACCTCTGAGTGGATCTCGCTGACTGTGGGGGTCCCAGGCAGGCGTTCTCTGGCCCTGACCCCACCCTTGCCTCCTCTGCCAGAGGCTTCTGTCTATAACACTGACCACCTCGCCTTGTCACCAAGGGCCAGTCCCTCCCTGTCTCTCAGCCTCCCCTATTTGAGTTGGTCAGATCGTCCCACCCCACGGTCAGTAGCTTCTCCACTGGCCCTACCTTCCCCACACAAAACCTATGCCCTAGCACCCGCTTCCCAGGCCTCCCTTCACATGAATGGAGACGGTGGTGTCCACACGCCATCTTCAGGCATCCACCAAGATAGCTTCTCGCAGCTGCCACTGGGGAGCTCTGATAGTGTCATCTCCCAGCTTAGTGATGCCTTTAGCAGCCAGAGCAAGAGGCAGCCATGGCGTGAAGAGAGTGGACAATATGAGAGGAAAGCAGAGAGGGAGGCAGGCCAGAGAGGCCCTGGCGGACCCGAGATCTCTAAGAAGAGCTGCTTGAAGCCTTCAGACGTGGTCAGGTGCCTGAGTACTGAACACAGACTCTCAGATCTCAACACCCCTGAGGAGAGCCGGCCTGGCAAGCCCCTGGGTAGCGCTTTTCCAGGAAGTGAGGCTGAGCAGACAGAGCGGCATAGAGGTGGCGAGCAGGCGGGGAGGAAAGCTGCTCGGAGAGGTGGGAGCCAGGTAGGACTGCAGCATGCCGCGTGTGCACTTGGCGTCTCACTTGGCAGGGTGGGCTGCACGTCTCGCCCCGGTCCATCTACGGAGGCCAAGTGAATGCTGGTGAGACCATTTGCTTGCCTCGGGAGCAAAAAGATGGCCCCGGAGGGAATGGGGGGACATGAATTCAGGTGCCAGGGCTGGATACAGTTGGAGGGAAAGGACAGGCTATATCTGACCACTTGAAGTCATTCAGAAGTTATCTCTACTTTGAATGCCTCCTGGCCTGCTGCAAGGGCCTCTGAGAAGGCAGACCTTCCTCACGTCCCATGTATGCCTTGGAGATGACCCTCGGTTTGCTTTGACTAACACAGCTGAGAACACCAGGCTTTGGTGTGGTGGTGTGGTTTGCTTTTATGTAAGATGCACTTTGTTTCCATAACCCATGGTGCTCTGCTAGTGCTCGGTTCTGTCAGGTCTTTGTCCTGTCTCGTGTTTGTGTGGGAGCGCGGGGCCTTTGTTTGCCACGCAACAAAGGTGTTTTGGTTCTGGAGAGGAGATTGCAGGTCTCCTGGGGCCCTGACTGACATGGGGTATCCTCGAGTAGGCATGCCAGGTTTTTGGGTGAGTGTCCCATCTTCTCTCTGGGTCAGCTACAAAGAGTGCAGCATTTGGGCAAAGGTAGCCTTAGGGTGTTTTGAAACCTGAAAATTTTTTTGGAGAAATGAACTTAGCAACTCAACAAATCACAATTCTGATTTTGGCTATGCTGTTTACTACTGCTAAAGTCAAAGACTTTAGGCAACTCCTCTGAAGCAGCCAGGTTTGAATGGCAGCTCCACCTCTTACTGTCTAGTGACTTGGGAGTTACTTCCCCTCTCTGAGACTCAGTTTCCTCATCTGTAAAATGGAGATGATAGCACCTGTGTCAAAGAGTGGTTGAGTACAAGGGCTTATGATCCTGGGAACATGGTCAGCACTTTATAAATGGAAGCTATAGAGCCACCATCTTGGGTGATCTAGAACTGCTTCTAGAACTGAGAATATTCTTAGAACCTCATTAGACCCAGATTGAGTTCCTGAAGATGTCTGCAAGCCATTTATTAAGTATCTAGTATGTATGATGTCCACAGTAAATAATGCTTAACCCTTAGGCTTGCAAACTCAGTTTCCCTTTGAGGCTGTAGTTATTCCATCTATGAATAAGGCCTGCAGGTACCAGCCTCTGGGCAGAATATAAGGGTCATTTGTCTCTCCTCTTGAGGACCCTAAGTTCAAGGCTCCTCAAAACAAGGAGGAGCCTACAAACATAGCGATACCACCAGGACAATAATAGAGGCATGCTTGGGGGACACAGGAGCACAGAGGCTTGAGACACACTAAGCCAGACTTCCAGCTCCAGCCAAGCACATGTGGGCCCATGGGTGGGCCAGCCCATCAGGAGTAGGGATCACTGAGGGTGAGCCAGCATGGGATAGTTTATAAGAAATCAGGCTTAGTCTTTTGCTAGAAAGCCACTTAACCTCTCACATGCAAAGTAGGAGTGGAAGCAGTCCATCCCTTGTAGGGCAAGGATTCAATGAGGTAATTAATGGAAGTTAGTGCTTGGCACATGCCAAGGCTCCATATGTGGGATCTCCCGCTGCTGTGTGAGGCTGTAGGAAAGCAGCAATACCTGGCAAAGGCTTTGCCTGGCCCTGGAACAGGTTGAGGAAAAAATAGAAGAGGTGGTAAAGTGGCTAGTTGAAAAGAATTAAATGTCTCTGACACAGGAACAATTCTATAAACGTTCTAAGTCAACCCAAGGCACCCGGGGACATCCTTATTGTCAGTGTTGAGTCATCATCCCGGCCCAATTCCAAGATCCTGTGTGTATAGGAAGTGCGCACGGTGCCGGATCTCCGAGTAAGGTTAGGGGTATACGCTTCCTGCTTCCTAAGGCAGGATAGGAGTGGAGTAGCTGGCAACATTGAAGATTATGTTGATTGGAAAGTCAGGCTTGTTGAAACTTGGTGTTCCTTTCTTGGTGGGCCTCCAGACCCCAAGTGTACCACTTCCTGTCCCCTCCCTTCCTTCTGCCCTCCTGGCACAAGCCCCTTTTCCATGGGTGTGGCCTGGGGCTTGCTCCCCCTTGAGAGCTGGCATTTGTGTGAAAAGGACTGCGCCCACACCTCCCCTTTAGCCGCCTCACTTTCCCCTCCTGTGGCTGGAGCAGGAGCTGACAACTCTGGAAACGGGGTCCTTCAGAAGAGGCTCAGAAGAGGCTCGTGTGTCTTGGGCCCTCTTTGGGTGACAGACATGCTAAAAATGGAAAGGACTTATATGACAACTGTTTTCTGGCAGCCCTATCAGAATGACTTGACCACAGGCTGTTGCTTATTTGGAAAAATGCATTCCAGACCAGTTTGTGTGTCAAGAGAACTGTCAGCCATTATGATCCTTGCTGAACTAAAGAGCTGAAACAAAAGTTCACTTTTATTATAGGTGTTGGGGAGGTAGGTTGACAATCTGACCAATAATGAGAGGGAATTTTACCAGAGAACCTTAAATGAAAAGATATTCTGAAATGTTATGGTCATGTACTCTTTGAAGCATTTAGGATATTTCAGGCAGTTTGCTGCAAGAGATAGAGAAGGGTGAACATCATCAGGGCTTCCATTTAGATGTAACTTCTACGAAGTTGTTGGGGCCAAGGGAAAGTTTCCCTTTTGTCCTTTGAAGTTTCCCTAAAAATTACTGACAAAAAACAAAAAATTTTTTTTCTTTTCTTTCTTTCTTTTCTTTTTTTTTTTTTTTTCTTTTTTTTGAGGCAGGGTCTCACTCTGTCATCCAGGCTGGAGTGCAGTGGCACAATCTCATTGCAATCTCTGCCCCTGGGTTCAAAACTCCTTCTACCTCAGCCTTCTCAAGTAGCTGGGACTACAGGCACATGCCACCGTGCCCAGGTAATTTTTGTTTTGTTTGGTAGAGACGGGGTTTCACCATGTTGGCCAGGCTGGCCTCAGACTCCTGACCTCAAGTGATCCTCCCGCCTCGGCCTCCTTGGATTACAGGCATGAGCCACCACACCTGGCCAAGAAGCAAATTAATAGGAGAAAAGGCATACAGTTTTATGTGACACGGGAGCCTTCAGAATGAAGACCCAACCCCCCCAATGGGGTGCAGAAGCTTATACCATCTTGAGGTTACAGAAGAATGGGGGCTCAGAGGATGGCCAAAGACAGGTTATGGTGGTAAATCAGATTTTAAGCAGCAAGACACGTTATGGGAGGGAGAAAAGTAAGGCTTGGCTAGCAAAGGGGGTCTTGTTATTTAGATGAAAGCTCACAGGTAGCAGCCTCAGAGAGAATAGATGGTAAATGTTTCTTTTAGGCCTTTAAAGGTGTCAGACTGTCAGTTAATCTTTTCTAGATCTAGACAAGGGAAAGCCTCAGAGAAAACCTGGCTGCATCAATGCAGATTTTTCTCTATAAATACAAATGTCCTGCACAAAAGACAGCTTTGCAGAGCTACCTGTTTTTGCTGGCTCTCTGACAGCCATCCCAAAATATGTCAAAAAATATATTTTGGAGTAAAATATTCTGATTTCCTTTAACACCTTTCTTGACAGCCTCCCCTACCCCTGCATGAGTGGATTCAGTGCTCTGACTTTGTGCTGCCACAGCCCCTGCAAATGGTCTGAGTGAGTGAACCTCTCTCAGCCCCCTTTGCTTCCCTGTGTTCCCATAAAGTATCAGTGCTCCAAGGGCAAGACCATGATACCTGATGTATGGAAGGCACTCAGTGAATATTTGTTGAATGAAAGAAAAGGCAAGCCGGACATGGTGGCTTACACCTGTAATCCCAGCACTTCGGGAGCCTGAGGCAGGTGGATCACTTGAGGTCAGGAGTTTGAGACCAGCCAGCATAGGGAAACCCCATCTCTTCTAAAAATACAAAAATCTCTTCTAAAAAATAAAAAAAATCAGCTGGGCATGGTGGTGCATGCCTGTAATCCCAGCTACTTGGTAGGCTGAGGTGGAAGAATCACTTGAACTCAGGAAGCAGAGATTGCAGTGAGCAGAGATAGGGCCACTGCACTCCAGCCTGGGTGACAGAGCAAGACCCCGTATCAAAAAAAAAAAAAAAGAAGAAGAAGAAAGAAAGAAGGAAGGAAGGAAGGAGGGAGGGAGGGAGGGAGGGAGGAAGGAGGAAGGAAGGAAGGAAGGAAGGAAGGAAGGAAGGAAGGAAGGAAGGAAGGAAGGAAGGAAGGAAGGAAGGAAGGAAGGAAGGAAGGAAAAAAGACAAACAATGACTGACCCCAACTAAAGGAGTTTAGGATCTCCACCAGGGGAGTAAGACCTGTTCCCAAATAATTATAATGCAAATAAGGAAAGAGAGTCACAAACTACACCCCCTGGAAGATCAAGATGGGGAGAAATAATAACCAGGGAGGAAGGTGGTTGTCTGGAAACCTCAGGAAAAAAATGCTGGGCAGTGTGTCAGAGCCCCAGCATGAGGAGGTGGTTGACTTGAGTGTTGGTAAGAAAAATTGACTGATAACAGTATAGGTTTGAAGAAGGAAAGTTTATTAGAAAAAAATAATGCTGCAAAAGGGTGCAGCAGGGCATTCAGTGAGAGAGGACTGAGCACACTGTGGTGGATTTTCCTCAGGAGTGTTTATGGACCTTAAGGCGGAAGCTTAAGGGCAATTTGGACCATGCTGGCCACATAGGTCATAAATGATTACATCTGTAGATGTTTTGGTGCCTTAATGTCAGCAAGGGTTGCACAATGAGTTTCAGCATGCCATTCCAGAGATGTGTAGAAATTCTAGTTACTTATAAATTTGGAGGGAAAGAAATCTGGGACCAGATGCCTGCTTTAAATGATAGGGAAGTCTAATTACTTCTAATTTTCCCAGATAAGGAATTTGGCCTGTTTGATGGTCAGCAGGTGGTCATTGCTGCCTTCTAAATTCCTCAGATAAGGAGTTTTTGCCTCTGGGGCCTGCTGGATGGTCACCAGGTGATTTTGCTCTCCTCAAAAAAGTAGCATTTAATCTGAGCCTTAAAGAATAAGAGTTTTTCTCACAGGTGAACAACAGGAAGGTGGGACTTAAGGCAAATAGCTCAAGCAAAGGCCCAGAGGTAGGACCATGAAAGGTATGCATGGAGAATGATGCATTCCTGGTTTGGGTGAGGCTTCTGGTGTCCACAGCTAAACAGAAAAGGGGATTTCTGGAGAAGGGGCTGGGACCAGAACTTACATCAGGAGTCACGGTGACCCTTTGAATCAGTCACCTGCCCACCTCCCTCAACTCTGCAAATGTGTGGATGCTTTGTGTGAAATGGTTTGATTTTTCACTCCTAAACTGGTTTACACTGGGTTAGTTGCCCATGTTTTTAGGTGTGTTTTTTCTCTGAACAGCAGAAGAGAGTGAGTGAAATGAATGCAAGGGTCTTCAGGGACATCAGGAAGGGGTGGGAAGAGCAATGGATTGAGAGTCAGGGTTCCAAGTTCTAGCTCTAGCTCTGCCATTGGTTTGCCAAGTGTCTTTGGTTGAGTCACTTCTCTTTCCTGGCAGCCACTCTGTCCATAAACAAAAGATTCAGACAAGAAAAACGCCATTCCTTTTAGCTTTGATATCCTTTGATTAGGTAAAAATCCTGCGTGAATTTTAGTTGAAATGAGAAAGAAGAACACATACAAAAGTTTAAGTCAGGGGTTTATAATCAATTTACAGACCTTCACAATGGAAAAATAGAAGCTTTTCCTTTTAATTTTTGAGAGACAACTTATTGGATGAAAAATGTGCATACAAAATGCCCAAGCATTCAGAATTATCACCGAAGTTCTTGGATTTTCTTGGGCACAATTTTGGCCACCAACATTTAGAACAATCAAGAAGGTACACTGGGCATAGTGGCTCACGCCTGTAATCCCAGCACTTTGGGAGGCCGAGGCAGGCAGATCACTTGAGGCCAGGAGTTTAAGACCAGCCTGGCCAACATGGCGAAACCCTGTCTCTACTAAAAATAGAAAAATTAGCCAGGCGTGGTGGTAGACATCTGTAATCCAAGCTACTCGGGAGGCTGAGGCCTGAGAATTGCTTGAACCCGGGAGGTGGAGGTTGCAGTGAGCTGAGATCATGCCACTGCACTCCAGCCTGGGTGACAGAGCAAGACTCTACTTCAAAAATTTTTTCAAAAGTAAACAAAGGAAAAGAAAGTAAGGGGGACAGGTCTGATGGTAGTGAGTTATCTCAATTCATTGTTCACAGTCAGTTACAGATCAAACTGGTTGTTCCACTAAAAAAAAGAAAAAGAAAGCAAAGGGAAGATCATCTTGAGAAATCCCATCACTTCCATGATCAAATATTTACGGAGTTTCTTCATGACAGAAGCACTATTTGTTGACTGGCATCCAGCCTTGGTTTTTAAGAGTTTTTACAATGTGTGAGAGTACCTCCTAGAATTTTTTAATCAAAAAGAATATTTAGAGACCATCTACTCCAGTAACTGATAACTTTTTCTAGATCAAGAACCTTTGAGAATCTGAGATCAGCCGAGGACTCTAGGCCAGTAGTTTGGGGAGGAGAGTGACACACAGTTTTGCACCGTTTCGAGAGGCCCACACCCAAGTTCATCTGTGACAGACCAGCAGGTTAAGAGCCTCCAGTCTTTTACAATGAGATGAGAAAACCAAGACCTGAGGAAAGTGACAAAACTTTTGTGATGTTAGTTTGGTTCCTAAAGGGAAGGAAGCTAATCAAATAAAATCTCAATATACAGGAAAGTTATGTGTCCTCAAAGCATCTGTCTGAGAAGCATGGGAACAAACTATAGGCTTAGAGAAAGGAGAAGGAGGCAAAGTGACTCAACTTAAGACAGAAAGATGTGACTTCAGAGGGAACACTTCTCAACACAAGGAAACTAAGTTCGTTCCCAGAAAGATAAGAACAAAGGCATAGGCCTGCCTTGAGGATGGAAATCAGAAATAGAAGAGGAAGCTGTGATGTAACCTGCAAGAAAAAAAGAAAATTTAAATGTTAAGATACTCAAGTAAATATAGGAAACATTTTCCTTTGACTCACTCAGAAGGGAAATCTCTAAATAGAGGGCATTTAACAGCTTACGGGATGGGGAGAGACGTTGGCTGCAGTACTTACAAAAATAAGCAGCAGATACTCTCTCAACACTAATGGTAGGGAACTGGCCAGGCGTGGTGGCTCACACCTGTAATCCCAACACTTTCGGAGGCCAACATAGGAGGATCTCTTAAGCTCAGGAATTCAAGACCAGCCTGAGCAGCACAGGGAGACTACGTCTCTACAAAAATAAAAACATTAGCCAGGAGTGGTGGCGAGTGCCTGTGATTCCAGCTACTTGGGAAGCTGAGATGGGAAGAGTGCTTGGGTCTGGGAGGTCAAGGCTACAGTGAGCCATGATCACACCACTGCAGTCTAACCTGAACAACAGAAAAAGAAAAAGAAAAAGATAAGGCACTAAGACCCAAAGCTAAAGTGTCTACCCTTATGAAGGTGTTAGGAGAATGGAGCATGTCAATAGAAAGTGCCAGCCACAGGGTACTGGACAAATTAAGGTGACCTGTTGGTCGGCATCTCTCTCTAGCTCTTCTGATATCTTCCTCTGGCAGAGCACAAACCTCAAAGGTTGGGGTGTGGTGGAGTGTGCAGAACCTGGAGTCTGAGAGACAGATGTTCCAATACTAACTGTTCACATTCTCAACTCAGACATGGCAGGTCTTCGTTTTCTCATTTGTAAAATGAGGTCAATGTTGAGCACCTTCTTGAGTTACTGTGAGAATTAAATGAAATGTAATAGAGATGAAAGCAGCTAGCGCAGAGCCTGTAATGGGATCGTAAATAACCTGTTATGTGATGTCAAGGTACCAGGGAAATGAAACAAAAGTAGTTTACTTTATCCACCTTACCCTGTTCCACCTAAGAGAGAAAATGGTGGCGGGGGGCGATGGGGGGAAGAGAAGAAAATAGAGAATGGGAAAATCATTTTGCTTTGGGTTACACAAATCGAGAATTTAAAAAATTTGGAATTTGTGCTCCCCAAATTAGTTTCTTCTACCTTCAGTATAAAGGCATAAGCTATTCTTGGAAAGCCTTTGGTTTCTTTACACTTGAATATGTATCTGCCATTACTCCCCTAACTGTCTTGTGAAAGAAAGAGAAGACTAAGGCCGGGCGCGGTGGCTCAAGCCTGTAATCCCAGCACTTTGGGAGGCCGAGACGGGCGGATCACGAGGTCAGGAGATCGAGACCATCCTGGCTAACATGGTGAAACCCCGTCTCTACTAAAAAAATACAAAAACTAGCCGGGCGAGGTGGCGGGCGCCTGTAGTCCCAGCTACTCGGGAGGCTGAGGCAGGAGAATGGCGTAAACCCGGGAGGCGGAGCTTGCAGTGAGCTGAGATCTGGCCACTGCACTCCGGTCCGGGGGACAGAGCGAGACTCCGCCTCAAAAAAAAAAAAAAAAAAAAAAGAAAGAGAAGACTGTATGATAGTCTATGAAGAGAAGGCTGAGCATTGGGTGAATATTTACTGAGCATGTTAAGTTTAGTGTTGTAATCAGATTCAAATTACAACAAAGTTAATGTGTTGTCTATTGAGTGATTTGCAAGGAGATAAAATCTAGGTGGTAAGCAATTGAACTAGTTGTTTGTAATTCATTTTATATTTAAGCTGTGATCTTTTTCTCAGTAAACTTAATAAGATAACTCAGTGGAGTCAGAGGCTGTTTTGAGGGTGCTCTGGTGATTTCCTGAAGCTCAAACCCAGGAGACTGAATCATTCGGGCCTTTCTACTCCCCTGGAAGAGTTTGCCCATGATGTTCCAGTAGGTGCAAATCTTCTATGACTATTCTGGGGCAATCACTTGGGATACTTCCAGAAGTGAGCACTCCAGCCATATCTGGAGGCTGTAGTCAAAAGCCTTCCCCTGCCAGTCTTCAGTAAGCAATAGTAGAGTGCTGCCTCCCTTAAGCCAGCTCAGCCCCTGCCCACTCCTACTTCTTAACCCATAGGACAGGCACATTGCAATCATGGAGCGTTAAAGCCAAAAAGGACATTTATGTAAATTATGTCCAATCCTCTTATGTATTTTAGAACTCAAAGTCCTAAGACGTTAAGCATTTTGTTCACAAGACAATCAGTTAGTACAGAGCATGGCCTGGAACCCGGATTTTCTCACTGTCCCACTGGGAGGTCAGGGTAGGTCATGAGAAAGGTGGGGTGGGGTCTGAGAAGACTTGGGACGTGAGACGACTAGAGGAGTGCCGTCTCTGTGAGACTTGGGCAGATTAGGGGAGCAGCAGAGCCTCGCGCTGTTTCTAGAGGGGATTTGGGGCCAGGGCGAAGTTGAGTTTCTCTGTCCTGTCCACATCTTCAGGACTTCCTGCTGTTCTGTAGCCTGTGTGCAATTGATTCGGGTCCACAAGGCCTTGGCGCACACCCAAATCTGGAAGCGGATGCTTAGTAAGTCCGCAGTAGCGCCAGGTGTTCTGTGGATCCAGAGGGATTAATAGCTCCAGGGAGGCTAAGATCTGATTTCTGGGGGATTTCTGTGAACTGAAAGTAGAAGGGCAACAGCAAGGACACATGCAGGTTCACCCAATTGGGGAGAATGAAGCAAGCACTCCCGGCCGGGAGAGGCAACTTGTGTACAAATACAGAAGAAAGCAGTCTCTAGATCACGGACTGTTATCTGCTTACTATTAATGGGGGAAAGGAGGGAAGTGCAGTGTGTGTGTGTGTGTGTGTGTGTGTGTGTGTGTGTGTGTGTGTGTATGCATGTGCTGGGCTGGTTGTTTTTGTAAACACGTGAAAAACTAGAATGCCATCACCAGAGTCGGAAATGTCCTTAGCATGAGATATACTCCCTTTATTCTTAACCCTAATGAAGTCCTTGTTAGAATTTGTATCTTCTTTTAGGCTTAAATAAGGGCAGACCCTGAGGACCTGGGGAGGGTTCAGAGCAGCATTGTCTAGTAGAAATATAATGTGAGCCACATGTGTGATTTTAAAATGTTCTAGTAGACACAGTAAAATGGAACAACTGAAATTTTAATAATAGATTGTAACCCAATATATCTAAAAATTATTACTGAGATTTTACATTCTTTATTTTGTACTAAGTTTTGTTTTGTTTTGTTTTGTTTTGTTTTGTTTTGTTTTGTTTTTTTGAGACAGAGTCTCACTGTGTCACCCAGGCTGGAGTGCAGTGGCCGGATCTCAGCTCACTGCAAGCTCCGCCTCCCAGGTTTACGCCATTCTCCTGCCTCAGCCTCCTGAGTAGCTGGGACTACAGGCGCCCGCCACCTCGCCTGGCCTGTTTTTTGTATTTTTTTAGTAGAGACGGGGTTTCACCATGTTAGCCAGGATGGTCTCGATCTCCTGACCTCGTGATCCGCCCATCTCGGCCTCCCAAAGTGCTGGGATTACAGGCTTGAGCCACCGCGCCCGGCCTGTACTAAGTTTTTGAAATCCAGTGTCTATTTTTACACATAACACGTTTCACTTCATACTTGCTACATCTCAAGTGTCCAACAGCCACCTGTGGCTACTGGCTACCATCTTGGACAGGACAGGTCCAGAAGAAGCACTATGCAAAGCTGTAAAGTGGTTAGAAAATGGGGACAGGAAAAGAAAACATACCTAGAGGGGGAAAAAAATCTGAGGATAAATAGCCTTCAAAATGAAGGGCTGATTCTTGTGATGGATAGCGATGGTTTCCATTTCCACTGAGGGTCTACCCCCATGCCATGTCTCCGTCCCCTGAAAAAAAAACAAAACTGGTTTACATTTCAGTTATGTAAGCTATTTCACTTAAATCTAAACAGAGAGAAATTGAGTCTTAGCTAATAGAATAAATGTTTATCCTGACTTCTTCCTTCATTTATTCAACAAACGCTAAGTGAGGCACTCAGTCATTCCTACCTCTCAGGAATGGGGTTAAGTTTGTACTATACAGATGTCAAAGCTATGATGATGATTATCCTTAGCTTGGGGTATGGCCTGAGACCAAGGAAGGTACAAGGTGGGCCATCAATATCCCTTTCGGTACTATAGTTCACAATTAATGATTGGATGCTATTGCCATACACTGTACCTTTTATATAAGGATATGTCTTTGAACACCTAGAGTAAAAAGTATTCAAGAAGAGAAATGATAGGTAGTGCCTGTTTTCAGACAAGGCAGAAATTGGGTATTGCTATCATAGTTACACAAGCAATCTAATCATGATCCAAGAGGGAGGTGGCAGGTGGTATATGGAGATTAGAAGTCAAAGGGCTCAGCTCTCACACTACCTTGTGCAAACCTCACAAGGTCAGGTCCCAGCCACCTGGCAAAGGCCTAACGTCCTGAGACATTGTAGAAGAAGCAGGAAATGGCCCCTTTCATTTTGTCCCTTCCTTTACTTCTGTCAGAGTCTGAGGTGACTTGTTTGAGTGATTGTAGTTTAGAAGGGGTTTAGAGAACTCAAAGACTCTTCCCAAAAGGACAAGAGTATAGAAGTGGGGCCGGGCACAGTGACTCAACGCCTGTAATCCCAGCACTTTGGGAGGCCAAGGTGGGTGGATCATTTGAGGTCAAGAGTTCGAGACCAGCCTGACCAACATGGTGAAACCCCATCTCTACTAAGAATACAAAAAAATTAGCTGAATGTAGTGGCCCACGCCTGTGATCCCAGCTACTTGGGAGGCTGAGGCAGGAGAATTGCTTGAACCTGGGAAACGGAGGTTGCAGTGAGCTCAGATTGCACCTGGGTGACAGAGTGAAACGCTGTCTCAAAAAAAAAAAAAAAAGTAGTGCCTGGGATGGAACTCCTCTGAGCCTTAAATTCCTTACTCTGCACTCCTCAAGTCAGAGCGTTCCATACAAAAGTCCGGTGTGTAATGGACCTATATATCCTTGTAAAATATCAGGTTCTTTTTACTGTATTTGATTCACTGATCCTCTTTTCAGCACCAAATTGTTTGCCAGATAATTGATTCCAGTCACTCCTTTGGGATGAATGGAGTTGAGTGGAAGGATGCTAGGTTTCTGTAAGCTATGGAGATCTTGCCAAGAGATTGTCTATATCCTCTCTTTTTTTTTTTTTTTTTTTTTTTTGTACTGCATTTGACCTGAGGTCATGAGGCCACCAGCTGGAATTTGGAAATATTTTATTTTTTATGAGAACTTTTGTTTTCATGAGGTGTGACCCAGACCACCGGCCTTGGCATACTGTAGCCAAAGAATCTCAGTGTAGGGCAGTTGAGGTCCTCTGCACCCTTGCTGCCTAAAGTTGGTCTGTGAACCAGCAGCGTCAGTACTACCAAGTAGAAATGCAGAATTTCACAATACAGTCCAGGTGTATCAAGTCAGAGTCTACATTTTAACAGGATCCCAAGTGATATGTATATATACATTAAAGTTTAAGAAGGATGGCTCTACAATATCCCAATTAGTTATAGTCCACAGCAGCCTCAGCTTAAACAGCTGCCATGGCAGCCAACTCATTTCCTCTTGTGGCAGCCCCTTGTATTGTTGGATTGTTTGGAAGTTCTCCCTTCTGTCATGTTAAAATCTGCATATCATTATCACCCACTCAAGGTGCCCAGAGTAAGTTTCATTCTTCTGAAAGCCCACATAGAAGTTACTTGGAAATGTCCATTTCTTTCCTTTGTGCTACGGACACCTTAATCCAGAGGCGGCGAGTGGAGTGTGGGTGGTAAGTGGAGCCACACAAGGTCGGCTCCCAATCACCCGGCAAAGACCTAACATCCAGAGTCATTGTAGAAGGAGCATGACATGGCCCCTTTAGTTCTGCCTCTTCCTTTACTCCTGTCAGAGTGCAAGGTGACTGGTTTGAGTGGTTGCAGTTTAGAGGGGGCTTGGAGAACTGAAGAGGCTTCCTGAAAGGACAGGGGTATTGAAATGATGCCTGCAATGGAAGTTAGTCCTGCAGGGCTTGCTAACGGATGAAGACATTTCCAGTGGAGGTGAACAGGAGGGGGTGGTCTGGTGGAGGGGAAAGAGCAGCCAAGCCACTTTACCTCTTACTTGCTGTGTGATGTTGAGGAATGCACGAAACCCCTTTGAGCAGCAGCTTCCTGGGTTTTTAAAGAAAACAATGACAAACCCTGTCTTTCCTGACTCCAGGGTTTCTGAGGGACTCACTGAAGGGGAGGTCAATGAGCACACTCTGTAAAGTAGAAGATGGTCTGAGGATGAAAGACAAGGTCAGATGGGACGATAGATGAAGCCAGGAGAAAAGCCTACCACTGACTTGCTGTGTGACCTCAGGGGAGGCTCTCACTCTCTCTGTCTCTCTGTGAAACAAGTGGGTCATACACAAAAGATTTCTAAGTGCCCGTCTAGAAGGCCCTGGAGTTGTGGCCTATTGCTTTTTGCTTTTTTTTTTTTTTTTTTTGGGACAGGGTCTTGCTTTGTCACCCAGGCTGGAGTGCAGTGTTGCAATCATGGCTCACTGCAGCCTGAATCTCCCTGGCTCAGTTGATCCCAAGCAGCTGGGACTACAGGTATATGCTGCCACACCTGGCTAATTTTTGTATTTTTTTCGTAGAGATGGGGTTTTGCTTTGTTGCCCAGGCTGGTCTCCAACTCCCAGGCTCAAGCAGTCCTCCTGCCTTGGCCTCCCAAAGTGCTGGGATTACAGGCATGAGCCAGCATGCCTGGCCGGCCTGTTGCTATTATTACATGTTACCTGGAGGATTTTTTCAAGGTTGGCTCTTCAGGGTATTTATTTAGAAAAACTTCCTAGAGCTTGGAATTGAATCCTCTCTGGGGCACATGGTTCTAAACACTCTTCTAGTGAAGGCCTGGTCCCTGCAATGGAAGCCCCACTCAAAAGGCGGGTCTGCTTGACCATGTGTTTCTATGTCAGCATGTGGTACCTGGGTTGGTAAGTGAAGAGTGACAGTTTTGTCACACACAGTCCTATTTCTGGAAGCAAGCTCTGTCCTACAGGCTGTCTGAACTCATCTCATACCTCACTGGAGTGTGTCACTTGCAGATTTTTCCAGGGGAATGGTCTTGGTTGATACTTCAAATATTACCGAGGAAGTTTTCAAAATGTTATTCCCTTTTATAAGTTTCTGAAATACAGCAGACCTGAGGGTTCTACGGGCCTGCTCCGCTAGAGGGGGCTTCCTGTCAACAGAATAACCAAAACTGGCTTTGGGTTCAGCAGCCTTCCCTAGATACTTACTAGCTGAGCGTGAGGGGACCAATATGTGTGAAGGGACATGACTAAGATGGCCTTTCTGAGTCTCTCTCCTACCAATCTGGGGACCCTGTGTTGTTCATCCTCACCTCACTGCAGCCATGTTTCCAGTTTCCCATTTCATTTCCCGGATGCTTGCTTCTAACTCTACATTTGCACTTTCTTCTGTGCACCCACCGTGTTGTTGTGGAGACATGGTGGCCATAGGCTGCCAGTATCCGGTGTCATCCAAGCGTGATGGTGTGGTACGTGGATTTGCTCATGCTTTTATTTTGAATCCTTTCCAATGTGACATCTGCTAAAATGTCTCCCTTATAATTTGCTTGGTGATCACAGCTTTCTCATCATTCATTGAGAGCAGGACCTGATCTCACAGAATCTGAAAAGAGCTATGTGGTAAGATGCCTGTTGAATAAGACTGCAGCCTTTCCAAAGAGAATTTTTACTGATCCTACTTTTGGAATCTAGACAAGAATGATGCCTGGTTAACCCACAGAAACATTATTTACAAGAATTCTGTGGCTATTGTAGTAGAGCGAGATTTTAGGCCACTCCCTTACCCCCAGCCCCTGATAAAGAGCAGAGGAATTTAGAGACAATATTTCTACTTTGCCTATATGTGGGATTAAATTAATGTATTAGTGCATGATCGGGGATACATACTTGCATTTCTACCCTAAAGTATTCCATTTGTAACAGTTGCTCACTAATTACAGGCTTTTATGCTGCTTCCTTTTTTTTTTTTTTTTTTAATATTCTTACTAAATTCCAAATTCTTCTGTATCTTACCTGTTTTTCCATGCTTACGCCTGGATCCCTCCTGCACTCCACTACTGGAATATCTATTTTTTTAACCTGGATCTTCAACTCTGTTTTCTCCCTGGACTTATGTGCTTCGTCTGGAATGTTACATCTCTTCCTCTCTTTCTTTTTTTTTGTCCCCATGTTGACTGTTTTATTGGGGTTTCTGGATATCTTGGGGCCACCTCACAGGAAGCGGTTTGCAATGAGATCATAAACATTGCCGAAAAATCTGTTCATTACTGCAGCACTGTTTCTCATCCCCTTGACTTTCATCACAAGGTATCCCCTTCTGACAATAAATCATCTTTAATCATTTCTCAGCAACCTCAAGCCCAGCAGCGAAGAGTCACCCCTGATAGGAGTCAAACCTCACAAGATTTGTAAGTACTCCTGGTGAACTTCAGTTCTCATGTTCTCAGAGGACTGTTGGTCTTAGAAAGCGGGTCACTGGCTGAATATGGGGTAGTTGTTTGCAGAAATGAGTGAATTACTCCCAGGTCCTCTCCTAAGGATTTCTAGTGAAGGACATGTTCCCCATCAGCCGAGGTGAAAACAGGTGGCAGGTAAATAAAGGCCATCATAGACTGCTGGGAGAGAGAGACAGGTAAACATTAACTGCTGTAGAATGGCAAATGAGAGCTGTGCTGACTGGTTTCAGTGCTAGTGTAGCAGGAAGTTAGAGGAAGGAATGGTTAATTCTGACCAGCCATGAATGAAAGGGTTGCTTCATTCATTCATTAATAAAAAATGATTGGATACCTCCTATGTTTTAAGCACATAGGAGAAAACTCTGTGCACAGAGAAAGAGAGATTTGGACCAAACACTGAAAGACAAATTGGTTTCTGAGAGCTAGAAAAGGGAGGAAAATATCTTCCCAGAGGTGAGGACCACATGTGCAAAGGCATAGAGTGGGTGTATTTGGAGAACTTGAAAGGGCCCGTGTAGCTGCAGCATATGCTTCATGGAAGAGATAGAGATGAAGCTCAGAGGTGGGATGGGACCAGACGGTAGATTCCAGAATGCAGTTGAAGTAAGTTTGGATTTTATTCTGTAGGTACTAGGGAGCCACTGAAGGTTTTTGAAGTAAGGAACATATTGATCATATTTTGTTTTAGGGAGATAACTCTGGCAACAGAGTGGAGGGTAGATTTCATAGACCAGGGACAAAGATGTTTGTTAGAAGACATCAATCCAGCTAAGAAGCCGTGAGGGCCTGAGCCAGGACACAGTGGGCATTTTGTAACCATCGAAGTGAGTATGATTACTAACAGAGATACAGGTAAAGAAGCCTAGCCAGCCACAGAGACAGAGAAGGGGCAACAGGAGATGCCAGTGAGGGTCTAAAGACGTTCACTTTCACAGAACAGCTACAGCATCTGGTCAGCAGTGTCACCTGCCCAGAGAGGCCAAGAGTGGGAAATGAGAAATTTCCACCAGGCATTTTCCATGACAACTGGAAAAATCCCTGGTGACCTCTGATATGGCAGGGTTGGTGTTAGTAGGGGTGGCAGCAGGTGCTGTGTTAGGAAGGGTCGATGGTGAGTGGAAGGTGGGGGGCTATAGATCAAGGGAATAGCAGAGGCAGGGGAGGTGTTTTTAGGGTGCAGAGACAAGCACATTTGTACCAGAGTAAAATGCCAATTAACGCAAATAAGATCTAAGTGAGGCCAGGTGCTCACAACTGTAATCCCAGCACTTTGGGAGGACAAGGTGGGTGGATCATGAGGACAAGAGATCGAGACTGTCCTGGCCAACATGGTGAAACCCTGTCTCTACCAAAAATACAAAAATTAGCTGGGTGTGGTGGTGCACACCTGTAGTCCCAGCTACTCCGGAGGCTGAGGCAGGAGAATCGCTTGAACTTGGGAGGCAGAGGTTGCAGTGAGCCGAGATTGCACCATTGCACTCCAGCCTAGAGACAGATCAAGACTCTGTCTAAAAAAAATAGGAAAAAAAAGAAGTAAGTGAAGGAAGAGCCCAGGAAGGAAATTCAACATGGCTTGGAGAAGGGACCCTTCTTTCCTCACATGTGGGAGCAGAGGCAGGAAGGTGAGTGGAGGCACAGAGACTTAAATCTGGAGGGGAGGAGGATTAAGGTGCTGCCCACAGCAAGCTTCCAACTCCAGAAGTGGGGGTAGAGTGAGAGCTCTTGGCTGAGCTGGGGACACCAGGATTGGCAGGAGAGCTGGGGGAAGGACCCCATGGGACAATGTTCTGAGGAGTATGAGGTTCATCCCAAATTAGAGCTGACTGGGGGACCCAAGCAACAAGAGGGTGGGACTTTGTCCAGCCAGTCTCCACTGTCTGGGAGTGAAAACAGAAAAGCAGATATTGGCAAAGCAGCCATGGTGGGAGTTAAAGGGCCCAGGCATTCTAAGAAACTGGCAAGAGCGTGTTTTGGGAGGCCAGTAGGGGACTCCAAATTGAGTAGGAGACAGCAGGCAAATACAGAAACATGAAAAAAAAAAGTATTTATTTACCAATTGGAAATTGATCTGCATCTCTTAATTTCTCATTTGAGACCTTCCTTCTGGCAACCAGATCCATCCACCAAATTATCAATACATTTGGATAAATATGGAAAGTGAAGTTGTCCCTTTGATTTTAGCAGAGCAGAATGAACCTCTTGTTCCTGGGAACTGACTCCACTTGCTTGTTTCTAGTCTTTCTTGCTCGCACACTGGAATTCATTGACATCTACTGGAAATGGTAGATGATTGGCTCATTTACAGTTTTGCCTGCTACTGTTATGTCTCAAAATAGTAAACAGAGTTGGTGCATAGTAGGTGCCTCTTATGTATTTGTTGAAGAAATAAATAAAAACAAAGCTTTTCCTTGATGCCAAAGCAAGGATCAGATTTCACCACAAGCAGTTCAGCTGTCTTCAGTGGCTGTCAGAACAGACAAAACAGCACAGACCCAATGCCTTAGGCCAACTAGCAAGTAAATAAAAATCTTACCCTCAATGCTCACTGGGATAGAAAAAAGAAAAAAAGCTTTCAAGAGTTTCAGAAAAATGACATCCACATTTAAAAGCAGTGAATGAAATGTGTTCAGGCATGTAAAGAAACTCAAGATAGTTTTGCTAAACAGTGAAGCAATTGGAATGTACTTTTAATAGCATATATATAGCTATTATATATATTATATATGGCTATTATACACACACACTTTTTTAAAAAACAAATGTTTTATGTTCTCCATATGTATGACCAGAATGTAATATCTCTGGGCCCAAATAACTTCTGATTATGCTTCATAATCTACATATACTATCCTATGTTAAGGAAAAGGCTTGGTTTACTTTAAAGCAGGGGCCCCCAGTCCCCAGGCATTACCACCTGAGCTGTGCCTCCTGTCAGATCAGCAGTGCATTAGATTCTCACAGAAGCATGAACCCTATTGTGAACTGCACATGTGAGAGATCTAGGTTACGCCCTCCTTATGAGAATCTAACTAATATCCCGATGGTTTCATCCCCAAACCATCCCCCCGACCCCAACCCGTCTGTCGAAAAATTGTCTCCTGCAAAACCAGTCCCTGGTGCCTAAAAGGTTGGGGACCACTGCTTTAAAGGCAGAGGTCGGCCGGGTGCGGTGGCTCATGCCTGTAATCCCAGCACTTTGGGAGGCCGAGGCGGGCGGATCACGAGGTCAGGAGATCGAGACCATCCTGGCTAACACGGTGAAACCCCGTCTCTACTAAAAATAGCCGGGTGTGGTGGTGGGCGCCTGTAGTCCCAGCTACTCGGGAGGCTGAGCCAGGAGAATGGCGTGAACCTGGGAGGCAGAGCTTGCAGTGAGCCGAGATCACCCACTGCACTTCAGCCTGGGTGACAGAGCGAGACTCCATCTCAAAAAAAAAAAAAAAAAAAAAAAGGCAGAGGTTGGGGTAGAGTGGGAGGTGCTCTAGATGAAAAGGCTTGGCTGTGGTAACCAAATGAAGCCAAGTTAAGAGGACTGATCATGGCTTGCTTGTCAGAAGTTCTCCATCCCTCAGCCTTGATTAACTTATATGTGAAATGCATCTCCGCAAATGCTAAGTTATTAGGGAAATAGTCAATAAAATGCTTTTATCCCTACTGATAAGTAGGAAACACTACTGAAATGTTGATTGAACTTGAAATGGAGTTTAAAAATTCATTATTTAATCCTGTCAACATTTGAGTCACTTACTATTCATTTTTTTCATATATAGATTTAGCTATCAAGCATTATATAGCTATATACCACAGAATGATGATGAGTTGGAACTCCGCGATGGAGATATTGTTGATGTCATGGAAAAATGTGACGATGGATGGTTTGTTGGTAAGAATCTTATCATGCTTTTCTTACTAGTTATGTATTGAGGGAATAACAGGGGGTGAAGAGCCATGCAAAAAGCAAAGCAATCTTCTCTGCACAGAAAGAAGAGCCTTCTCAGCTTTTTACAACCTTGGGAATTCTGGGCCACCAGTCTGTGTTGCTATTAGGATGGTGTGGATATTGCTTATGTTGAACCTAAAACCAAATCTGCTGCACAGAAGAGCAGTTGTCAAATTTATTAATTGGGTTTCCATTTATTTTTTATTTTTTTATTTTTATTTATTTATTTATTGAGACAGAATCTCGCTCTGTCACCCAGGCTGGAGTGCAGTGGCGTGATCTTGGCTCGCTGCAACCTCTGCCTCCCAGGTTCAAGCAATTCTCCTGTCTCAGCCTCCCAAATAGCTGGGACTACAGGCACCTGCCACCACGCCTGGCTAATTTTTGTATTTTTGGTAGAGACGGGGTTTCACCTTGTTGGTCAGGCTGGTCTTGAACTCCTGATCTCAGGTGATCCACCCGCCTCGGCCTCCCAAAGTGTTGGGATTACAGGCGTGAGCCACTGCACCTGGCCCTAGTTTCCACTTACATTTATATTGTGCATGTGTCTATTTTGCATCTGGAAATTTTATTTTTAAAACCCTTGTGAAATAACACGAGAAAATTTTTGACTGAGCCTATGTCTCTGCCATGAAACTCAGGCATATGTGTAGACATTCTAAAGACCTTGTTTCCTCCAGGCTTTCAGTAGTATTAATCAAAGCAGCCTGCTTAATTAAAGGATTTGCCTGTATAAGAAGGAGAGAGATCAAACTTATTGAGATTCTGTTACAAACCAGACACTGTGTTTGTTATGCTTTTATTGACTTTCTCTCAACAAACAGCTCTGTAAGATAAGAATTATCCTCATTTATCAGATTCAAAAACTGAGGCCCAGACAAGAAGATTACCAAGGTAGCAAATAGTGGGGCCAGGATTTGAACTCAGGCCACCCATCTCTCCTGAAATCTGTGTTCTTTCTGCTCAGGCATGCATATAATGTTGGGAGATATTGACCCACTCTTTGTCTCAGTTTCTCCCCATACAAGTGACTTTACCTTCATCTTCTTTCCAAAGACCAGCCCTTCCCTGATTTTGCTGGCAAAGCTTTGTTAAAGCAAAGTAGTATCAGGACTGGGGTGGTGAGGACAGCAAGACCTCAATATGAATGAGAAGTCAGAAAGATTTACTTTGTGCTCACCAGCCTCTTAGAGAACTACCCCATCCTCCCAAGGTCCACAGAAGCCCACGGCCCTCACTACCTTGAGTCATCTGTTCATTAGAAATCAGGTCTGAGAAGTCAATGACCACTCCAGGGCAGCGCAATCCAATAGAAACGCAGTGTAAGCCATGTATGAAATTTAAAAATTTGTAGAAGCCACATTGAAAAGAAGTAAAAGAAACCAGTGAAATTAATTCTAATGTATTTTGTAAACCCAGTGCGTTCAAAATGCTATCATCTAAACATGTAATCAATATTAAAAATTGTTGGTGAGTTATTTTACAGACATCTTTTCATACTAAGTCCTTGAAACCCAATGTGTATTTTATAGTTAACAGCACAGCTCGTTTCAGACTAGCTGCATTTCAAGTGCTCAGTAGTCACGCGTGGCTATCATTTTAGAGAGTGCAGCGCTAGTATGCACTAACTGTTAAACTCGTTCGGGAGTATATTTTTTTTATGAGAACTTAGGTGTGGGAAGGAGCACCAGTTCTCTAGCAAAGGCCTGCCAGGCAGCTGGGTAAAGGAATTATTTTGGGATGACTATCCTCCTTGCATCCTTGAACTCTTCACTGTTTTTTTTTTTTTTTTTTTTTTTTTTTTTTTTTTTTTTTTTTGAGATAGAGTCTTGGTTTGTCACCCAGGTTCAAGTACAGTGGCACGAACTTGGCTCACTGCAGGCTCTGCCTCCCAGGTTCAAGCGATTCTCCTGGGTCAGCCTCCCAAGTAGCTGGGACTACAGGTCAGCATCACCACGCCTAGCTAATTTTTATATTTTTAATGGAGATGGGGTTTTACCATCTTGGCCAGGCTGGTCTCAAACTCCTGACCTCAAGTGATCTGCCTGCCTCAGCCTCCCAAAGTGCTGGGATTGCAGGCATGAGCCACCATGCCCAGCCTCCTTGGTCACTTCGAAAAGTAGCGTTTTCAAACTACAAATAAAGTAGCCTAGCAGAACTCATTTTTCTCATCCATAAGGAAAGATGCTAACTAGCTATGTGGCCCTAGGCAAGTTTCTTATCTCTGGACCCTACCATCTCAGTTCTCTAACCTTCTTAGCCATTCTCCGTGGGAGTTCAACTAGATGTTTTAGGTGTCCTAAGCTTTAACATATTTTTTTTAGCTTAGAAGTTTCACTTTGGGTACTAATTCCAACCCACTGGTAGTGGCTGCTTGAGATGTTGTGTGCAACAGGATTCGGAAGCCAAATCTAAGCCAATTGTGATAAGGGTGCAATTATCAAATTGGGATGTCTGCTGAAGAGAGGATAATGATGACACAACATATATCTGCCACTCCTGCTTTAGAGAGAGAATCTCAAGGGAAGGAACTAGATTAAGGATCAGCAGTGCTGCCTGTGGAGCAGCCCAGGAAGGGCTTTGTTCCCAGATGGCTCAATGCTCCTGGCCTAGCAGGAGCCCTAACAAGGTTAGTACCAAAGATAGGGACTCAACTGGGGGCTTAGGCACAAGCTTGATAGGAATTTCCTTTTGATGGGTGGCCATAGTCAGTGGGCTTTCAGAAACTGCGTGGTTTAGAAAATCTAAATCCCAGGTATCTTCTTCTGTTAGATCAATGTGTGAATTCCTCCACAAAGCAGAAGTGTTGGAAAGAGCAATGGACTGGGAGTCAGAAGACCTCGGTTCAGATTCTACCTCTGATACTTACTAAGCGGTGGGACCTCAGACATGTGACTTCCACTCTCTGAACCTGGGTTCCTTCTGAAAAACAAGAGTACTAGGAATGCCTACAGTGCTTACCACCCAGCATTATTTGGCAGCCTAAGTGAGATAAGATAGGGGAAAGGACTTTGGAAACCATATGATAGTCTCTAAGCTGCAGGACTGTTAACAAGGGGCGTTTGAGCAGACATCCCTGCAGCGTGCTGTCTCAACTCAAGTGAGTGGGTCTTCTCACGTTTCGTATGTGTGTGCTTTTTTATAGGTACTTCAAGAAGGACAAGGCAGTTTGGTACTTTTCCAGGCAACTATGTAAAACCTTTGTATCTATAAGAAGACTGAAAACCATGGAGATTATTTTTATTGGAGGATGAAGCATCATTCATGAACCGATCTTTTTAGTTGAGTCAGTAGGACAATTAATACAGTGGATAAAGTAAGAAGCAAAAGACAGGGACAGAGAAGTGTTGTGTTTAAAACCCAAGCCTAAGGTTACTGTGTATTAGACAGGGTTGAACTAGTGTGCTGAACAAAAAGAATTGAGACAAATTGTATTTACTTAGCCGCTTCTGGGAGCCACTCCAGCCTTTCCCCTCCCCTCCACCTCTTGGGTAATCTGACCTGAAGCATAGTCCGGGATCAGAGTTAGCCAGAAATGCCTCCTCCTGCCCCAGCCTTAGAGAGCTCCCATCTCAAAGGAATCATTGATCCTGAAGGCTTCAAGCCCAATAATGCACTAAGACTCCCAGCCTACATTTCCCAGCTCCCCTGGAGCCAGCTGATCCTCTAACTGCTGGAGGTCAGTCTGGGCTGCCAATACTGTCCCCTAGACAAAGGTGGAGTCCCCCAGACTGCCCCAAGACCAAATCCCTCACTCAACCTGCTGAGGTGTGGATGGGGAAACGGAGGCAAAACTTAGGTGCCCGATGCATTCAGCCTGCTGTGTAGCAGCGCCGTTGACTGCCCTGGTGTTCAGACAGAAAAGCACACAAGGTTTGCCCATGAGAACTGGGGAGCAGATGGCCAAGCAGATAGGTTATGTCTGTTTTCTGAGTGATGAAGTCAGGAAGCCCTGTGGCTCTGGAGGCCACTTGTGGTTCATTCTTTTCCCATATCCTTGGCTTTTAGAAATGGTTACCTTCAGGACAGCGCAGCTGCATTTATCAGAGCACTGTTGCTAACTTTTCTTTTCTGGCTTGTGTTTGCCTGGGACAGTTTGGAATTGGGAGGCCTATTCTCATAGAAAACCAAAAATGATGTTCAGTCATTCATTTAACATACAGCAATGTATGCTGGCTGCTGGGGGGATAACCATAAGCAAGACATGCCCAGGGTTTGCTGTGGCTCCAGATCTACTCCCTGCAGGAGTTCAAGGATCACACAAAATGTAGTAACCAGGGTTGTGAATCTGAGTACACCCTGACAAGGCTTCTCTTCAGACTGAAGCAGCAATTCTGCCACTACCAGCAGCAACCAGGACGTCTGTTCTTTGTGGGGGCCAGATCAGAAGAAAGAAGCCCCTGTGACACCTGGGGTACTTGGTCACAACTCTATCCAACTCAAGGACGTTTATCGGCCTCTCTTAGACCCCTGAGTGAGACAAATACAGAAATGACCCATTCCCTGCCCACCAGGAACTCGAGGTGATTGGGGAGACAGACACAGGAAAATGAACTTAATCAAGAGAGACTGTGATAAGTGCTGAGAAGGGTGTGAGGGAGGAAGAGATGAATTTTCCCTGGAGGAATCCTAGAAAGCATTGTGATATTTCCATCTCCATTAGCTCACTTTTAAACAACTAGGGTGCTGGAAGAACCTTTGTCTGAGGGTAGTTCATAGCTGGAAATACCTGGAATATTTTCCAGAGTCTGCCAACTGTCATCTTCCCCCACAGATACACATCCAGGCTCACAAATAGGAGTAACAATTATAGGTGGTAGGGTTGTATACAGAAAGCCCTGGCTGTCTGCATATAGCTCAGAATTACCCCAGGACCATTGTCCCAAAGTCTAGAGTCTTTACAGGTAGGCAAAATTTGTTTTCAATGCCTGTGGCTCAGCTGCTGTCACAAATACCCATCTTAGGATCCCACCAGCTTCCCACCCTCCACCAGACAGCTGCAGTACCCTCACTTTCTCCCTATTGTTCCTTCCAATCCTGTTCTCAGGAAAGAAACTGCCACTAATTCATTTACACCAAGGTGTAAATAATTGATAATAGGAATGAGTTACCTCTTCCCACAGACATTTGTTTTTAAGTATGACAGAGCAGGGCCTTAATCCCAAGGGAAAAGGCTTTGGAACTGGAGGGGGTGAGCTTTCTGGGTAGAAGGAGACTTCCTGATTTTCCTTAAGACCCAGTAAGAGTAAGACGTATTGCTTTGGAAGGTCTGCTCCACCATCTAAGAGCACTGGTTTTTTGTTGTTGTTGTTGTTGTTGTTGTTGTTTTCTTTTTTTTTACTGTCTCTGAGGGAATATAGTAAAAATGCATATGCACGTGCAATTTGCACGGCAGCATTTCACCGATTTTGGAATGTATTGGCTAATGTGTTTCCTGGTCTTTAGATGCAAACGATTGATAACACTATCTTATCTAATAGTTTTTTGAGGGGTGCTTCTTGATTAAGTAGGTAATTTTGAACACCTCTTTAAATACAGCTAGAAAATAAAACCAATTTGTAAAGCCACATTTGCATATGATGCCAGCCTCACGCATTTGTATATCTCTAGAAATTCAGGTATGCCTCACCAATTTGCCCGTCTTTAATGAAATCATGTGTTAAAATTTGCATCACGTCACCTTCCTATGTATGATGAAACAAGGAACAGAGGTTTCCAATTGCTCTTTTGTCTTCAGACATTTAGTAATATAAAGTACCTATTTTTATGCTGAAATGTTTATACAGGTTTATTAATAGCAAGTGCTACTAACTGGCGGCAAGCCTTGCAACACATTTTGATATATTAGCCATGCTTCCAGGTAAAGGCAAGCCCCAAACTCCTTATCTTTTGCAGTCTCTCTGGGATCAGTAAAAGAAAAAAAAAAATCATGTGCTTAAGAAGTGGGACTGTAAATATGTATATTTAACTTTGTATAGCCCATGTACCTACCTTGTATAGAAAAATAATTTTAAAAATTTGAATGGAAGGGGGTAAAGTAAGGAAGTCATGAAGTTTTTTTTGCATTTTTATTTAAATGAAGGAATTCCAAATAACTCACCTACAGATTTTTAGCACAAAAATAGCCATTGTAAAGTGTTAAAATTTACGATAATTATTCTATTGGGGAGGGAAGGTAACTATGATCTCAGTTATAGTTTTTTTCCTTTTTGATTTCATTATTTTGGTTTTTTGGTTTTTGCAGTCCTATTTATCTGCAGTCTTATTAAGTCCTATTGCTAGAATAGGTTACTACAAAAAAGATTATATTCTGAAAGAAAAATAACTGACATATATAACCAATTAATTTAAAGTATTGCCATTTAAATTACACACTGAGAGCATGTCTTATGCAGACATAGATTTTTCTGTTCGTTTATTTTTCTTCATTGCAGTGGATTGATTTGATAAATAGATGTGTTGAATTACTACATTTGCTGTACATATTATTTAATAAACTTTATTCAGAATTGCGTGGCATATGTTTGTTCTGGTCATTCATTGTTTCTTTCCTTCCATTGCCAAGCTTCTCAAATGAGGCTTAAATTCACTGCTTCAATTTCTTATACCCTCCTTTCCATTCTTAATCATTTACCATCTGCCTTCTGCCACCTCCTTGAAGACACCACTTCTTACCTTACTTTTTTCTCAATAACCAACCTCCTGACCCTTTGAATTAATTGATTACTGTTGACCATTTTGCCATTATTTCTAAACTATGTTTGTATTTGTTCTGATAACAAAAGTAATGCACAAATGTCTTTAAAAAAAAAAGTAAAACATTATAAAATATGTATAACAGGTCTAGATTTGCTGTATAAAACATGGGTATGGGAAATGAGATAGCACTTTGTTTTTCTAAATCAAATTAATCTGGCTGTGAGTCCTCTCTTGGTATGGGTGGGCGAAAATGCAATCTGTCCTTTTCCTCCTCCAAACCAAAGTGTTAAGGCACTAGGCATGCAGTCTCCCCTGGCATCCCATGGCTACAACGGCCGCCATCTTAGTCTGGGATGGGGTCTGCTGTACACGAGGCATGGATCTGTCCCCTAATAGGAAAGCTCACGCCTCTACCCTCTCTCCCTGGGTTCTGTCCTCCACCTCCAACTAAAAGCACCAGTTTGCAATGCTGCCTCTGGAGTAACTCGGTGTACTTGGGCCTCAAACAGGTGTAGGAGAGGGGCCTACACTTCTTTCAAGGGTCTGACAGTCTTTAACAGTAGGCCCTGAATCACAGGCCCTACGAACCCTTGTCTCCAACAAATCTGTCAGCTTACCTCCTAACTACTTGTAGAAGCCAACCACTTCTACCATCATAGCCCAAGCCGTTTTCTCTCACCTGGATCATTGCAATAACTTTCTAACTGGCCTCCCTGCTTCTGCTCTTGCCCCCTCTAGTCTAGTCTAGACAGAGCAACCAGAGTGATCATCTAAACGCTGGTCCAAAACCCTCTAGTGGCTTCTCATCTCGCTAATGTAGCACAATGGCAAGTCCGTAGACATACTGCTCCTCCCCTCCCCCTTACCCCTGAATTATCTCCTTCATTTCAGCCACACCGCCCTCTTTATGGCCTCAGACTCATTATGCACATTTGAGGTTTAGGGTCTTCATGTTTCCAATCCCCTGGAAGGCCCTTTCCCCAAGAGCTGCATGGTTTTCTTCCTCCTTTAGGTCTTCCTGTTGTCTTCCCAATGAGGCTTTCTGTGACTACTTTACATACATTTAGGAAACTAGTGTCCCCACCCCCTGCATTCCATTCCCCTCTTCCTGCTCTGTTTCTCCATAACACTTACCACCATCTGAGATTTGTCTTCACAAGCAATCCTGTAAATTTGGTGGGGTGAGTAACTCTGCTTTGCTAATACATGCCTGGCACCAAGAAGAGAGTCTAATGTGGCACTCAATCCTTTGTTGATCAAATAAACGGATAAAGAAGCCCTTGAGGCCAGAGATCCTAGAACTCAGAATACGTTCTACCAACAATGAAAGAAGGGAAACCATTTTCTTAGAGTGGCAGAAACAACGAATTAATCTTTCATATTATGCTGGTTTCATACAAACATAGAAAGTGAAAGTTCCCCGTAATAACACTCCTCACAGAGATCACTCCAATATATGGTCCTCCCAGCTTGCTTCTCTATACATACTAAACACACACGTCTCTAAAATGCTTTATGTAGTCTCATACACTTTTACTTTCCTTTGGTAGAACTTGGATGTGTTTCCATAACTTACTTAACCCATCCTCTATTGATGATGCAAGTATTTGAGGTTATTGCCAGCTTTTTACCACAACAAACAATGCTGCTTTGAGTAGAATTATTGGCTCCTAGAGCAGGAACATTTCAAACCTTAAGAGATTTCCAAATTGCCTTCCCAAAAGTTCCAATTATACTCCCATCAAGTCCATAGAAGTGTATTTCCCACCACCCAATTAAAACTCCTACATTGTCTGCTTCCATGAATTGCTGCTCCTTGGTTCACCTGCTTTTGGCTGGCTGGCCCCTTCTTCATCCTCCTTCTAGATCTTCACTGCATTCTCAGCCCTCTGTTATTTTCTCTCAATATATGCTCCTGCAGAGAGCAGATCTCTCCCAATATAATTACGGCCCAAAGAGTCAATTGTGGCAAGGCCCTTTCAATGATTAAATGGTAGAAGCCTAGGCTGGGCATGGTGGCTCACGCCTGTAATCCCAGCACTGGGAGGCCGAGGTGGGTGGATCACCTGAGGTCAAGAGTTCGAGACCAGCCTGACCAATATGGTGAAATCCCCATCTCTACTAAAAATACAAAAATTAGCTGGCCGTGGTGGCGTACGCCTGTAATCCCAGCTACTCAGGAGGCTAAGGCAGGAGCATCGCAGGAACCCACAAGGCAAAGGTTGCAGTGAGCTGAGATCGCGCCACTGCATTCCATTTCAAAAAAAACAAAACAAAACAAAAACCTAACACTACTGCATTGGCTGAGACATACCAAAAAGCGCTGGAACTAGCCTCAGTCAGGGGTTAATCCAGAGACTCAAACTCTCATCAGTATTTGTCTTATTCTTGGCGTTTTGTTTGGCTACATTTTCACCTACTGAATGCAGCAGTGGGAAACATGGCTGCAGGCTGCTCCAGCCTCCTTCTTCCAGCTCTCTGACTTCAGATTCTCAAGGCAAAAGTACCTTCCTATTTGGCTTTCCCTGAAAACAACTCCAGATGCTGGCAGGCCCAATCTGGATATTTACTCTTTCCTAGACTAATCACTTTGAATAAAGAGGCAACTTTAGTTGTAAAAACCTTTGTGGCTTTTGGCTGGGCATGGCGACTCATGCCTGTAATCCCAGCACTCTGGGAGGCCAAGATGGGTGGATTGGCAGCTCAACCAAAACCTCAAAGAATGAGGGAGAGGAATGGCCGGGGGAGGGGGTAACACACTTTGAAAATGGAACACTATTGTCCTGTCCCAGTATAAACTTCAGTGTAGCTGAAAGCAGGCTATGTGCTGAAGTTTTGCTAGCCAAGGTCTTGACAAGAATAGAGTGGGAGGAGAAATCCCAGAGGAGGGGGCCAATGTGACCAGGGGTGTACAGCACAACCGTATCTCGTGCTAAAAATATCAGGACTCTAATGGAAGGGAACCAAGTTAATGTCTCAGAAGTCACAGAGGATGTTTGGATGAGTTGTACATGGGAGCATTTTTCCAAGTCTTAGCACATAGACACCACACCTGTCTCAGGAACACTTAACCAAGGTCTTTTAGGACAAATCAAAGAACTTATCACTTAATACAGGTAATTTTTGGAACAAATTAGCCAACAAAATGGTTCAGATTGAAAATATTATAGAACATTTAAGATAAATCCATAGGTGCAAAAATCCATAATGAGAAGTTGTGAACGACCGTGTGACACTATGAAGTCTGTCCCGGAGGACAGCTGCACTGGTCTTCCAGGACCCTCACTCTGGCCTTGTCAGGGGCAAAATACTGAGTAGATTAAGAGTCTCTCTACCCTTAGGGTTTACTTGTTTTTCAAGTAATATCTGACAAACAGACGAATCTGCAAAAGGGAGATCAAATCATCTTCAATAGTAGCATAATGTAAATTGATGATCTCAAAGCATGGTTCATGGTCCCTTTGGAATCTCCAAGCCCTTTCGAGAGATTCATAATGTCAAAACTATTTTCAAATCATGTGAAGCTGCTTGTGGTAGTCAGTGTCCAAAGATGCCTCCAGTCACCCTAACCTTCTGGTATTCAGGCCCTTGTGTGGTCCCCTTCCCCATTCTATCAGGATTGGTCTGTGTGACCAATAGAATGTTGCAGAAAAGTGCAACTTCCAAGGTTAGGTTGTAAAATCCTTTGTGGCTTTTGGCCAGGCACGGTGACTCATGCCTGTAATCCCAGCACTCTGGGAGGCCGAGGTGGGTGGATCACCCGAGGTCAGGAGTTCGAGACCAGCCTGGCCAACATGGTGAAAACCTGTCTCTACTAAAAATACAAAAATTAGCTGGGCATGGTGGTTGGGCGCCTGTAATCCCAGCTACTCGGGAGGCTGAGGCAGGAGAATTGCTTGAACCTGGAGGCAGAGGTTGCAGTGAGCCGAGATTGTGCCACTGAAAAAAAGAAAAAAGAAAAACCTTTGTGGCTTTTGTCTCATGCTTGGATCACTCACTTGGGGAGGAGTGGACTACAGTTTAGAACTTCTGGCCGGGCGCGGTGGCTCATGCCTGTAATCCCAGCACTTTGGGAGGCCGAGGCAGGCGGATCATGAGGTCAGGTGATCGAGACCATCCTGGCTAACACGGTGAAACCCCGTCTCTACTAAAAATACAAAAAAATTAGCCGGGCGCGGTGGTGGGCGCCTGTAGTCCCAGCTACTTGGGAGGCAGAGGCAGGAGAATGGCGTGAACCCGGGAAGTGGAGCTTGCAGTGAGCCAAGATCGTGCCACTGCACTCTAGCCTGGACGACAAAGCGAGACTCCGTCTCAAAAAAAAAAAAAAAAAAAATAGAACTTCTAAGTTCTGGTATTTTGTTGTTTTGGATAAACGCACGAATTCCTGAAAAAAGGAGAGGTATTGGAAAGAACAATGGGCTGGCAGTCTGAAGACGTGAGTTCAAATACCTCTTAGGCTTACCTACGTTGTGAGACCTCAGAAATGCCACATAGGCTGTCTGAGTCTGAGTTTTTTCATCTAGGAGGGAAAGATGCCTGGACCAAAGTGAGGTTCTTCTAGGAAGGAGGAAGAAAAGGAAATTTGGAAGGCAACCTGCAATGTCCACATCGGAGCTCCCCAATCTTTCTATTGCCTACTGTATACCAGCACTTTCCATGCATTATCTTTTAATACCACCTCAGTGAGGAAAGTATTCTTATCTCCATTGACAGGTGAGGGAACTGAGACTCAAAGGAGTTCAGCCCCAGGGTATATATGCAAGTACATGGCTTCAGTCTGACTCCAAAGCCAGTGTCCTTTCCATTGATCACACTCTACTGCCTGCAAGGCACAGAGCTGGGACAAGACTGTGGACCAGTATACCTCTGGATCACCTAAACTTTACCAAAAGACTATAACATCTTCAAAAACTACCTCATTGAATAATAGTGATAACCATTTGATGAGCACCTACTATGTGCTTGAACACTGAAAGTTGCATTAAAGGTATGTCCCTCCTCGGTCAGTCTTCTGCCAGAACCGAGACAGCAGCAATGGCATAGAATAAATCTGCCAATTTCATGTCATCTTATTCTCCAGCACTCACAAACCTCTCAGAAGTGTGGACCAGCCTCGAACCTGTATTTCCTGACCACCAGTCTGAACCCTTTGTCACCTGCACTGTAGCTCCCATATGTGGTGTTAATAGATCTGCAAAGCTAAAAGTGGACAAAAACTTGCACTCTTATTTTCTGTATCAATTAAGAATAACTCCAGCTGTAATAACATACGGCCCAACAAATGCCAGCTTATGTGATGCAGATGTGTCTCATTATCTTGTGGAAAAGAAGACAGGGCTCTGGGTTAGTATGTCCCTTGGCCTTTCTCTCATAACGGCAGTCTGGCTACCATGGCAGCTCCAAGCATCACATCCTCATACAACTGTGTTTGAAGGTTGGAAGCAGGGAGCAACAACACAGGACAGAGGTTTTCTCTTTGCGTGTTTCCCTCATCAGGAAAGAAAAATCTTTTCCAAAAGCACCGCCCCCCCGCCCCCACAACCCACCCAGCATCTCATTGGCTAGAAGTGACCATGTGGCTACTCCTAACTACTAAGAAATTGCTTCGAGGAAGTGGACAAGGCAGAGAGGACTGGGAGTGGCCTTGAAGTAGCCAACCGGGTGGGGGGGGGGGCGTTTGTAAGCAAGCCCTTTTTGGGAGCTGTATCTTTTTCTCAGGTTTCTGTGAGATCTTCCTGCCTTTTCCCTCAGTTTCTTTGAGTTCTTTCCTGGCTTCTCACCTTCTTGTCACTCCCTAAATATGAATGTTTCCAAGTTTTTCTCTGTAATCCGTTAGTTGGGCAATCTTATCTATTCCCTTTGTTTCAAATATCACCCCTTAGCAAATTACTTGTTTCCACTTTTTAAATTAAATAAAACAAAGTTGTTAGCTAAACTTTAAGAAGTAAAACAAACTGAAAACTTGTATAATCAGCCGGGCACGGCGGCTCACGTCTGTAATCACAGCACTTTGGGAGGCCGAGGCAGGTGGATCGCTTAAGGTCAGGAGTTTGAGACCAGCCTGGCCAACATGGTGAAACCCCATCTCCACTAAAAATACAAAAATGAGCCAGGTGTGGTGGCACGTGTCTGTAATCCCAGATATTCAGGAAGCTGAGGTAGGAGAATCACTTGAACCTGGGAGGCAGAGGTTGCAGTAAGCTGAGATCATGCCACTGCACTCTAGCCTGGGTGACAGTGAGACTCCATCTAAAAAATAAATAAATAAATAAATAAATTGTGTAATCACCACTGCTGAATCATAACCTCTTTAAAGTGCTCTATCAAATGTATATATAGGTGATATGTGTATACACTGCTTTTTTTACTTACTAGATTAAAAAGTCCTTTCTTGACAATATATATTCATGTCTGCATCATCACTATAATGGTTACATGATATTCTGTAGTATGAACATGCAACCCTCTATTATTGATACTTGCGATGTTTTCAGTATTTTGCAATTATGGAGAATTCTATAATGAACATCCTTTTCCATACTCTTGACACCTTGAATGGCTACTTTTTTTCCAGATAAATTCCTAGAGTGGAATTGCTAGATCAAAGGGTATGCTGTATTTAAGAATTTCGACACCTACATATTTGTCATCTGACTGTTGACAAGACCTGTCGGTTCTTCCTTTTAAATTATCTTGGGTTTGTCCTTCCTCTCTGTCTCTAATAATCATCACCGTACGCTGAAAACATAAGTCAGGACATGTTCATCTTCTGCACAAAGCCCTCATGACCTTCCCTCCTACTCCTGGTGCTCCCTCAACTCATACCATTGCCTGAAATCTCTTCTTCTATGATAAAATGCTTCCTACCCACAAAATGGTTGTGGATTTAGAGGTGCCCTTGTCACCTTCAGTTTGGGAGTCCAATTGAGGTGAACCAGACTTTAGTATTTTTGAAAAGTTTCCAGAGAATAGAAGAGGGAGTCCTTAACACAGAGCATTGGGAGTCAAGGAAGGCAGCTGTGGTAAAAGGGGCGTGCTTAGCAAATTACGGCAGAAAAAGGCCAGATGGAACCAGGGAAAGAGGGGGAGTCAAGGAAGAGAGAGAAGCTTTCCAGAAGAGCTGCAAAAAGAAATGTGACAGGTAGGAAGTTAAGCTTTAATCCACTGGGCATTGAAAGGTCAACCCAGGGCAGGGTCAAACCAGAAAGGAGAGTAACAATAGTGCCCCGTTTACCTAAGAACAATGAAGGGCCCTGTGTACAATTACAGCAGCCTTTCTATGAGCCTGCTGAGAAGGCCTATACCCCTCTTTTTCAATTAAGGAAAAACCTCTCTCGTTCCTGCTCCTCCTCCAGCTCCTGCCTCATTTCTCTCGTTCCCTTTAAGGTAAAACACCTCAAAAAAGCTGTGGATGCTTGCTACCTCCAATTCTGGTCCTCTCATCCTCTCTTGAACCACTCTGTTTAGGATTTTGACCTCTTGCCTTTATAAAACCATTCTCTTAGGACCCTCAATGACCTTCCCAGTATTAAACCCCGTGCTTGACTTTCAGTTCTCAACTTCCTTGACTTGTCAACAGCATTTAGGATGCTTGAGCTTTCCTGCCTCCCGCAGCGGCTTTCTTCACCTGCTTGCAGAGGCACCCACTCTAGGTTCTCCCTGCTCCTTCTCAGTGTCCTTTGTTACTTCCTCCTCATTTCCCAGGCTCCACCCTTGGCCTCCATCTTTTTTCCTATTCCCTGGTGCCCTCATCCACTCTTGCGTCTGAATATCTTCTATATGCTGATCTCTTGCCTGGACTCTCCCCTGGAATCCAGACTCCTATATACAACTGCCTGCTCTACATCTCCACTGAAATATCTCATGGGTGTATGAAACTTAAATATATCCAAAACTAAATTCCTAAACTCAGCAGTATCCCCAAAAGCTGCTGCTTCCCCTTTTCAGTTAATGGCAATTCCATCCTGTAGCTGCTGTTCAGGCCAAAAAACATGATTCATCCTCAAACATCCCTCCTATACCTTACTTCCTATCTCTCAGCAGATGCTTTAAAATATAGCCAGAATCTAAGCACTGCTACAAACTCCTCGACTCCCACCCTGGGCCCAAGCCAGTCATCAGCTCTCGCCTGGACGATAACAACAGCTGGTTACTGCTCCCCTGCTTCTGCGGCTTGCCTCCTCCATCTGTTTTCAACAGCATTCAGAGTGCTGAAAACATAAGTCAGGACATGTTCATCTTCTGCACAAAGCCCTCATGACCTTCCCTCCTACTCCTGGTGCTTCTCAAATGTCCACGAGGTGCTGTCCAGTCAGACTCTCTGTTATTTCTCTGACTTCATCTTCCCCACTCTTTCCCTCACTTCCTCAGCTCCAGCCCCACTGGCCATCTTGCTGGTGAACGCTCCAGGCTTGTTCCTGTCTTTGAGTTTATTATTTCCTGCACATGGACTGCTCGTCCTCCAGATATCTCCATGGATTGCTCATTCACCTTGTTCAGACTTTCCTCAATTCACTTTCCCAGAGAAGTCTTCTTTCATTACTCTTATTGTTGGCATTTGCTTTATTTTTGACCCTGCTTCCATAGAACATAACAGCATCTATTGTACCATATACATATCTATATAGTTTTATACACACACACACACATATACACACACACAGAGTTGTTTGTTTGTTCGTTTTAGAAAACATTTTATTTGAGCCAGGCATGGTGGCATGCACCTGCAGTCCTACCTGGGGCAGGAGGATCACTTGAGCCTAGGAGGTTGAGGCTGCAGCTGCAGCAAGCCAAGATTGTGCCAATGCACTCCAGCCTGGGTGACACAGCTAGACTCTGTCTCTAATAATTATATATAATATGATATATGTTTTATATATAATGTATATATATACAATCGACCAAGCGCTGTGGCTCATGCCTGTAAACCCAGCACTTTGGGAGAGGCAGAAGCGGGTGGATTACCTGAGGTCAGGAGTTTGAGAGCAGCCTGACCAATATGGTGAAACCCTGTCTTTACTAAAATTACAAAAATTAGCCAGGCGTGGTAGTACTTGCCTATAATCCCAGTTACTTGGGAGACTGAGGCAGGAGAATCACCTGAACCCGGGAGGCGGAGGTTGCAGTGAGCCAAGATTGTGCCACTACACTCCAGCCTGGAAAACAGAGAGAGACTCGGTCTCGAAAATAGATATATAAAATATATAAATATATATATTATATAAATATATATATGCCAGGACTATTTATTATCTGTATGGATTGTGGATTTTTATTTTCTCCAATGGATTATAATTCCTTTCATAATTATATATAATTCCTTTTATAACTATATTGTATATAATGTATATTATATAAATATATAAAAACATATACTATATACCACACATATATGTTATATACTAAATATATATTATATATAAATGTATCATGGTTGCAAAGTGGTATTTTTGAGACTGCTGCACTTCCCCTACATTTATCAGTTGGTATTTATAATTCTACTGTAAGCAAGAACCCTTGCTTCCCACCCATCCAACCCTCCATCCACCCACTCATGCATCCATCCATTTATTTATTTATATTTTTTGAGACAGAGTCTTGCCCTGTCACCCAGGCTGGAGTGCAGTGGCATGATCTCGGCTCACTGCAACCTCCACCTCACAGGTTCAAGTGGTTCTCCTGCCTCAGCCTCCAGAGTAGCTGGGACTACAGGTGCATACCACCATGCCCGGCTAATTTTTGTATTTTTAGTAGAGACGGGGTTTCATCACGTTAGCCAGGATGGTCTCAATCTCAATCTCCTGACCTTGTGATTCACCTGCTTCGGCCTCCCAAAGTGCTGGGATTACAGGCGTGAGCCACGGCTCCCAGCCTATTTATTTATTATTACCTGTATGGATTGTGCATTTTTATTTTCTCCAATGGGTTATAATTCCTTTCATAATTATATATATGTATATAAATAACGGGCTGGGCACAGTGTCTATGAGGCAGGTGGATCACTTGAGGTCAGGTGTTCAAGGCCAGCCTGGCCAACATGGCAAAACCTTATCTCTACTAAAAATACAAAAATTAGCCAGGTGTTGTGGTGTACACCTGTAGGTCCCAGCTACGTGGGAGGCTGAGGCATGAGAATTGCTTAAACCTGGGAAATGGAGGCTGCAGTAAGCCGAGATTGTACCACTGCACTCCAGCATGGGAGAGAGTGAGACTCTGCCTCAAAAAAATAAAAAACATTTTGTTTGGGAATAAATTCAAGACTACAGAAAAGTTACAAGAATAAGGACAGTACAAAGAGCATCCATATGTCCTTTACCCAGATCCCCCTTTTGTTAACATTTTATACCATTTGCTTCTTTTACTCCCTATGCCCGTCCTGACTTCAACACACACACTCACATACACATAACATTTTTCTGAACCGTTTGAGAATAAATTATACATATTGTGGCACTTTATCTCTAAATACTTCAGTGTGCATTTCCTAAGGATAGAGATACTATCTTACATAACCACAGTCCAGTTATCAACCAGTAAATTTAACACTGATAATATACTTTTATCTAATCCACCATCTGTATCCAATTTCATCAATTGATCCAATAATGTCTTTTTTTTTTTTTTTTTTTTTTTTGAGATGGAGTCTCTGTCACCCAGGCTGGAGTGCAGTTGGGAGATCTCAGCTCACTGCAACATCCATCTCACAGGTTCAAGCAATTCTCCTGCCTCAGCTTCCTGAGTAGCCAGGATTACAGCCCCTGTTACCATGCCCGACTAATTTTTGTTTTTTCAGTAGAGTCGGGGTTTCACCATGTTGGCCAGGCTGGTCTCAAACTATTTTTTTTTTTTTTTTTTTTTTTGAGGCAGAGTCTCACTCTGTCGCCGGGGCTGGAGTGCAGTGGCCAGATCTCAGCTCACTGCAAGCTCCGCCTCCCGGGTTTACGCCATTCTCCTGCCTCAGCCTCCCGAGTAGCTGGGACCACAGGCGCCCGCCACTTCGCCCGGTTAGTTTTTGTATTTTTAGTAGAGACGGGGTTTCACCGTGTTAGCCAGGATGGTCTCGATCTCCTGACCTTGTGATCCGCCCGTCTCGGCCTCCCAAAGTGCTGGGATTACAGGCTTGAGCCACCGCGCCCGGCCGGTCTCAAACTCTTGACCTCAAGCAATCCTTGGCATGATTTCTGCTCATCGCTGCCTCAACCTCCTACGCTCAAGTGATCCTCCCACCTCAGCCTCCTGAGTAGCTGGGACTACAGGTGTGTGCCACCACACTCAGCTAATTTTTGTATTTTTAGTGGAGATGGGGTTTTGCCATGTTGGTCAGGTTGGCCTTGAACTCCTGGGCTCAAGTGATCTGCCTGCCTTGGCCTCCCAAAGTTCTGGGATCACGGGCCTAAGCCACTATGCCCAGCCTATTCTCCTTTAATCTAAAACATAGCGACAGCCTTTCTTTGTCTTAGGACACTGCCTTTTTGAAGACATAGTTCCACCCACATTCAGTTTTCTTAATAGGGGGTTGTGTGATGTTTCCCTGTGATTAGATTCAGGTTATGCATTCCTTCCTGGAAGGTAATGTATGAGGTGTGTCCTTATCAAAGTGTCACATCTGAGTTACACAATGTTCTTCTGCCCCTCACTGGGGATGTTAATTTTGATCTCCTGGTAAGGTATTGTTGGAATTTGCCATGTATCATGCTATATAGTCCCTGCTATGGTTTGAATGTGTCCCCTCCCAAATTCAGGTGTTGAAACTTAATGGCCAGTGTGATAGTATTACGAGATGGGGCCTTTAAGAAGTGATTAGGTTATGAGGAGCCTTCCCTCATCAATGAGATTAAGGCCTTTATATGGCCGGGCGCGGTGGCTCAAGCCTGTAATCCCAGCACTTTGGGAGGCCGAGACGGGCGGATCACGAGGTCAGGAGATCCAGACCATCCTGGCTAACACAGTGAAACCCCGTCTCTACTAAAAACTACAAAAAACTAGCCGGGCGACGTGGCGGCGCCTGTAGTCCCAGCTACCGGGGAGGCTGAGGCAGGAGAATGGCGTGAACCCGGGAGGCGGAGCTTGCAGTGAGCTGAGATCCGGCCACAGCACTCCAGCCTGGGTGACAGAGTGAGACTCCGTCTCAAAAAAAAAAGGCCTTTATAAAAGAGGCTTCACACAGAGTGTGGTTCTCTTGGCCTTCTGCCATGTAAGGACATAGTGTTTCTCCCTCTCAGCCTTCAGAACTGTGAGAAAATAAATGTCTGTTCTTTATAAATTACCTAGTCTCAGGTATTGTGCTATAGCAGTACAAACAGACTAAGACAGAAAGAATGTTTGTGTCCCCCCCTTAAAGTTCATATGTTGAAATCTAACCCCCAAAGTGGGGCCTTTGGGAGATGATTAGATTGTAAAGGCTCTATCCACTTTTTTTTTTTGAGACAAAGTCTCGCTTTGTCGCCCAGACTAGAGTGCAGTGACACGATCTCGGCTCACTGCAACCTCCATCTCCTGGGTCTAAGCGATTCTCCTGCTTCAGCCTCCTGAGCTGGGATTACAGGTGTGCACCACCACACCTGGCTAATTTTTGGATTTTTAGTAGAGATGGGGTTTCACCATGTTGGCCAGGTTGGTCTCAAACTCCTGACCTCGTGATCCGCCTGCCTCGGCCTCCGAAAGTTCTGGGATTACAGGTGTGAGCCACCGCGCCTGGCAGCTCCATCCTTATAATGGAATTAGTGCCCTGGTAAAAGAGGCCCAAGGGAGCTCGTTTGCCTCTTCCACCATTTGAGGACACAGCAAGAAGATGCTATCTATGAGAAAGGGAATCCTTACATGATAATCCCCTAGTGCCTTGATCTTGGACTTCTCAGCCTCCAGAACTGTGAAAAATAAATTTCTTTTGTTTATAAGCTAAACAGTCTATGGTATTTTTGTTAGAGCGGCCCCAACAGACTAAGACACATCATTGTTGTTTTTTCCTTTGCATCGAATAAGCAATCTGTAGGGAGATATTTAAGACCATATAAGAATCCGGCTCATCATCAAACTCTCACCCTAGATTTTGCATCCAGTGATGATTCTTGCCTAAATAATCTTTACTATTACGGTTGCAAAATGATGTTTTTGAAACTCCTGCACTCCCCCTACATTTATTAGTTGGCATATTAGTTCTACTATAATCAAGAACCCTTGCTTTTCACTCATCCATCCATCCATTCATTGACTTATTATCTGTGTGGACTTGTGGATTCTTATTTTCTCCAATGGGTTATAATTTCTTCTTGTTGTTCTTATTATTATTTGAGATGGAGTCTCACTCTGTTGCCCAGGCTGGAGTGCAGTGGCATGATTTCCGCTCACTGCAACCTCTGCCAACCAGGGTTCAAGCAATTCTCTTGCCTCAGCTTCTCGAGTAGCTGGAATTACAGGCATGCCCCACCACACCCAGCTAATTTTTGTATTTTTGGTAGAGACAGGATTTCACCGTGTTGACCAGACTGGTCTCAAACTCCTTACCTCAGGTGATCTGCCTGCCTTGGCCTCTCAAAGTGCTGGGATTACAAGTGTGAGCCACCGCGCCTGGCCAATTCTTTATTATTTTAGTGCTCAAATTGCCACTCATGGGGCCAGTGGGAGCTCCCAAAGTAGGATTCTGTGTCCTTTAACATGCCCTCATCACTTTTTACTTTTTTAAGTTCTTTTTTACTTTATGCATAATAAGCTATTCCAGGCTCTTCTTATACCTATCCTGCCACAGCAACCTATTCTGGAATTTCTCTGAAGGATCATGGTTCCTTTTCATTTAGAAACCAAGGTATGGGTACTGGGTGTGTATATTGCTCTGGAGTATTTTTGCTTTTAGGCCTTTGGGGCAGAAAAACATATCCATGCAAATACAAGTACCTATACATATGTATATTCATGTACATACATATATAAATACACACCTACATAAACATACATATACAAAACATAGCATATAGTTTACTTATTTATTTTATTATTTGCCCCTTACACTAAGATGTCAGCTCCACAACAGAGGACATTTTGGTTGGTGGTGTTTGCTGTTGATTTTCTAATACATAGAACAGTGTATAGCCAATTCAATAAATAGTTGTCGACTAAAAGACAATAAAGAAACAGCTCTAGTAGGCTAAAAGACTTGTCAAATCCTCATAGCTGACAAATGGAAGAACTCTTTTTTTTTTTAACCATGCTTTGAAGACTCCAAATAGGATCTAAATTTGGCTAGGATAATATTAACAGATAATCTTCATTGTGATTTTCCCACCATTATTGTTTTTCTGTCCTCTTCTATCTCCAGACCTCTGTCATTTGTATCTTCTCTTCCTACCCTCTGGGATTTATAAATTCAGGCGGTCAGTAGGTAGAAGTTGAAGGCAGAGGCTAAGTGGGTAGGCCTGGGGGTAGAAGAAGAGGACCCCAGGCCCACATTACCCAGTAGTAATGGCTGAGCCCCAGCCTGGTACGTGCCCTAATGTAAAGACGAGAGGAGGGGGGAAACGGTGGTGGTACCTGGAGCCAGCATTGTCACTGCTAGCTGGTCTCCTCTGTGTTCTCACCTAGCAGCAGCCCTGATGCTACCCAAGGAATGACACTGGAAGCAGTGTAGGAGGTAACTGCAGAGAAGGTGGACCTAGAGGAGGTGGGTGGGGACCCAGCAGAGAGGAAGTCGCCCTCTAGGAGCCCTGGTGTCATGGAAACTGGCGCTGCCATTCTATCTGTCCTCAAATACTATAAATAGTAAGCTTCAGTATCAGCTATGGCCAGACCAGGCCAGCAGCACAGGCAAACCCTGAGAGGAAATGGATTGGTGGGGGAGGATGGAGTTATAGAGACAGAGTGTATGGGTGGAATGAGAGGGGCTGACGGGAAGCCTTTGCCTGTCCCCACCGCATCCACGTCAGATCACTGACATTCAGAGCCCTCCCCAGCAAAATTTCCAGCCTGTGTATCATCAATAACGTTATTCCACCAGGCCATCCCACCCCCTTCCCATTAGCTTGTTCATTCTGTCCCTGCTGCCCATATGGCCTTTCTGACTCCATAGTTGCTTGTACTTTTAAAGTATGTTTCAAATTCCACTTCTTCCTTGCAGGAAACTGAAAAAGCCATCCCTGGAAGGATCTAGTCTAGTTCCTAGATGCTGACACTTGGGCTGTGGGCATCCCTGTTAGCACAGGAGGAAGATTTAGCTCTTTGGATCGCCATGAATTGTGGACCTGAAGGGTCTCCTGGGGTACCAGGAACCTCTGTCTAACCTTCTGCCCTGTTACAAGGCCCTTCACATCCAAAAGCTCTTCCCCTGCCTCTCTAGCCCTTTTCCTGCCTCCTTTGCCCTGTTCCTTGGTTACTGAGTGATTTTAGGGAAGTCTCTTCGTCTCTCTGGACCTGTTGCAGGCTGAATTCCCTGGTCCCAGAGACAGTTTATCATGCAGGATGTTAATTAAAGAAGGTCATGTGCCACCACACCCAGCTACTTTTGTATTTTTTTGTAGAAACAGGGTCTTGCTATGTTGCGCTGGCTGGTCTCGAACCCTAGAGCTCAAGCGATCCTCCTACCTCGGCTTCCCAAAGTGCTGGGATTACAGGTGTAAGCCACCGTGCCTCGCCTAATTCATTAATACTAATATATTACATTGTCTTTTTGTTTTAATTTTTCAATATAAACATTTCATATGAGCCACCGTATCTATGACCCTGTTTTGGAATTTCTTCTTCTCGTTTTGTATTCAAGGATGCTTGAGACATTATCGCCCGTTTCTCTCTGCTTTTGAGAACACTAGTGCCACCTGTCCAGGTGGAATGGGAACCACGAGACAAAT
The DNA here is from genome assembly GCF_007565055.1 of Rhinopithecus roxellana. Classification (NCBI taxonomy): domain Eukaryota; kingdom Metazoa; phylum Chordata; class Mammalia; order Primates; family Cercopithecidae; genus Rhinopithecus; species Rhinopithecus roxellana. The sequence goes on from NC_044559.1 coordinate 78,184,399, forward strand.
GGGTGACATAGCTTTGGTCCCTGGGCTCGTCCCTCAGTTCTTTGTTTACTAGGCACTCGGCAGGCCTCAGATCTGGCAGTTCATCTGCTCACACCTCACCAGCCCTGAGAGAACGCCAGCCAGGTCTGTGCCCAGGTAGGGGTCTTTATATCCAGAAGCCCACGGAGCATGCTTTGTGCAACTGGAATCCTAGAGGCACCCAATTGCCAGTGGACACTTAAGATTTCCCGAGCTGGAGCAGAAAGAGGGAGAAAAGGATTGGGAGCTCAATTCCCTGTCCAGTCGCTAGCGCCGCCGGGAAAGCTCTGCCCGCCGGGTCTCGCACGCAGCCAGCTGCCTGGAGCAGCGCCGCGACGAGTTGCGCGTGGGGCTCCATCAAAGACGCGCAGACCCTAAGCCGGGGGTGACACAGGATAGCTCCGGGCGGGTAAAGATGTCTTTGTTTTGCGAGGCTCTGAACCTGAGTTTCGGTTTTTTTCACAGCAAAGAGAAGCAAGTTGCTTGTTTGATCAGGGCGCCCGCAGCAGCCAGTTGCACCACTTTGGAGACGTGAGAACCGGTGCGCGATCTGCACTCAGCCGCGGTGAAACCAGAGCTTCCGGCGGTTCTTTGGTTGGCTGCGCAGAGCCTGGTCTCACTTGCAGACCAGAGCGGACCTCCCAGTCAGGAGTCACACGCTTTCGCTTGGTCCCAGCTAGAAGCCTAGCCCCACAGAGGGCTCTTGAGTTAGCTGGGCAAGTCCAGGACTTGTTCTGCAAAGTCAACGAGACTTACTGTAAAGCTATGCACAATCTTAGACTTACTGCCTTTAAGAAATGGGGCTGTTGTTCCAGGAAGCAGTCTCCACACAGTGGCTCTAAAAGGTCCTGGCAATTGCACCCTGGGTGTGGGGGTTATCAGCTCTGCAGAGGCCAGGCTGGGGGAGCCAGGGCAGCAACCATTTCCCACCCAGGTCACATTGTAAAACTGGACTGAGAGCTGGAGAGACCACTGTCCCACCCTTGCATTTTCCACCCGCCTTGCCTCCTCTTCTCATTCTCCCTGCCTGCCCTAGAACACCCAGATGTTGAATGGAGGCTGTTTAGGTCAACAAACTTTCATGGAATGTGTTATAATAATAAAAATAAGGCAAACTGAAGTTCAGAGAGGTTGCTTAAGGCCATTCAACTAGCACTGGGCAGGAGTGGAGGGTCTGAGGGAACTGGAAAGCATGAATAAATAAGTAATGGTATTTAAAGTAAGAGAAGATTGTTTACGTTTTGCGGTGAGAGCCGTCAATCTGTTTATGGGTATTTTCTGAGTTTATATGCTGTGCGCCACGTTCAGAGCTAGCTGGCTGGGGGAGAGAAGAGGAGATAAAAAAGATAAATGGAGGCCGGGCGCGGTAGCTCACGCCTGTAATTCCAGCACTTTGGGAGGCCGAGGTGGGTGGATCACTTGAGGTCAGGAGTTCGAGACCAGCCTGGCCAACATGGTGAAACTCCATCTCTACTAAAAAAACAAAAATTAGCCAGGCGTGGTGGCAGGAGCCTGTAATCCCAGCTACTTGGAAGGCTGAGGCAGGAGAATCCCTTGAACCCGGGAGGCAGAGGTTGTAGTGAGCGGAGATTGTGCCACTGCACTGCACTCCAGCCTGGGCAATAGAGTGAGACTACGTCTAAAAAAAAAAAAAAAAAAAAAAAGGATAAATGATCAGGTCTCTATCCTGAGAAAGACTAGCATTTAGTCTCCATCCAAGGAGCTGGGACCATTTTGATGTTTATTATGAAAATTTTGCATCATCATTAGAGGCAATTATTAAAAAAAATTCTCATTCTGTCTGCCAGTAGTTTTCCTACTTTCTCTTAATTTCAATAGGTAGATAAGCTTTTATTTTTATTTTTATTTTTATTTATTTATTTTTTTGAGGCGGAGTCTCGCTCTGTCGCCCAGACTGGAGTGCAGTGGCCAGATCTCAGCTCACTGCAAGCTCCGCCTCCCAGGTTTACGCCATTCTCCTGCCTCAGCCTCCCGAGTAGCTGGGACTACAGGCGCCCGCCACCTCGCCCGGCTAGTTTTTGTATTTTTAGTAGAGGAGGGGTTTCACCGTGTTAGCCAGGATGGTCTCGATCTCCTGACCTCGTGATCCGCCCGTCTCGGCCTCCCAAAGTGCTGGGATTACAGGCTTGAGCCACTGCGCCCGGCCAAGCTTTTATTTTTTAACATGGTATACAAATAATTTTGTTGCACCCTTTTTATATATTTTGAAAACACATTTCCCTGTCTCTTCATAGTTTTCATGGTTATTTTCATGCTGCATACTCTTCCCTCTTACGGCCATACCATATTTAGCCACTTTTCTGTTACTGGTTGATTCCAGTTTTTTGTCATTATAAATAATGCAGCTATAAATATCTGTATACATATAGCATTTTTCTTTTTAAAAATTATGTCCTTGGAATTGTTGCCCAGAAAGTGGATGACTGGGTCAAAGGGTTGACTGTTTTATAGCTCTTGCTATGTAGAGCTAGACTACAACCGAGAACATTTAACAACAAAGCAACTGAGGACTCAAGTCTCACAGACATTTTGCTAACATACTAGCACACTATGTCTGTATAGACTATTGTATGGAATAAACACTTATTGACATCTACTTATGATTGAGGTCCATGCTAGCAGGGCACTTGGAATGAATGAAAGGCAGTCTCTGCCCTCAGAAGCACAGAAACTGTGGCTTTTCAACCTTTTTCTCCTTCTAGGACAGAAAATATTCAAGATGGTTACACATCTAGGGACAGATTCAGAATTTGGTGATTCCTGCAAATTCTGCAGGGACTTGAAACACAGTCATGCTTTCTAATCAACAGTCTTGAACAAAGAGAAGGTATTTTTGGTGTTCATAAAGCAAGTGACTGGTTACTGGCTATAACTCCATTCCTTTTTCTCAGGTTCAGGAAAGAATATCAGGATGCAAGAGGTTGAGAGGGATGTATAATGATATAGCTCCACTTTGATTTCCTTTTTTTTTTAAGACCGAGTTGCACTCTTGTTGCATAGGTTGTAGTGTAATGGAGGCTCACCACAACCTCCATCTCCCTGGTTCAAGTGATTCTTCTGCCTCAGCCTCCCGAGCAGCTGGGATTACAGGCCTGCGCCACCATACCCAACTAATTTTTGGTATTTTCAGTAGAGACGGGGTTTCTCTATGTTGGTTAGGCTGGTCTCGAATTCCAGACCTCAGGTGATCCTCCTGCCTCTACCTCCCAAAGCGTTGGGATTACAGGTATGAGCCACCATGCCCGGCCCTCCACTTTGATCACTTTGATTTCTTTTTTTTTTTTTTTTTTTTTTTTTTTTGAGATGGAGTCTCGCTCTGTCGCCCAGGCTGGAGTGCAGTGGCCGGATCTCAGCTCACTGCAAGCTCCGCCTCCTGGGTTCACGCCATTCTCCTGCCTCAGCCTCCTGAGTAGCTGGGACTACAGGCGCCCGCCAGGTCGCCTGGCCAGATTTTTGTATTTTTAGTAGAGACGGGGTTTCACCATGTTAGCCAGGAGGGTCTTGATCTCCTGACCTCGTGATCCGCCCGTCTTGGCCTCCCAAAGTGCTGGGATTACAGGCTTGAGCCACCGCGCCCGGCCCTCCACTTTGATTTCTAAAAGCAAACAAACTATTCCCAAACATAGGCATTTGTGCTGTCACACAATTGGACAAGCAAGATAATCTTTTTATGTGTAAATCTGTGCACAGGGCTCCTCAGTAGGTAGGCCCAGGATCACAGGGAGACAGAGCTGTGCACTGAACAAACTCATTGAGCATGAGCTCTATGCCAAGCACTGTGCTGGGGCCTGGGTACCAGGATGAATGGGTGCCAAGAAAACTGTGAAGAAACTGGGCCCAGAGAGAGTGAGTGGTCCTGAGGATGGCCAATGAGTTACATCCATTAAGTACTATGTGCCAGGCACTATTGTAGGCACTGGGGCACAGCAATGATCTAAACAGATAAAAACCCCTGTCCTTATGGAATTAATGCTTAAGAGTGGGGTGGAACAAATACATATGCAAAATGTAGAGTATGCCGGATGGTGATACATACAAAGGAAAAAAATAAGGCAGGGGAAGGTAATAGAACATTCTAGAGAGGATATCTTAAATGATGCTCAGAGATGACCTCAGAAAATGACATTTGCATTTTTTTATTTTTTATTTTTTTGAGATAGGGTCTCACTCTGTCACCCAGGCTGGAGTACAGTTGCACAACCACAGCTCACTGCAGCCTTGACCTCTCTGGCTCAAGCCATCCTCCCACCTCAGTCTCGCGAGTAGCTGGGACAGGTGTGCGCCACCAAACCCGGCTAATTTTTATTTTTTTATTTTTTTGTAGAGACAGGGTCTTGCCATGTTGCTGGGGCTGGTCTAGAATTCCTGGGCTCAACTGATCCTCCTGCCTCAGCCTTCCAAAGTGCTGGGATTCCAGGCTTGAGCCACGTGTCCAGCCCCTAGAAAATGACATGTGAACACAGAGAGTGGTGGGGATGTCTGGTAGAAGAGCATTGCAGACAGGGCCCTGAGTCAGGAGCAAGGAGCACAGCCTGGCAGAGTGGCGGGCAGGTGAGGAAAGGGCAGGAGGAGTTGGGGTCAGAGAGGGAGTTGGGGCCATTCTACGTGTGGCCCTGTCGGCATTGTAAGGATCTGGGTTTTTACTCGTGGTGAGGTGGGGACGCCATGGACAGCATAAGACGTGATCTGGTCCGGCGTGGAGAATGCACTCGACCAGGAGGGCGTCAGGGAGCCTGGCTAGGAGGCTGATGGGAGGCTGGGAATCTAGGTCTCCCGACTCAGCTCTTTTTTTGCACCTACTTAGCCCTTGGCCCGCCCCAAACTTGAGGTTTGAACTGTTGAGGTCAGAACCTACTACGAACTCCATCCAGCCTGGAGGACAGATTTCTAGGAAGGTCTTGAAGTTCAGTTATAAACTGTGTGATGGTCTCATTAGCATTATAAAAGTTCCAGGATGGGGTTCTGTAGCACTGGGACCTGGCAGTGGTCCAGATGCTGACGAGTGGTGTAGCCTCGGGCAAGTCTTCTCACCTACTGAGCAGACTCAGTTACTTCATCTGTAAAATGGGACTAAACGCCCCCGTTGCCTCAGCATCAAATGAGATCATTCGAAAAGCACCTTTTAAACATCATTATCGATTACAAAAAGCAAATGGGAAGCCGGAGCTGACCTCAGAGGGCTGATTTGGCACAGCACTTCAAAAATTCTCATTTTACAATGCACTAGGCGCGAGTTTGTCTCGCTGTTGGGACCTACTTCCCTCTCACCTAGCACCCGCCCTGGGCCTGAGAGCCACGGTGGGGCCGTGCGTACAGGAGGGAGGGAGGCGCTGTGGGGTCCCGGGCAGAGCTGCCGAGAGCCCCGGCCCCGCATCTGACTCGCGCTCTCTCGGCGGTACTCCGGGCCGGGGTCCCTAGGCTGGCGCGCAGGGCGGGGAGCGGCTGCGGGCGGCAGGACAGGCGGGGCGGAGGGCGGCGGGCGGCTACGCGGCCTGGGCGGAGCCCACCCCGCCCTGGCCCTAGCGGTTGCCCTGCCCCCGCCAGCCCGAGGCTACCCGGGCCCGCGCCGCCCTTCTCTTTCTACGACAGCTGCCGTGGGAGCCCTGTAAGCCGTGCCGCGCGTCCTGCCCGTCTGTCCCCGCAGGTAGTCGCCCGCCACAGCCGCGCCATGACCACCCAGCAGATCGTCCTCCAGGGCCCGGGGCCGTGGGGCTTCCGCCTCGTGGGCGGCAAGGACTTCGAGCAGCCTCTCGCCATTTCCCGGGTAAGAGCAGCTGGGACGCGCGTGGAAGCGGGACGCTCTGGGAGGGGATGAGCGGAGACTGGGCCCCCGCTGGCGCTGTCGGGGACGGAGTCGGGACCGCCGCGGGGCGCGTCCAGGTGCTCTCTTCGTTGAGCGCTCTCCTAGCTCCCGGGCCCCGCCGCTCGCCGCCGCACCTTCGCGGAGGCTGCGCTCCGGGCTGGCCGGCCAGCTGCGGGCGCGCTCAGTGTATGCCAGAAAAAAGAAGGCAGTTTTCGTTCCTTGGCCCCGGAAGCGCGGCGGGGCGGGTGTTAGTTCTTTGTCGACCAGCGAGGGGACGGGGCGCTGGAAGATGGCACTTCTTCCCAAATCTAAGTGCAGCCGAACGCAACAGGAAAGACCTGGAAAGTGAGGTGGGGTGGGTGGCAAGTTTACTGGGGTGGGGGGTAAGTGGGGTTAACCTAAAAAAAACAACCGAAACACGTTCTTTGGACTTGATCCACGGCCGAGGCTCGCCCCTTGAATGCCTTTTGGAGAATGTGCTGGATTTGGGAAATAAACACAACAAACAAACTCAAGTAAACCCTCTTGTTCATTCTTCTCCCCTCTGCGGAACGTGGCCCCGCCGTCGTTCTTCCTAGCATTCCCAGATTATCTCCTTCCCCTCCCCGCACCAGCCCTTTTTTCTCAGGGCATGAGTAGATACTGGGATGGGGTTTCCACCTGGGCTGGGGTGATGGTGCTTGAAATCTTAGAGGGGCCTCGGATCTTTAGAGGGACTCGTTGTATCAGGGGCCACCAGAACCATTGCCCCCCTGACCCAGACTCAGTGTTCAGAGGTCTGGGCTTTCGCCATTTAATCTGGCCAAACACAGGTTGATGTCCCACTGAGAGATGTCACGTTAAGTGCTTGGGCACCAAGAAGAGACTCAATAAGTCCCTCGAATGAGGAAAGGGAGAAAAAGAAGTCCCCTTTCTTTCCAACCATGGCCACTCCTTGCCCGTAGGCGGCACATTCCATTCTTGGGCCCTTCAGCCTGTCTCCCAGGCCTTCTAAACATCCTTTTTTGCTTGGGGTTGGGGGAAGGGTGGAGAAGAAAGGGAATGATCCTTATGGATCCTTTTGACTCAAGCCCCTGCCTCCAGCAGCTGAAGGAGTTTGGTGGGAGTTGCAGGAGAAGAATTGGTGGCCTCCTCTTGACTTGTCTGCCAGCCACAGTCCTACCCATGCTTCTTTCCGGGTTGGCCTGGCCCGGTGAGGAGGTCTTCTCTGACTATCTCACCCCGCTAAAAGAGTAGGCAGGTGTCAGTTTTTGGGCCTTATCTTCCACCTGTTTGCCTCGTCCCACAGAGACCTCTGATTATTCTCAAAGGTACACACCGCCTTTCCAGCCACCAGCCGAATTCCTCAAGCGCAGGAACTGTGCCTTCCCCAAATTGCCCCCAAGCTTGGTGCAGACCTGTGCCTGGCCGGGCTGGGTAAATCCTTGCAGGCTTATTAATAAATGCTTGTCTAGGGAGGACATTGCCTCTGCACATTTCAACTCGCTTACCTCATAGTCCATTTGTCCCTGTTCTTTGTGTCTATAATTAACCTGTCAGCCCTCTCCACTTCTGAAATTTATATATGACATGAAACCCTTTTTAAAGTAGTGGAGGATGTATTGGCAATCTGTTAAAAGGGCAGTTACTGCCTTTCATTTTAGCTGCTTTTAAAAGTCTTAATGCATGAATGAATGAGGGAATGGGGTGGAAAACACCACACTGTGAATTCATCGGTTTTTACCTTCATATATTAATGAATTCATTTATTATTTATATTATTTATCGATGGCGTGTGCACGTGTTTAATGAGCAGGTATCATATTCCAGAAACCACTCAAACTCTTGAGAAATGAGGGGGCACAGCTCCATTCTCAAGGTGTTCATAGTCTAGTGAGGGAAGCTAATCTTTATAATGCCTTTGGCAGGTGCTTTAATTGAAAAGTGAAAGTGACTCAGAAGAGGTAACCTTTTCATGCTGACAGTAATTTACTTGTTTCTCTTCAGCTTCTTATTAACACATGGAAAAATTGTGAGCCTGTTCACCTCATGGGAATGGGAAAGTCATTGTTATAAAGGGACCCTGGGATGGCCATCTGAGATCTGGTGCTGGTCCAGTGTCATGCTTGAGCTGTACCTGGGGTGAATCTTCCACTGTCTAAGGCTTCCACTGTCTAATAAAATGAGACTTAAAAAAAAAAAAAAATCTCTGCAGTGTGGATAGCACCAGCCCCTGGCTGTGAGTTAAGGTATGTGACAGTGCTCCATAAATAGTGATAGTGAGGAAATGTGAGCATTGACAAAGAGCTGTACACACTTTCTGATTGGTAGGTATGCTACATTATTTATCATCCTGGGCAGTTTGCTGGTATGATTTTGTATATGATAGACTTTGAGCCTCCACACCAAAGCAAACCATAAAATTAGGCTTGGAGAGGAGTGCCTTTTATTTAAATGACCATGTTTGCTTTCTCTTGCATGAATTATTCTGGTATTGGCTCCAGTCTTTTGCTAAACTGCTAAAGCTTCTTTTTTTTCTTTTTTTTTTTTTTTCCCGAGACGGAGTCTCGCTCTGTCGCCCAGGCTGGAGTGCAGTGGCCGGATCTCAGCTCACTGCAAGCTCCGCCTCCCGGGTTCCCGCCATTCTCCCATTCTCCTGTCTCAGCCTCCTGAGTAGCTGGGACTACAGGCGCCCGCCACCTCGCCCGGCTAGTTTTTTGTATTTTTTTTTTTATTAGAGACGGGGTTTCACGGTGTTAGCCAGGGTGGTCTCGATCTCCTGACCTCGTGATCCACCCGTCTCGGCCTCCCAAAGTGCTGGGATTACAGGCTTGAGCCACCGCGCCCGGCCAAAGCTTCTTAATATAATGCTAATCTTATGTACTTGAAATTTTTTTATTTTTCAACTTTATTTTTTATTGTGGAATAAAAATATCGTAAAATACAAATGCATAGCAAATGATTATAAAGCAAGCACCTGTATAGTCACTACCCAAGTCAAGAAATAGAGTATTGCAGCACCAAAAGTTCCCTAAATGTAACGCTATCCTGACCTATGGTAATCCTTGCTTTTCTTCATAGTTTTATCACCTAAATTAGGTATCCCAAATACCATAGCTTAATTTTGCCTGTTTCTGAACAGACTCATACAGAACATGTGTGTGTGTGTGTGAATAGCTTCTTTAGCTCCTTAACGTTTTCATCTAGTATCGTGATCAACTTAAAATTTCAATCTAGATTTCCAACTTTAAGTGGACATAGGCTAGCTTTCTTCTTTTACCCACATTCTTGTTTAGTGCTCTTGCCTTGTGTTCCCTGATGATCCAGCCACACATTTGCCACTGTTCTCTAATATTTTTTTCTGTCAGTTCCTGCTTCAAATCAACACTTGCCCATTTCCTTGAGGTGTTTTTTTTTTTAATTAAAAAAATTTTCCATGCCCATTTCTTATTCCCTCTAGTTACTTTCAAGGGAAACCTCCAGAGAAATACTCAGGCCAACATTGCAACTCAGTTTATGTTGACTGTTTTTCTCTTCCAGCAACTGATAAAAGACAGGAAGGGGTGAGGCCAAGATCAAGGGATGCCCTTAGTTGGAGGAGTTGCTCATTTGTCTCTGGAGTCCTGGGGAACCCTTTGCTAAGAACTGAGTGGTTTTGTGGCAAATGCAATGCTTATGCCTTTTCTCAAGTATCCCAAGGGGTGCTTAATAATGGATACTGTGGCCAGAGGGTCATTTCTGATTTTTAAGAGTGGTATTTCCGGATTCAGATAGATTTTACATCATGTCCTAAAGATAGAAAGAGAAGGGTTTGTCTGTGAAATTATGAAAAGCAAGAAATGTCCAAAAAGAATCATTATGTTTTAATGGCCATTGTGCTGCATGCCCCTTAGTCTGTGAAGTTGATACCTGGGAAATATTAGCGACTTCAGCTACTCACAGTTGACTTAAGGAGAGAGGGGGAAGAGGACAAATCAAAGAGAATGCCTGAGCCCGTACTGCGTTATCACCCTCTGACCAGATACTCTCCCCTCCCCAAACTCCTGATGCCAACCTTGCTGGTTTGTTTGAGGAGGCAAGAGGGAAGAACAATGGCTTTAGGGTATTGCAGCCAGGCAGATGACTGAGAGGACAGTGTCGTCTAACCATCTGGGTCATATTCTCCTAGGCTGACCAGGACTGGGAAAAGCACCAAGGAATTGCTGTGTGCTGGGACCAGGATAGGACTGGCACATTCTTAGGCCATGCCTTACTCTTGCTCCACAGAGGAGAGGAAAGCTAGCATTCTTTGCCTTTTGCAAATAAGAAAGCTCAGGCGCCCACAGGTTAGGTAATTTGTTTGAATTTACATAATTTCTCACTGGCCAACTTACTACTCAACTTCCTTGTAAAGGATAGGGTAGACACTGGAGCAAAAGTGGTTGTGTTAGAAAACTAACTTTTAAAGGATTATTTTACTTCCAGTAGGTCTCAGAGGAAAGCCTGGGGGAAGCTTCCAGGACTTTAATTGGCGGCCTGGTACAATGTCCAAGGCAGGGACTCAAGCTGAGTTCTAGTCCTGAGCACCTCGGTGAGTGATCCTGGGAAAATCATATGTCTTCTCTTGGGTTCAGTTCCCTATAAAGATAAAATAATATTCCCTGTAAAGATAAAATAATAAACAAGCAACCCAGAGGTTTTCATACCCTTTGAATATAAGAGTGTACTTTTTTTTTTTTTTTTTTTTTTGAGACAGGGTCTCGCTCTGTCGCCCAGGCTAGAGTGCAGTGGCATGATCTTGGCTCACTGCAACCTCCACCTCCCGGGTTCAAGCGATTCTTGTGCCTCAGCCTCCTGAGTAGCTGGGATCACAGGCATGGGCCACCACGCGTGGCTAATTTTTGTATTTTTAGTAGAGATGGGGTTTCGCCGTGTTGACCAGGCTGGTCTCAAACTCTTGGCCTCAAGTGACCTGCCACCTTGGTCTCCCAAAGTGCTGGGATTACAGGCATGAACCAAGAGCCCACTTTTTTTATTGTTAGAGTGTCCTAGTCTCTCATGGCATTAGTTGTACCTTCAATCATAAGTTGATTTAGAAAACACTATGAATTCAGGAGTGTTTCAGATGAATTTGTGTTCTGTTAATCACAGCAGCATCCATTTACATTTGAAAGATTTGTGTGAGAAATATTTATTTGATCTGCTTGCAATAATAACCATAGTTAAAACATATACAGGACTTTTAATATGCCAGGCACCATTCTAAGACCATAATATATTCAGTGATCTTCACATGTATTTTGTGAAGTAGGATTCAGATCCCCGTTTTACAGATGAGGGAACTGAGGCATGGAGACATTAAGTACACAGCCTGCATCATACACCAGTGAGTGGTAGAGCTGGAGTTTGGCTAGGGAGTCCGGCTTCCAAGCCTGTAGTCTTAATCTCTATGCCATAGTAATATATTAATAGCAGCTAACATTTTTTGAGTGCCTGCTCTGTGCTAAGCATGCACTTACATTATCTTCTGTATTCCCCACAACCCATGACAGAGGGACACAGAACACAAAGTCAGACAATTGCAGAGCTGGGAAGTGAAGCCAGGCAGACTCACTTCCAGGCCAGCTTTAACCACTATGTTCTGCCTCCTAATAAGCCATAACTGTTAATATTTCATTGCTAACGGTGTTAATCCAGCACACGGCTTTGAAAAGTGCTAAGGGTGGTGCAGGCTTCAACATGAGGGATAAGACACTCCTGGGCTCCACACCCTGGAGCCTCTCATGCCCCTGAGGTTGGCGGGGGTAGCTCTCCAGTTGCCTTAGGACCTCAGCTCAGAGCACCTCAGAAAGCAGCACCTCCCTTCGCTGTCCCCCCGAAAAACTGGAAGTCATAGCCCCACTTGGGAGAATTTATAGTCCAGTTATGAGGTTCCATGTCCACTTGGACAGTGAAGAACAGAAGAGCAGAGGAGTGGAAGGATTGGCTAGAGAAAGACCTGTTTGTGGCGGGTAGGAGGGCAATTGGGAACGGTTCTTGTGGTAGATGAAGATGACCAGGCAGTGAACAGTTCCACCTTGCGGTAGCCAAGCTAAGTCCAAAACCGAATATACCCATGAAACCTAAGACAAAAAAGGAATATCTGTATGGCTGTTAGCACCCTGTGTGATTATTGATATTGTTGTTAGTCACATCCTGGGTAAATCAGGCTGCTCATCCGTGGCTGAGTTCTGTGGTGTACTTTCCCATATGTAGTACACTGTCTCCTTGGTAAATGCCATAAGTACTAAAAATGATTTTCTGAAGAACACAGTGGTCTTGTAGGAGGCCAGATTCCTGACTGAAGACTCAGGGACTACTTTTTATAGACATGACCATTCGTATCAAGTAACACAATAAGAACATAGATAGGACCTAGTTTAGATAAAGATATTGAAAATGCATACAGAGGCCAGGCACGGTGCCTCGTGCCTGTAATCCCAGCACTTGGAGGCCAAGGTGGGCGAATCACCTGAGGTCAGGAGTTTGAGGCCAGCCTGGCCAACATGGTGAAACCCCGTCTGCACTAAAAATTCAAAAATTAGCCGGGCGTGGTGGCAGGCACCTGTAGTCCCAGCTGCTCAAGAGGCTGAGGCAGGAGAATTGCTTGAACCCGGGAGGTGGAGGTTCCAGTGAGCCGAAATCATGCCACTGCACTCCAGCCTGGGCAACAAGAGCAAAACTCCATCTTAAAAAAAAAAAAAAGCATACAGATAGATTAAATGTGGTTGATACAGCAAATAGTTTGCACCCATTTTTTTTTTTTTTTTTTTGAGACGGAGTCTGGCTCTACCGCCCAGGCTGGAGTGCAGTGGCCGGATCTCAGCTCACTGCAAGCTCCGCCTCCCGGGTTTACGCCATTCTCCTGCCTCAGCCTCCCGAGTAGCTGGGACTACAGGCGCCCGCCACCTCGCCCGGCTAGTTTTTTGTATTTTTTAGTAGAGACGGGGTTTCACGGTGTTAGCCAGGATGGTCTCGATCTCCTGACCTCGTGATCCACCCGTCTCGGCCTCCCAAAGTGCTGGGATTACAGGCTTGAGCCACCGCGCCCGGCCCTGCACCCATTTGTTTAAAAAAAAATAAAAAATCCTTGTGCTTCTGAAGCTGAACATACCCATACCATATAACCCAACAGTTCTCCTAGTTAAATACTCAATAGAAACTGGGTCCACATGAGTGCTAAAGGACAAGTTTGAGAATTTTCCAAGCAACACTTTTCATAATAGCCCCAAATTTGTTTTTTTTTTTTTCTTTTTTTGAGACGGAGTCTTGCTCTGCCACCCAGGCTGGAGTGCAGTGGCCAGATCTCAGCTCACTGCAAGCTCCGCCTCCCGGGTTTACGCCATTCTCCTGCCTCAGCCTCCCGAGTAGCTGGGACTACAGGCGCCCGCCTCGTCGCCCGGCTAGTTTTTTGTATTTTTAAGTAGAGACAGGGTTTCACCGTATTAGCCAGGATGGTCTCGATCTCCTGACCTCGTGATCCGCCCGTCTCGGCCTCCCAAAGTGCTGGGATTACAGGCTTGAGCCACCGCGCCCGGGCGATAGCCCCAAATTTGAAATGATTCACATGTCTAACAGCAATAGAATAGATAAGTAGTGGGTGTAATAATATGATATAAAACATCACAGCAACAAGAATGAAGAAATTACAACTATGCACAGTGACACGGAGGAGACACACACACACACACACACACACACACACACATTGAGAGAAAAAGGCCATACCTAAGAGTAAAGAGTAAATACTGTGTGATTCCATTTACATAAAATTAGACAGAATTAATCTACAGTATTAGCAGTCAGGATCATGGCAGACCTTTGTCAGGAGGTCAGTGACGGAAAGCGGGCAGAGGGAGCTTTAGCAGTTCAGGTAATGTTCTGTTTCTTTATCTCATGCTGTTTCCTTGGGTGTGTTCTGTGTGTGAGAATTCAGTCAGCTGTATAGTTACCATTTGTGCTGTATACATGTCATCCTTCAGTAAAGGTTACATAGAAGCCCGCGTAATTGTTTAAAAGATCGGACAATATAAACCTACAGAAAGGTAAAAGGCTTTCCCAATCTTACTTTCCAGAGGTAAACACAGTGAACAGCTGGCTGCAGACATTTCCAGACTTTTTCCATACACGTAGCATTTCTAAAACCAAATTACTATATCACAGTGAACTATTTGGACTTCATTGCTTTGTGCTTTCTGCCTTATTTTTACTGTAACAAATCAAGAATTAAAGATATCTTGATGTCAAGGGAAAAATACATTTTTGATATCTGCTAGATCTGGTTCAAACCTTATCTTGTCCATTTACTAGCTTGTATGTTTTTGGACAGGTTAACCCCTGAAAATTCAGTGTCCTCATTTGCAGTGTAGGAATAATAGCTCTTATCTTCAAAGGTTGTGGTGAAGATTAATATGGTATATAGAGAGAGCCTAGTGGTACTATTCAACAAATATTAATGGTAGCTACTACATATTGAGTGTTTATTACATGCCAGGCATTGTTCTGAACTCTTTACAAACGCAGTCTCATTTAACCCTTCCAACAACCTGATGAGGTTGATGCATTATGAATTTCATTTGACAAATGAAGATACTGAGTCAGAGAGAGTAATTCCCTCAAGGTTTAGTGAGTGTTTAGGCTTTGGGTTATGGGTGGCAGCTGTTGGAACTATTTAAAAGCACATAGGGCTCATAGGAGCTTGTTTGGAAACTTTTGAGGAACTTGATGACTTCTTGACCGAGTCTCGCTCTGTCGCCTGGGCTGGAGTGCAGTGGCATGATCTTGGCTCATTGCAACCTCCATCTCCTGGGTTCAAGTGATCCTCCCACCTCAGCCTCCCAAGTAGCTGGGATTACAAGCCTGCGCCATCACACCTGACTAATTTTTGTATTTTTAGTAGAGATGGGGTTTCACCATGTTGGTGAACAGGCTGGCCTTGAACTCCTGACTTCAAGTGATCCACTCATCTTAGCCTCCCAAAGTGCTGGGATTACCGGCATGAGCCACCGCGCCTGGCCTCAATGACTTCTTAAGAATTTAGTCAGGGTATTCTATTTGGCTACCTGTTTTATTATATTCCTATCTGAGAAATGGTTGTCGGTCTTTCAGACTGAGAGAGCAGCACGTCTCTTTGAACTGTCACCCCTTAGCACTAATAACTTCTTTTTGCATCATGCACAGTGTGAAGCTGGATTAAGGCACAACTTGTCTACAAGCACCTACCCTATTTTATTGCCTCATTTCCCTGAGAAAATGGTCATAGACTAACCAAGAACATTTTGCAACAGTCTTATGTTTTCAGGTCACCCTGTATAAGTGCATACAGCTTCTGCAGCTATAATGTGGCTGTGAAGTCTGTGCCACAGCCTCGGCTTACAAACATACTGAGTCAGAAGATTCTGACTAAAGAGAGTTCAAATTCCACATCTAAATGGCATCCTACAGGGCTGGGTCCTGCTTTATCCGCAGTTTAGAAACTGTTAAATTTGTACCCAGATACCTTGACACAACTATTAAATCAGCGGAGATTATGCTTAAAGGCGTGTAGCATTGAGATTGAACTTGAATCTCACATTTCTTTATCCCAGTTGTATATTATTATTATTGATACTATCATTATTTAGGCTGTCTCTTTCACTTACTTGCAGGCTTGTCTTAGGCTTGTCTTTCACTTACTTACATATTTACAATATTTAAAACACAAGAACACACATAAGATTTAACAAAAAATTGGAACATAGAAGAGGAAACAGAGAGAAGTGCCAGGAACTTTGAATCAGTTGGTTCTGTAATTGCACACTACATTTAGCTGTGAGTTTTCTGGCCAAGGGAAAATAGGACCCATGTCGAGTTATTTAGAATCTTGTTTGGAGTTAATTATACTTCTACTGGATGGACGCAGTGGCTCATGCCTGTGAAACTAACACTTTGGAAGGCCGAGGTGTGAGGATTGCTTGAGGCCAGGAGTTCAAGACCACCCTGGCCAACACAGCGAGACTCCATCTCTGTTTATTAAAAAAAAAAAAAAAATTACTTATATAATGCTCTATTTGCATAGCACTTTCAGGGGTGTTAACCAACATTACAGGGGCTATATTTTTTTGTTTGAGACAGCATCCTACTCTGTTGCCCAAGCTGGAGTGTAGTGGTGCTCATAGCTAACTGCAGCCTCGACCTCCTCCCAGCTTAAGCGATCCTCACACCTCAGTCTCCTCGAGTAGCTGGGACTGCATGCCTGGCTAATTTTTAATTTATTTAGAGACAGGGTCCCACTATGTTGCCCAGGCTAGTTTCAAGTTCCTGGGCTTAGGCAATCTTCCTGCTGTGGCCTCCCAAAGTGCTGGGATTATGGGCATGAGCCACCCCTGCCTGGCCTATTTTTTTTTTTTTTTTTTTTAAGTCTGTTTTGGTAAGAGATAGATAAATACTGTTCTGATGGATATTCCTTTCAAGGACTTTCTATGTATTTTATAGGAGTATAAGTTCTGCCCTTGAAGGCGTTTCTGGAGGAGCTGAGATTTTAGGGTCTAATTACTTTTTGTCTACCTGATGACTTTAACATTCACTCAGGGAGAGAGTTTAAGGGGCAAAGATAGTCATCATCTCTCTTGGTGTTTCCAAACCTGATGAGCATTAACATTTTCTGGGAAGCTTTAAAAATATATGGGTTCTTGGATTTCACTGTATAGGCTATCTTTGGTGGATCTGAGATGGGGTGTGGAGCTCTATCTATATTTTTAATCCCTGCCCCCATGGGATCTGAAGACCAACCTGTTTGGAAACCATTGCCTCATCCTTGCAAATATCACAGTTGGCTGAGTATTAGTGAGCGGGGTTGATTTCTGGCCTGAGGTTTAGATGCCAACTCCAAGGGGCAAGGTTAACAATGTTCCATGAAGAGTCAGGAAATTGACCTGTAGTCCTGTCCACAAATAAACCTTCTGCATAGACACGGCTTTTCGCTCAAGAAAAAGAAAAAAATGAAACAAAAACCTCTGCCTTAGAACCATTTAAACCATTTGACAAGTATTTGGTTAAAACCCCCACCTCTGTCAAAAAGGCAGCAGTACTGTTTATCATCCAGGCTGGAGTACTTCTGAGAATGAAATGGGGTGGTCTTGATAGTTAAGCTGGGAAAATAGGTTACTGTTTTGGGCAAATCAGGGTGTTTGGTAATCCTAGTCATAAAGTATTTCTACATATAATCTTGCTTTCCATAACTTTTAAACTGAGCCAGTGGTCACAAACTCATTTGTATCAAGGGGCTAGGAGGCAATCTAAGAGTTTTTTTTTAATTTTTTTTTTTTTTTTTTTTGGAGATGGAATCTCGCTCTGTTGCCCAGCCTAGAGTGCAGTGGGATGATCTTGGCTCATTGCAACCTCTGCCTCCCAGGTTCAAGTGATTCTCCTGCCTCAGCCTCCTGAGTAGCTGGGATTACAGGCACCTGCCACCACCCGGCTAATTTTTTTGTATTTTTAGTAGAGATGGGGTTTTGCCATGTTGGCTAGGCTGGTCTTGAACTCCTGACCTCTAGTGATCCACCCGCCCTGACCTCCCAAAGAGCTGGGATTACAGGTGTGAGCCACCATGCCTGGCCTAAAATTTGTTTTTTTTTTAAAAGAAAATTTACTAAAAAGGACTAATATGCTCATACTTACTCATTTTTGTTAAATTCTGTATGTTATATATGTAAAAGAACATTTTAAAAAATGCAACTTTTAAGAAGCTGGGGCCGGGCGCAGTGGCTCACGCCTGTAATCCTAGCACTTTGGGAGGCTGAGGCAGGTGGATCACAGGTCAGGAGTTCAAGACCAGCCTGGCCAAGATGGTGAAACTCTGTCTCTACTAAAAATACGAAAATTAGCTGGGCATGGTGGTGCCTATAATCCCAGCTACTTGGGAGGCTGAGATAGAGAATTGCTTGCATCTGGGAGGCGGAGGTTGCAGTGAGCCAGGATCACGCCACCACACTCCAGCCTGGGCGACAGAGCGAGACTTTGTCTCAAAAAAAAAAAAAAAAAAAAAAGAAGCTGGCATTGGGTTTATGTTGCCTAGAGTTGAAGCATATGGCCTGTTTGTAGCAGGAAGTTGCCTGGTAAATCATATTTTTCCTCATCTCTGAATCCCAGTGGGCCCCCAATGGGATCTCTGCTGTCTTTGCCCACCAAAACTGTTTCTTTGCCTATGAGAATTAAATAAGAATGTTGCTTGGCTTGTTTTAGAATCATATTTTCTTGCTGCATTCATTTCTGCTTTAGTAATTTTACAGAAGGCAAATTATAATCCCTAGTCCAAACCGTTTTTAGCACGGGGGCAATGTTTTGATCCCCTGAATAATCACAGTGAACTCTGACTCTGCCCAGTGTGTAGCATACAGAGCTCAGCGTGTTGGTTGAATCAACAAATGATGATGGACCAGACCTCCAAAATGGTTTCCCCTAAAAACTGGCATCCTTTAAGGCAGTGGAGAGGAAAAGCATTAGAGTTGAGGTTTGAATTGCCTCACCCAGCAAGCTCTACTCAATTATTTTTTCCTCATACTGTATTAGAAGAGTCAAGAAGGTAGTTATATGGTGGTATAAAGTATAATCATATGTGTATATTAGAATGGGAAAAAATGTCTAGAAACTTATATACCATAATAAATGAGTTTTGAGTAGGTGAGGTAGTCAGAAAATTAATAGCTGCAAGAATGATGATAAATGGTAACAGGTACTGGGTTTCTGTGGCTGGGGTAGTAGAACATGGTAGAGACTATGGCTAAATGGAGAGCATGTGTCTCATATAGAGGATCAGAGGCTCCTCATTTGGTGCTGATTGTTGTCATATGGGAATCTAGGCCCAGAATTGCCAGATTTTCTAATTTTTCAAAAGAAGCTGAGAATCTAGGGGTTTGAGTGAAATTTGCTGATATATGAATATTGGCATGTAATTTAAATGTAAGAAAAAAACAAGACTGCGGGCTGGGTCCATTTCATGGGCCTCTAGGTTTCAATCTTGAGCCAGAGAGTTAAAGGAACCCCACCTAGCTGTCAGTAGAACATGTGATTTTTAAGTAGGACTGCCTTCTGAAAGACCCACTAGGGAAAGCCAGCCACAGAATGGCTGACCTAGAGGCCGAACAGGTGATCCCTTGAATGGGTTTGCTGCTTTGAGCGGCTGTTAGAGAGCATCTGTCAAATGTAGTCAGCTTAATCTCAGCAGAGCTAAGGCTCAGTGGTTGTTTCTTGGCAGTTAACTGGGCAGTCAATGTCAGATGCTATGTTTCAACTTCTTTGTTGGTCTCCTAGTCTATGTTTACATCTCCAGCCTCGTCCCCGTCCTCTCCCTTCACTTGCTAAATTTCTTTCTTTTCTTTCTTTCTTGAGACTTGGCATGCTCTTTCCTTTTGCTTTTTTCCTTTTGTGGCTTTGCACAGTTTTAAGCAGCACCTGCTCCAGGGAGTGTTCTGTGATTCCGCCTTTAGGCTCCTACTGCCTTATTGGTTCTAGCACAACACTCATCAGCTGTTGTACATGCTTGTCTCCCCCAGGAGATTGTGAGCTTCTTGATGGCAGGCACCACCCTTTTCACAGCTGCGTTCCAGTGCCTTGTGTGGTTCCTGGAATCTACAAACAATAGCTTACATTTCTGGAGCCCTGACAGTGGGGGCTCTGCCTAAATTGCTTCATGTAATCCTTGCAACAGCCTTCTGATGTCAAAGCTGTTCTTTTCATCCTTGGTGCATTCTTGTTTACACAGAGGTAAAATATCCTGCCCAAGGACACTTAGCTTACAAGCCAGGCAGGACTTGAACCCTGATCATCTGACTCCAGAAACCACATCTTAATGAACAAGTTACACTGTCTTTCAGAATGTACATAAGGATGTCTGATAAGTGAATGAACAGAGAGAGAAGGAGGGAACAGGGGAGGGATGAAGTGGAAACATGCCATTATCACTGAGGAGGAGGGTTATCTTTTTATTTGTCATGGGTATGCATCCAGTTCTGTATGATAGTAGTGTCATTTAGGTATGTAGTTATTTAAATGTAAGTTGAAGAAAGTGGGAGAGCTACATCGTCATCCTATTTTATTTACACCAGTTAGAAGTGCAGTTAAACTTCAAAAACCTTCTTATGTGCTCAGGACTGGCAGCAGTGGACAGGTCTTAAAGATGCATTATGAACTTGGAGTAGAGAACATGTTGGCCTCTAAACAAGCAGTACCTACCTGGGGGTGCTGGTGGGGACAAAAAGTGAGGGACACAAGAATGAATTGAGCAGAAAATGGTAGATTGTTCATTAGTGGAAATTGTGCCTAAACCCATTTGCTTTTTTTTTTTTTAAGACAGTCTTACTCTGTCGCCCAGGCTGGAGTACAGTGGTGCGATCTTGGTTCACTGCAACCTCTGCCTCCCGGGTTCAAGCAATTCTCCTGTCTCAGCGCCCTGCGTAATTGGGATTACAGGTGGTGTGCATCACCACAGCTGGCTAATTTTTGTATTTTTAGTAGAGACGGGGTTTCACCATCTTGGCCAGGCTGGTCTTGAACTCCTGAGCTCATGTGATCTGCCTGCCATCTGGCCATCTGACCTCCCAAAAGTGCTTGGCCTCCCAAAGTGCTGGGATTACAAGCATGATCCACCATTCCTGTCTCCATTTATTCTTATGCAGCAAGAGTTGTGTGATCTAGTTGTGTGGTCTCTGGCGAAGAAGGCTGGCAATGAATGGCATGTTCATTGAACAAATGGGGGTGAGTATACAATTTGTTTTTCTTTTTCTGAGACAAAGTCTCACTCTATCACCCAGGCTGGAGTTCAGTGGCACAGTCTCAGCTCACTGCAGCCTCTACCTCCTGGGCATAAGCCATCATCCCACCTCAGCCTCCTGAGTAGCTGGGACTACCAGGCATGTGCCACCACTCCCTCAAAATTTTTTTGTATTTTGTAGCGACAGGGTTTTGCCATGTCGCCCAGGCTGGTCTCGAACTCCTGAGCTCAAGGCGGGCCACTTACCTTGGTCTCCCACAGTGCTGGGATTATAGGCATGAGCCACCATGCCTAGCCCAGAAGTTTTTTTTTAAGAAATTGAAGCTGAATCCATTAGGAGCTGGTTCTGATGGTCAGGAGGAAATTAGAACAGATAATGTGGCCTAGTTGGTTAAGTGGGTGGACTCTGGAGCCTGCTGTGGCCTGCCGCTCACCAGCTGTGCAACCTCAGGCAAACTGCTTAACCCCTGTTCCTCCATTTCCTCTTCTGTAGTGATGCAGATAACATTGCCTGTCTGGTAGCATCACGTGAATATTGGTGAGTTAACCCTTGCTAAAGACTTTGTCATGCTTGGTACCTAAACGCTCATTAACTGATGGCTGTCGTTATGATTATGATTGTGATAAATAGTGTTTGGCAAGGATTGGAATCCACCATTCAAGACAGGAACTATCCAGTGTTAGAGGCACAGGCCTTCTGTCCTGTAACCTTTGTCACTCTGTGTTATGATTTGTTAATTTTATAATGGGTGGGGTTACTAGGCCTCAGATCAGTACAGGGTGTGGGAGTGACTGTCCCATGGTGGGGAGGCACTCAGCCAGCAGCAGGACCTTGTGACACTCCAGGTCCTATGTAAAAGGCCACTGCAGATGAGTCTCCTGGATTTTTTTTTGGCTTTGACAGTTGAGTTTGGAGCCTCTGCTTGTGGCGGTGTGCTAAAGCAAAAAGGAATGGAATTTGCAATGAGAGAGCCTTTCAAGTTCAGACTTAGCCTTTAGCTGTGTGAACTTGAACTCCTCACAATTTCTCTGAATCTCAATTTTCTCAATGGTAAAGTTTATCTAATATGTTGGTGGTGAGGTAATCATATTATTATCTCAAATAGGAGATCGTATATGAAAGGGCTTTGGAAAGGCAAATCCCATAATTTGTTTAAATCCACTTTTTCCTCCAAAAAAGATATAAAAGAATGTGAACTTAATCTGTATGTGTAATTTCTTTCAAGTCCTATCTGATGTTGCTTGTGACTTTCTGAGATTTCCTTTGGCTTCTTACCAGTTTGGCTTTAAAAAAAAAAGCAACAAAGAAATTAGACTGAAAGATAGGATGACCAGACCTCAATTACTCAGGCTTGGGGCTCCTAAGACTGGTTTTAGCTTGTCCAGGACCTGTTGGGATATACTTAGCAGAAATGTCTCTCCCACAAAACAGTTGGAACCAAATGCTGGACATTCTGGACTTCTCAGCAGTTCAGTGTAAAAAAGTGAAAGGAAACTTTTTTTTCATCTTCTCAACCTCTCCAGTTCCAGTCTCATTATTTGAGTTTTGTGAGTGGTCATGCTTCAGGATAGCAATGTAGAGGCAAATGATTATTTGAGTTTTGAAATAAAAATATTTTTGATGTTTTTGAAATAATTCGTTTTAAAGATAAAAAGAAGCAGCCTGATTACATATTTAACAACACTAGGTGTTTTAGAGCCAGTCGTTTATTATACAGATATTTATTGAGCACCTACTATGTTCCAGTTATTGGGTGCTGAGGATATTATAACTGCCCAATGGGTTCTTGCCCATTGCCCAGATAGAGCTGATTTATCAAGATAGAGGATTGCAATACAGAAAGTTTAATATACGTAGAGCTGGCTAAATGGAAGACTTGAGTTTTATTATTACTCAAATCAGCCTCCACGAAAGTTGAAGGCTAGGAGTTCGGCAGGCAGGGGGCTAGGGAACGTCAATGCTGATTGGTTGGGCATGCCATCACAGGGGTGTGGAAAATGGTGTGTTGAGTTTGCATGTTGGTGGGAGGCATCTGGTAGTCAGAAATGCACAAGCCTGAAAGGACATCGTGAAAGGCCAGGCTTAGGTTCTACAATAGGGGTGTTATTTACAGGAGTAACTGGGGAAGTTGCAAATATTGTGAGCTCTGGAATAATGGCTGGTAATCATTTAACTATACCTACGTCTTAGCACAATTCAGGCCCCTCTCGTCCTCCTAACCTAGTGGACTTTCATTAGTTTTTCAAAGACAGTTTAGTTTTGGAAAGTGCTACCATCATTTAAACTATACACTAAAATTTCTCCCAAAGTTAGCTTTGCTGATGCCCAGGAATGATCAAGGACAGTTTGGAGGTTAAAGGCAAGATGGAGTTGGTTAGGCCAGATCTCTTTCACTGTCATAATTTTCTCACTGTTAAAATTTTTGCAATATCACAGCACAGAAGGCAGACAAAATCCTGCCCTCATGCTTCTTACTGCTGAGTAGGTCTTTCAACATTAAACAAACTAATCCACCAAGAAGATTTGGAAACATAAAGTGACCAGTGCCATGAGGAAGAACCAAGTATATTAAAAGGATGACTGGGAGTGGTGGCTCATGCCTGTAATCTTAGCACTTTGGGAGGCCTAGGCGGGTGGATCACCTGAGGTCAGGAGTTTGAGACCAGCCCGGCCAACATGCTGAGAAAACCCCATCTCTTCTAAAAATGTAAAAAATTAGCTGGACATGGTGGCGTAGCCTGTAATCCCAGCTACTCAGGAGGCTGAGACAGGAGAATCGCTTGAACCCGGGAGGTGGAGGTTGCAGTGAGCTGAGATTGCGCCACTGCACTGCAGCCTGGCAACAAGAGTGAAACTCAGTCTTAAAAAAAAAAAAAAAAAGAAGACTGTGGGGGTATAGCTTAGATTGGAGGTTGAGGGAAGGCCTCTTTGAGAAGAACGGTTGTTTACACAGACACCTGGAAGATGAGAAGTTAATCAGGCCAAGGTAAAAGCAGGTGTGAAAGTCCTGAGGCCCTGTAGCTGGAGCCCAGTGGGGAAGACGCATGATGCGGCTGGGGTGGGAGGCACTGGCTTTAGCGGCCTTATTTCGTCCTGAGGGGACTGCTCTTTGAAACTGCTAGATTTAGCCATGATAAGTGAGTTCCATCAGGCATTATTCTCCTTGATTCAGGCTGCTCTCCTTGGAGTTAGAGTTTGCCCATCAAGAACCCTTGCCAATCCCAAATAAAGTGATGCTTAGGGCCATTTAAAAAATAAGCCTGCGTTGTCCTTTAGTAACAGTGAAATGTATATGATGATGCACCAGATCAATCTTCTCAGGACAATAGGTCAGAAAATGGAGGAATTTTTTTTTTTTTTTATTGCACGCACTGGATGACTCAGAAGCTAACTCTCCATTGTTCACTGAAATGAGAGCGGCCTGTGCTTGCCTGGATAAAAAGTCCTGTCCCAGTGGCTGGATGAGGGGAAGATCTGAACCTTGAATCAAGAGGCTGCTTTCGTTTCCTAAAACCCAGATCTCTGGTAAACAAATGATGGGAAAGCCAGAAAGGAAGGTTAGGAGGTCAGGATCTCGGTACTGGTTTCCACATCCTGCCACATTCCAGGAGAGTTTTGCCTGATAAAGTCATAGAATGTGCGGGCCAGAAGGGACCTCAAGGATCAGCTTGTCTTGTCCTCATTTTATGGGGTCAGGGTGCTGATGGGAATGCACCGTAATAGCGGCACCACACTAGCTGCGCTGAGGGCTAATTGGAAACTGTAGCTGCTGAAAACTGCATCAGATACTGAGGTTTAGGGCCTAACTTGTGTGTCCTGGTTTGGTGCCTTGAAGAACCTGTTACCTGTGGTTCAGCCATAAGGAGACACCCAGGTGTTCGTAAGATCTTTCTCAATTGGATCCCGAGAGTGAAGGGACCTTCTCCAAAGGGTGGCCAGAGCCCTGTGGGCCCTGGGAGCCTGGGGGTGTTACTGCCATCCTGCTCCTGCGGGCTTGGAATTCCCATCCAGGAAGGTCTTGTAATGTGGAAAAAAAAAGTTGTGGACTTACCCTGGGATGATGACAGTAATATTTTTAGTATACCTTAGTTTAGAAAATCTAACCAAATACCTTGGTTAGAAATAGTACTCTGAGGTGAGTACTATTTCAAAATGAGTTTGGATCTTGTTCATTCTAATAGCATATATATTCACTTAAAAAATAGTTGTACATCAGTGTAGGAGATGTGATATGTATTGAGTCCGCATGTATTGCTCTGTAGGCAGGTGAATTTAAGGACCTATTGCAGTAATTGATTGGCTTCCCCCAAGCATCAGTGATCTGTCAATTTGGAACCACTGGTTTTAGAAGCATCAGTCTGCAGAAAACCAGCTGCCTATGTGGAATGACCCTGGTCATTTTGGGAGATTAAACCAGTATAAACCTACACTACCATACTTTAGGATATCCTTGATTGCTTTTAACAATTTTTTATTTTTTTAAATTTTATTTTATTATTATTTTTTGAGACAAAATCTCACTCTGTTGCCCATGCTGGAGTACAGAGGCATGATCTTGGCTCACTGCAACCTCCACCTTCTGGGTTCAAGCGATCCTCCTGCCTCAGCCTCCTGAGGAGCTGAGATCACACCTGGCTAATTTTTTTGTATTTTTGGTAGAGACAGGGTTTCACCATGTTGGCCAGGCTGGTCTTGAGCTCCTGACCTCAGGTGATCCGCCTGCCTTGGCCTCCCAAAGTGCTGGGGATTACAGGCGTGAGCCACCATGCCTGGCCAATAATTTTTAAAATTAAAAGTAATTCAATATTGTAAAAAACATTGCAAAACTGTGTAACTCTGAACAATTTAGTGTGCAGTGTTTCTACTTTCTTTTGCATATATAACATTATTAAGATTTTTAAAGAAACTGGTGTTATAGTATATAATGTTCTCTAAATGTGTATTTTTTTTAAATGTAATTAACTAATTTCAAGGAAGCAAACATGGTTCAGTGGGAAGGACATCAGATCTGTTCAGGGTTTGTGTCCTGGCTCAGTAATACACTAATTGGAGGACTAGTAATATAATAATATACTAGTTGGGTGGTCCTGGGTAAGCCATAGGTCTATCTAAGCCTCAGTTCCTTGTCTTGGAAATGGGGACTGCTATTTGTCCTCCTTTCTCACGAGGTTGCTATAAGGATACAATGAGATCATATTAAAAAAGCACTCTTTGTCAATGATAACATAAATGATTGTTATTATTTAAGCTTATGATTTCAGTCCTCTTTTGTTTTTCAGGGCTTTGCTCCATATCAGTGAATACTTAACTTGGTGATAACTTAGTGGTTTGGAGACAAATAGTAACTAGCCTGCTGTCCCCTTTTTTCTAGGTCACTCCTGGAAGCAAGGCGGCTCTAGCTGATTTATGTATCGGAGATGTAATCACAGCCATTGATGGGGAAAATACCAGCAATATGACGCACTTGGAAGCTCAGAACAGAATCAAAGGCTGCACAGACAACATGACGCTCACTGTCGCCAGGTGAAGCCTATAGAAACGTTTGGTTCATTTCTGATTGAGTAGAAGCTGTTTGTGGGCAGCGACTGCCTTTCCTATCTCAGAATCCCCCAGACCTTCTAGCTCAGTGCTGTGTATATACTATAGGCATGCCAAAAGATCTGTGGAATTTGAACTTCAGATTGCTTATTTCCCCTCTTTTTTTTTTTTTTTTTTTTTTTGAGACGGATTCTTACTCTGTTGCCCAGGCTAGAGTGCAGTGGTGCAATCTCGGCTCACTGCAACCTCTGCCTCCCGGGTTCAAGTGATTCTCCTGCCTTAGCCTCCTGAGTAGCTGGGATTACAGATTTGCACCACCACAGCCAGCTAATTTCTGTATTTTTAGTAGAGATGGGGTTTCACCATGTTGGCCAGGCTGGCCTCAAACTTCTGACCTCAGGTGATCCACTTGCCTTGGCCTCCCAAAGTGCTAGAATTACAGGTGTGAGCCACCATGCCCGGCCCCCCTCTAATTTTCACAGTGCTTCTTGTGATGTGGGCTTCTTTCAGTAAGATATCTGCATTTTCATTTGATTCAACTTAACTAACCAAAATTTTGATTAAGTAAAATGTCCCGGCCAGGTGCGGTGGCTCTGCCTGTAATTCTAGCACTTTGGGAGGCCAAGGCAGGCAAATCACTTGAGGTCTGGAGTTTGAGACCAGCCTGGCCAACACGGTGAAACCGTATCTCCACTAAAAATTAGAAAATTAGCAGGGCGTGGTGGCAGGCGCCTGTAGTTCCAGCTACTTGGGTGGCTGAGGCAGGAGAATCACTTGAACCCAGGAGGCGGAGGTTGCAGTGAGCCCACATGGCACCACTGCACTCCAGCCTGGGCGACAGAGGGAAAACTCTGTCTCAAGAAAAAAAAAATGTCCTTAGGATGCTGCTCCTACTGCACTATACTGAGCAGTGAGCAGTGGGTACCATGCCAGGAGATTTCTATAACAGAGAAAAACTTCAACACATTAGCAGCAGAGTGCTGAGTGTAACTTTAAGTACACGACAAGCAGGGAGTGCTGGGGATAAAGGGATGAATGAGGACAGTACCTCGGGAGCTGTAATTAGGGTAGAATTTCCATTCTTCTTTCGTTTAGCCTTGGAAGGTGCCCTGCAAAGGCAGGATTTCAGAAGTGATTTGGTTCAACCCTCAGTGGCTCCCTGTTTCCTACTGCATCAAATTCAGATGTTTCATTCTGATCATCTGTTATTTCACTAACCTTAGCTGCCATAGCTCTTTGTCATGAACCCTTTGCTTAGATTCTCATCTGTGAAGTATGTTTTTTGCTTTTTTTTTTTTTTTTTGCCTTGTGGCACAGGACTGGCAGGTGGATCGAGTGTGGGGGAGTATCTCAAAATATTTTGTACATTTCAGAGACCTACCCCATGAGAGGTACACCGTGTTATTACTACCCCCTCCAAAGCACATCTGCCCTTCATTCTCATCTCCATTTCTATCTTAGTCCAAATCCTCTGCCTTCAAGCCTGAGTTCAGTACATTCTTTCATTGATTGATTAATTGATTTTTAAATTTATTTACTGACATGTTGAACAGGGACATCTTGCATATATCTGGCACAGACATTGTGACAAATATAAAGTTAAGTATGGCCAGGTGTGGATGGCTCATGCCTGTAATCCCAGCACTTTGGGAGGCCAAGGCGGGTGGATCACCTGAGGTCAGGAGTTCAAGACCAGCCTGACCAACATGGTGAAACCCTGTTTCTACAAAAATACAAAAAAATTAGCCAGGGATGATGGCAGGTGCCTATAATCCCAGCTACTCGGGAGGCTGAGGTGGGAGAATCGCTTGAGCCTGGGAGGTGCAGTTAGTCGAGATCATGCCATTCATTGTACTCCAGCCTGGGTGACAGAGCGAGACTCTGTCTCAAAAAATAAATAAATAAATAAATAAATAAATAAATAAATAAGTAAAGATAAGTATAAATATTTTCTACCTGCAAGAGAGGAAACAACTACACTAATGAAAACTGAGACTAAAGTAAAATCATTGCTCTGTGATTGGTACAAAGAAAATTGTCTATAAGCGCAAAAGAGGGGCATTCTTCTCTTTTTTCTTTTTTTTTTTCTTTTTTGAGATGGAGTCTCGCTCTATCACTCAGGCTGAAGCGCAGTAGCACTCTCTGGGCTCACTGCAACCTCTGCCTCCTGGGTTTAAGCGATTCTCCTGCCTCAGCCTCCCGAGTAGCTGGGATTACAGGCGAATGCCACCACACCCGGCTAATTTTTGTATTTTTAGTGGAGATGGGGTTTCACCATGTTGGCCAGGCTGATGTTGAACTCCTGACCTCAAGTGATTCACCCACCTCGGCCTCCCAAAGTGTTGGGAGGCATCAGCTATGAATGTTATCAGTTGGGGGTGTTTAAAAGATCAACCTGGTGGCAAATGGAAAGTAGGGCTGATGGGAAGGTGCTAGTTCAGAGTCTAGTCCAGGAAAGAGGGGGCATTTTTCCAGTTTGTCTTTGGGATATATTTATTTTGCATGAGTGAAACAGCAGCTTTTGTTAATCTGTTGTAGATCTGAACATAAAGTCTGGTCTCCTCTGGTGACGGAGGAGGGGGGGAAGCGTCATCCATACAAGATGAATTTAGCCTCTGAACCCCAGGTAAGTTCTTGCTCACCATTGCCGCTACTCTCACCACCCAGCAGTTTGCCATTTCTGACACTGCTCAGCACATTCCTGTTTTTCCTGCCCTGGAGGCCTGAGGATGAGACCGCAGGGAGAGCCCTCCACTGTCACTGCTGGTATCTGGCTCTTGTTCAGTTCTTCCCGTAAGGGAACTGCAGGAGGAAAGGGCTGGAAAACCCCAGGGCAGTGACGCTGTGTCCTCGGCTGGAAGCAGGGGGTCGGAAGGCGATAAGGGAAGCCGGTGGAAGCCTTCCTGCGTGGGAAGGGTTGGCAGGATCACAGTGAAGTCAAGGAGCTATTCAGCTCGTTATGGATTTTAGCAACAAGTGAATCATGACAGGGATGGAAATAAGTTTAGGTCTGGAGGCCTAGAGCCTGGAAGAAATCGGGGGATATGTAATAGGAAGCCCTGCTTCTCCCCACCTTATGCCCCTGTTATATTTCTGTGAGCCATGGAGTGGAAATCTCTATTTTTGTTACAGTGAAACTTCTAGTGAGACTTTAAAATTACTAAAACAAAGTGGCAATTAATATAAAAAAAAGCAGTATGTAGTATACAATTTGTCATCCAGATAGAATTTCTCAGGACAGCAGACTGCCCTAAGATCCCATATTTGTGAATACATCTCTCAGAAGTTAGATTATAGATGATTTTATTTCTTTCTGCCTTATGTGTGTCTTCTACACATCTGCATGCATGGGTATTGTTTTTGAAATAAGAGACAAACTTAGAGATGTTTAGAACATCTTTTGTAAAATTCCTCACACCCAACATGCTACTTGTCATAAAGTATGTGTCTGTTGGATACATTAATGAATTAGTAATGATAAACTAGTATGTTGATAATGCCTTTTGAAAATTTTAGACTGGTTTGTGATGGTTATGCATTTGACCCAATGTTGACGATTTGAAATTTAATTTATTTTTTGAAATTGGGGATACTATTTAGTGTTTATGGTGAATTAAGATATAATTAAAATACAATATATAGCTAGCTATCTTGTATACATAAAACAAACTTGTATGAAGTTGAACTCACTTGGTATATTAGTGTGTGTTAATTGGGTGGTTCGATATAAGTCATATTTTCTCAAATAGAATCCATTAAAATTTCAAAAATGAAGTCACACAAAATTTTTGCCATTTTAAGATAGTAAAAATAATGATTAAAAATCCCAAGAGTCATTTTAAGGATCATTTTGCATCATTTCAAAACTGACGTGAACATATTCTTCTCTACAACTCCTCTCAGAAAAGTTCGTAAAATGGCACTTGGTCTATACACTGGCCGTTGTGTAAACTAATTTAAAACATGCCACAGTTAGTTTCAGTTTCCTTGGGAGTTTTCAGCTACTTCATTAAATTTACCATAAATGTTAAATTGTAATTGTTAAATTTTAATTTTTACATATTTTATAACACACAAGGAATGATTTTGTTTTAACTTGGTCTATCTGAAATCCTCATTTTCATGTAAGTAAGGTAATTATGTAAATTTCAGTTATAGTTTTCATTTGTAGTATATTTGAATTTTCATTTTAAATCTATAAACTAGTTACCTGTATTAATCATTTGAAGGTAGTTCTCTTCAGATTACAAAAATTCTCAAATACTTTCAACCCTAGTATTTTTCTTGTGATTCCAGTAATGCTTTATTACTGTAAGAAAAACTTCTCACCCATCATTTTTCCAAAGTCTTTTACTTCCAGCCATTCTAAAGCAGAGGATAAATGAGTAAGAGTAGAGTTCATCTATAATAAAAAGATCTGTTGGTTCATGTAATGCCAACCAACACCCCAGCTTATCTGAGGTCAGCATAGTTACACACCTAGTTTGTATTTCCTCATTATTGAGTTTCCTTGGAGACTGATAAATACAAAGCCCAAACAATTACATCATCCTTTCTAAAAGGCAAGCCCTGAATCTGCCTGCTTTCTGGAAAGACCAGTCAGTATTCAGATGAGGGTAGAGATATTCCTTTTATGTACAAACCAGATGCATTATTGAAAGATTCTTTATAAAGTGAAATCATCCGAATTTTCAACCCTGAATTTTCCATTGACTTCCATTCTAATTGGAAATGTGTTTCTGTGGAGGGAGAAGGGAATAGACCCTGGTTGAATATGTGCCACGAGCCAGGCACTGTACTTGACACTCTGGTAACTCATACAAATCCTTGTGAAGAAGGCTTTTTCTTCTACATTTTAAAGATGAAAAATGGGCTCAGAGGGGTATTCCCTGCTCATGGCCAAACAGGAAATTGCAGGGAAAAATTGAGCCAAGGCGGAAAAATAAAGACCCTTCCCTTGGGCTCTGCATCCTCTGCTGCTCCTAGGAATTGCTGTGGAGATGGAGAAGAAGAAGAAAGCATGACCATCCTGGCTGCGACATATGTAGGCAAGGGTCCCAGGCCACCAATCTGTAAATCTCCTCTGTCTTCATGACCATAGCCTTTAATTACTATATATGATTTCTTTGGGTAGCTGTGCCAAAAAATTTACTTAACTACTCTTTGATAACTGCTGAAATTTTGTGTTGTTGTTGTTTATTTTTTATTATTTATTTTTATTTTTTCTGAGACAGAGTTGCTCTGTCGCCCAGGCTGGAATGCAGTGGCACAGTCTCGGCTCACTGCAGCCTCCGCCTCCTGAGTTCAAGTGATTTTCTTGCCTCAGCCTCCGAGTAGCTGGGATTACAGGCAGGTGCCACCACGCCTAGCTAATTTTTGTATTTTAGTAGAAACGAGGTTTCACAGTTTTGGCCAGAGTGGCCTTGAATTCCTGACCTCAGGTGATCCTCTTGCGTTGGCTTCCCAAAGTGCTGCAGTTACAGGAATGAGCCACTGTGCCTGGCCTGTTTTGTGTTTTTAGAGATGAGAGTCTTCTCTGTCACCCAGGCTGATGTGCAGTGGCACGATATGGCACACTGCAGCCTCCATCTCCTGGGCTTACACTATCCTCCTTCCTCAGCCCTCTCAAGTAGCTGGGTCTACAGGCATGCACCATTTTTTTTTTAGGGCTGGGGTCTTACTATGTTGCCCAGACTGGTTTCGAACTCCTAGGCTCAAGCAATCCTCCTGCTTTGGACTCCCAAAGTGTTGGGATTACAGGCATGAGCCACTGCACCCAGCCAAAAGAGAAATCTTTTTTTTTTTTTTTTTGAGACGGAGTCTCGCTCTGTCGCCCGGGCTGGAGTGTAGCGGCCAGATCTCAGCTCACTGCAAGCTCCGCCTTCCAGGTTTACGCCATTCTCCTGCCTCAGCCTCCCAAGTAGCTGGGACTACAGGCGCCAGCCACCTCGCCCGGCTAGCTTTTTTTGTAATCTTTTTTTTTTTTGAGACAGAGTTCTACTCTTGTTGCCCTAGGCTGGAGTGTAATGGTGCAATCTCGACTCACCGCAACCTCCGCCTCCCGGGTTCAATTCTCCTGCCTCAGCCTCCCGAGTAGCTGGGATTACAGATATGCGCCATCACGCCTGGCTAAATTTTGTATTTTTAGTAGAGATGAGGTTTCTCCATATTGGTCAGGCTGGTCTTGAACTCCCGACCTCAGGTGATCTGCCCACCTCGGCCTCCCAAAGTGCTGGGATTACAGGTGTGAGCCACAGTGCTTGGCCAAAAAGAGAAATCTTAAACATAAAAATATTTTCAATTTGTTTTATTTTAAATTTGGTACCCAATCAAGCTGTTTTCATATTTTTTTTTAAAGAAAGCATAAAATACTTAAAGATTTAACATATAAGGAGAGAAAAAAAGGAAGTGCAACAGATGACAGAAACTCTTTTGGGGGCAGCTGTTCTGGGCCTGGGTGTTTTAAGAAAGACAAGAGTTCAGGAAGATTTTTCTGGAAAACACAGACACTAAGACACATTTTGAGTTCAGCAGGCAGCACAGAGCATGCATCACCTAGAAGCCATGGGTTGATCCAGACACCCATATAGAAAAGACCTTGCTAATTGGGCCATCAGAAAAGCTGTGATGCTGGCAGGGGGGAAAGAAAAAGTAGAAAAGTTGTAGTTTTAGAAAACAGGAATGTTAATTTCAAAAGTGGTTTGGGGGTTTGTAAAAGAGCTCTGAGATGTTGTAGCTGTAGTAATTATTCACCTGACTCCTAGCAAGTCTAGGGTGGGGGTGGAGGGAACTTCCTCAAATTACAGAAAGGGGAATGAGAATACAAGGAACTCAAAAGTCCTTTTCTGCAGCTTTGTTGGGTACCGCCCCTGTAATAGGTATCCCCTGACCTTCTATCTGGTTAGCCTTGTCTTTCTCCCAGAAGAAACAATAGATAGATCCTTAATTCCCTTTACCCTTGTTCTGCAGGAGACTGA
Source organism: Rhinopithecus roxellana (assembly GCF_007565055.1). NCBI lineage: Eukaryota > Metazoa > Chordata > Mammalia > Primates > Cercopithecidae > Rhinopithecus > Rhinopithecus roxellana. Next base: position 78,217,503 of record NC_044559.1, read on the forward strand.
GGCCATCTCTGCCTAGTCAGCAGCTGCTTCCCCTGTGACACCACACCTTCTTATCTTGCTTGTCTAACTCGCTCACTTCTGGAGAATTTATCTCCACCTTCTATCATCTCCTGTTTTGCACTGACCAAAGTGGCTGCATGTTTCTCTCCACCTAGTGCTTTAATCCCTTTGGTATGTGCCCTGAAAGAGTGTTTTAGCTCTGACTTGAATCTTACAGCCCAAAGCATCAAGGGCTGTCCTGCCCGAGGTGCCCAGAGGGCAGGCTTTGCTGGGCCTCAAGGAAGAATCAGAAGGCAGAGATGATTCAGAAGTTGTGAACTCCCAAAGGTGCCCATTGTGGGAAACTTCCCCAGTCATTGCCCATGTGTCTCAGTGGGTGTATCAGTGCCCCTCAGCTAAAGTTTGGGTTGAACTAGGGCTATCTTAGCAGCTGGAACACCTCTCCCTGGCACTCAGCCTGCACTGCCCATCAAGGGGTTTGCATTGGATGCCCCCCTTGATTTATCCTCTGATCCCTGCCTGCAGGAGGTCCTGCACATAGGAAGCGCCCACAACCGAAGTGCCATGCCCTTTACCGCCTCGCCTGCCTCCAGCACTACCGCCAGGGTCATCACAAACCAGTACAACAACCCAGCTGGCCTGTACTCTTCTGAAAATATCTCCAACTTCAACAGTGCCCTGGAGTCAAAGACTGCTGCCAGCGGGGTGGAAGCGAACAGCAGACCGTAAGTAGTCCTCCTCTGAGCCGGTCCTGGTAGGGGCTTTCACATCAGGACCAGGGCTGCCCAGGCACGTGCAAGAGCCACTACTCCAGGGAGAAAAATGACTACATTAGCAGAACACTTCTGTGTTCATTTTCTTCATCTACACAGAGGGCAATACCTCCTGCTTTTTTTTTTTTTTTTTTTTTTTTTGAGACGGAGTCTCGCTCTGTCGCCCAGGCTGGAGTGCAGTGGCCGGATCTCAGCTCACTGCAAGCTCCGCCTCCCGGGTTCGCGCCATTCTCCTGCCTCAGCCTCCCGAGTAGCTGGGACTACAGGCGCCGCCACCTCGCCCGGCTAGTTTTTTGTATTTTTTAGTAGAGACGGGGTTTCACCGTATTAGCCAGGATGGTCTCGATCTCCTGACCTCGTGATCCGCCCGTCTCGGCCTCCCAAAGTGCTGGGATTACAGGCTTGAGCCACCGCGCCCGGCCCAATACCTCCTGCTTTATAGGGTGTCTGTAAAAGTAAGAATTAACATGTAAAATGCCCAGCATCGTGTCAAGCACAAACAAATCAGTTAATCCTCCAGAACTGTTTTTATTTGTGTTTTGATTTCTGTGATCATCATCTTCTAATTGAACATAGTCCTTCCTTGACAGGCCTGCTGCTTCCCGAGAAATTCTTCAGTATTATTAGTCGGGGAGTGTTTGAGAGAATCTAGAGTAGCCTGTGCTTGTGTTCACCATCTGAACTAAGGGAGAAATACTTCATGGTGCACAGTTTTGGTGAAGCAGTATTTGCTTTTCCCCCAGAGTGGACCAGAAGTCATAAAAGAAGAGAGGTCCCTGAGGATATAAATGCTTGTCCTTAAGAATAGGTTCTGATCTGGGGACAGAGGCAGGCTTAACTGGGGGAGAGGTAGGGCTGCAGGTGGAAAGGGGAGAGGTATCTGAGGAAGTGCCTTGCTGGGGACTGAGGAGGTATGTCCTCTGCTGTCACAGATCATTTGGCTGCAGCTGCCTTTGAGTCTTTTTTTTTTTCTTTTGAGACAAAGTTTTGCTCTGTCACCCAGGCTGGAGTACAGTGGTTTGATCACGGCTCACTGCAGCCTCAACCTCCTGGGTTCAAGTGATCCTCCTGCCTCAGCCTCCTGAGTATCTGGTACTACAGGTGTGTGCCACCACACTTGGCTAAGTTTTAATTTTGTAGAGATTGGGGTCTCACTGTGTTGCCCAGGCTGGTCTCGAACTCCTGGGCTCAAGTGATCCTCCCACCTCAGACTCCCAAAGTTCTGGGATTAGAGGCATGAGCCACCAAGCCCTTTGAGTCTTTATTGGAGTCTCCTGGATCTTCCCAGCAGAGGGGCGCAGTCTGCTCCATCTCAGACTCTTCGAGGATGAATCCAGAAACACTGGGAATCCCAGCAAAGGAACTGGGTTTGAGGATGGGTTAGAGATGGGGCCAATTCTCTGTAGGTGTAAAGGGGGTGGACTAGGTCAGGAATTTCCCACTCAAATACCCAAAAGTGGCAGGCAGGATGAGGAACTGAGGCAGAGCTCTGAGTAAACAAGGGTGCCGGGTGGGGGTGCCGGGTGGGGGTGGGGGTGGGGTGGGGGTGGGGGTGGGGGTGGGGGTGGGGGTGGGGGTGGCAGCTGGAGCGTGCATTCCTGGTCCAGAGGGGCCGCTGCTCCTCGGCTCCAGCTGCGTGCCACATGCAGGTCTCGTTTCTGCTGATTATTTCCATTAAAACAGAAGTTGGAAAGCCTCTTTTTATCGGAAATCTCCTGATTTTTAAGTACTGGTGACATTTAAATTTTGTTGGAAAACACTGTGTGGTCCAAACTTGCCTGAGCTCTGAGAACCTTTCCCACTTGGAATCCTCAATTTTTGTATTGCCTCTGAAGCCTGCTTTGCCATTCAGTTTCTCCCCAGTTCACCTTTAACAAGAACCTGCTCAACTCTTATGGTAATTACATTGCAAACCAATGGCTTCAAATGCAGGTTGAGAGATGTGAAGATACTAGAGGTTCCAAACTACTTAAATGTTTGGAACGCCTCTCAAGGGCTCCTTGGCCATTCCGTGCATATAGTCACCCCTCCCCTCCCCACAGAGAGACAGATGTCATTGGACACCCATGGCATGCGCGTCCCTGTGCCCGACACTGAGAGGACACTAAGATTTCTTTCTTTCTTTCTTTCTTTCTTTTTTTTTTTTGAGATGGAGTTTCACTCTTGTTTCCCAGGCTAGAGTGCAATGGAGCGATTTCGGCTCACCGCAACCTCCGCCACCTGGGTTCAAGCGATTCTTCTGCGTTAGCCTCCCAAGTAGCTGGGATTACAGGCATGCGCCACCATGCCCAGATAATTTTGTATTTTTAGTAGAGATGGGGTTTCTCCATGTCGATCAGGCTGGTCTCAGACTCCCAACCTCAGGTGATCTGCCTGCCTCAGCCTCCCAAAGTGCTGGGCTTACAGGTGTGAGCCACTGGGCCCAGCTGACACTGAGATTTCTTTTAACATTTCTTTGAGTCTAGTAGGGCAGACTTTTTTCTGTGTGACTTTGGTTTTAGAAGATGTTAAAGGTTACGGGCCATTTATAGTAACCAAGGCAAAGTCGCCGCCAGTGCTGCTGCTTCCCTCAAATTCTGGTTCTTGCAAGGGCTTACTGGCTTGAGATGATGATCCTCTTCCAGGTGACCGTGGGACATTTGAGACACCTGAGAAAGGTGTCATACTGGGCCCCAGGCTTTCCACAGACACACCCTGAGGGGAAGCTTCCAAGCAGCTCAGGAGTGGTGGAAACACTGGGGGCTGTGATCCTTGTTTTTAGCTGCTTTGGTGCTGGGGAGGCTGAGAACGTGACCCTCTTTTACTGTCCCAGAGTGGAATGTTCCATGATCTGGACTTAATAACCCAGGAAATGACACATCCTTAATTGAAAGAGCTGCTATGCATTGGGAGAAATATGTGCCTGGGAAATATTTTTAGTATGGCCTTGGCTATTTTTCCTTCATCAATGTCTTTCTTCTCTCATGTTCCTTGCATGCTCCCTCCCCTGAGTCTGAAACTACCAGGTGTCTGTGTAAGCCTTTCCTCTAGCCCCTGGCCCAGACTCTTTGGCTGCAGTAGTTTCCGAGTATCAAAATTTGTCTCTTTGCAGCTTTTCTCAGCAGAGAGGGTCCCGTTTCTGTTCCATCCCACACTCTTTGAGGATGAACCCAGAAACAGTGGGAAAACCAACAGCCTAAGGCAGAGGAGCTGCCTAACTGGCCATGCTGCTTGTATGGGGGAGCGGGGTCTCAGCTTGCTGGTGTATTTCTAGTGCATTCCCACAAAGAAAGATTCTCCTGTGAGCTCAGCAGTCACCCGGTAACTTTGCTTGCTCAGTCAGCACAAGTCCCAAGTGCTCGCTCCCTCCCACTGTTTAGTCTGTGAAATTCGCTGAGGTTCCAGAATTGGCTCACTGCATACTTTGCATCTGATGTCATCACCCATTCTCTGGGGCTTGCCCTGGATTTCTTTGTCCTATACACTTGAAGGTATCATGGTATGTCTGTGGCTCTCTGTCTTGTAGGTCTTTACAGAGCTGTGTCCCAGTCAGATAAGAACAGAGATAGCCTTGCCAACTGGTAAGGCAGGTGAGGGGGTTTCTCTGCTTCCCTTCCTCCCAGTGCACACAGTGGAGGGGGAGGTCCTCAGTGGCCTTTTTCCTCTAGGTCAGTTCAGCATAATAATCATTTATCGAGTGCCTACTGTGTACCAGGTGGGCGAAGAAAATGTCAGTTCAGCAGAAAGCTAGCACCTTTCCTCTGATCTCTTTTAATTGAGTTGAGGGGACCTGGTCAAAATCAGAAAATTCAGAGCCCAGATTTCATTGTTTATATGATACTGCCTGATACTTCGTAAAGGCTTGGTAGATAGAGGGGCCTGAGCCTTGAATTCTAGCTCTGCCTCTTACTAGCTGTGTGACCTTGGGAAAACCATGTAACACATCTGAAACTCAGTCTCCTGAGATCTAAGGTGGAAATAATACTAACTTCTTCACCACCAGATTGTTGAGACAATGCAATGGGATATACACAGAACACTCAGCGCAGTGCCTGGCCCCTGGTAGGTGCTCAGTAAATGCTAATTATTGCTGACTTTGGTGTCCATGAGTAACTCCATCCCCATCATTTCTGAGAACTGGCGGCTACAGAAGTGTAGAAGCACATAGACAAATGTAATGGAGAAGACTTTGCTGTGGCTTGTGGTACACTTCTTTCTTTCCCATTAAATTAAGCCAGCCCACACAGCTCATCAGCTTACTGATGGGATGATGGTGTTCTCTTCGAGGAAGGATTGGAGAGTTCCTATAACCAACATACTAGGCCCTAGATAATAGCTCTTCCAAATTGTGTTGTAAGATGTTGCCCCCAAACACTCACGAGGGACATTTATAAGCAGCTGCCCTGGAAATAAAGGGATGCATCATTTTCTGTTCAAATGATATCACAAGGATGATATTAACCCTGGCTTCTTCAGAGCTGAATCAGAAGTACACCTCTGTGATGAAGGCTGCTTGCCCCTCTAGCTAAACTTGCCTGCCACCCACAGAAAACTGGCTCTGGTGTGTGGGTGTTCCTCTCTCTTCTTCTGGTGCCCACAATTACCCCTCTGGTTTCTTATTGCAGAACCAACATGTGTGCCTTTGAAGACCAAAACTTAGGAAGCATACAGGCCAGGCTTCCCTTCTGAAAATGATTACATACGGTTTCCCAGAATGGCGTTTGTGGGTGAACATTGGGGTAATCAGGCTGGGACATTTCATTTTTTGGGATATGAGATAGGAAAGATTTTTCTGGGTCCTTCTACCTCCTTTACCCCCACCTACATAAAAAACAAGTATTCCTCTACATTATTTCCAGTTAGCACATAACTTCTACCATTTGGGGAAAATATTTCTTAAAATTAATTAAAATTTTTATTTTGAGATAATTGTAGATTCACTTGCAGTTTTAGGAAATAATACAGAGAGATCCCCTATACCCTTTACCAATTTCCCTCAGTGGTAACATCTTGAAAACACAATAGTAACAAAACCAGGATATTGACATCAATACACTCAAGATACTGAACATTTCCATTTCTGCAAGGGTTTCTCATGTTGCCCTTTTATAGCCACACTCACTTTCCTCCTGTTCCCTCACCCTCCTTAACCCCTGGCAACCTACTCATCTACTCTTTATATTTTTATTATTTCAAGAATGTTATATTAATGGAATCATACAGTATGTAACCTGGATTAGCCTTTTTACTCAGTATAATTGGAGATTTATTTAGGTTTTTGTATCAATAGGTTTATGTATCAATAGTTTGTTCCTTTTCTTCTGTGAGTTTGTCTTTTTTTATTGTGTTAAAAAACACATGGAATTTATGATCTTAATCATTTTTAAGTGTATTATAATGTTTGCTGTATGTACATTGTTGTGAAACACATCTCTAGAACTTTTTTATCCTGCAAAACTGAAACTCTATACCCATTAAAAAACAACCTCACCTTTCCCCATCTCTCAAGTCCCTAGCAACCACTGTAATACTTTCTAAGAGTTTGATTACTTTAGATATCTTATATAATTGGAGTCATGCATTTGTCTTTTTTCAATTAGCATAATGTCCTCAAGGTTTTCCCATGTTGTAGTATATGATGGGATTTCCTTTTTTTTTTTTAAGGCTGAATAATATCCCATTTTTTTTTTTCGCATTTTTATTCATGTTGATATGGTTTGTCTGTGTCCCCACCCAAATCCCATCTTGAATTCCTGGGGGAGGGACGCAGTGTGAGGTAATTGAATCATGGGGTCAAATCTTTCCCATGTTGTTCTCGTGATAATGAATAAGTCTCACAAGATCTGATGGTTTTAAAAAGAGGAGCTCCCCTGCACAAGCTCTCTCTCTCTTTGCCTGCTCCATCCATGTAAGATGTGACTTGCTCCTCCTTCCACCATGATTGTGAGGCCACCCCAGCCATGTGGAACTGTAAGTTCAATTAAACCTCTTTCTTTGTAAATTGCCCAGTCTTGGGTATATCTTTATCTGCAGCATGAAAACTCACTAATACACGTTTTTATGTACGTTTAGGTTGCTTGCATCTCCTGGCTATTGTGAGTAATGCTGTAATGAACATGGGTGTGCAAATATCTCTTTGAGATTCTTCTTCATTTCTTTTGTATATAATCAAAAGTGGGATTGCTGAATCATATGGTAAATTTTTAATTTTTTGAGGAATCTCCATACTGTTTTCATAGTAGCTACACCATTTTACATTCCCACCATCAATACGCAAGGGCTCCAATTTCTCCACATCCTTACCAACATTTGTTTTCTGTCTTTTTGATAGTGGCCATCTTAACAGATGTGAGGTGATATCTCATTTTGGTTTTGATTTGCATTTCTTTAATGATTAGTGATGTTGAATATCTTTTCATATGCTTGTTAATCATTTTTGGCTAAATGTCCATTCAAATCATTTGATCAGTTTTTAATCGAGCTATTTGTTTTTTGTTGTGGAGTTGTAGGATTTTTTAATATATTCTGGATATTAATTCCTTATCATGCATATGTTTTGCAAATATTTTTCCTATTTCGTAAGTTGCCTTTTCACTCTGTTGTTTCCTTTGTGGTGCAGAAGTTTTAAAGTTTTTAGTTCTATTTTTTAATTTTTGCTTTTGTTGCTTGTGTTTTTGTGTCATATTGAAGAAACCATCGCCAAATTCAGTGTTAGGAAGCTTTATTTTTATTTTTATTTTTATTTTTTAATAGAGACAGAGTCTCAGGCTGGTCTCGAACTCCTGGGCTCAAGTGATTCTCCTTACCTTGGCCTCCCAAAGTGCTGGGATTACACGTGTCAGCCACAGCACCTGGCCCCCTATGTTTTCTTTTAGAAGTTTTATATTTATAGTTTCTGGTCTTATGTTTAGGTCTTTAATCTATTTTGAATTATTATTATTATTATTATCATTTTTGAGACGAAGTCTCATTCTGTTGCCTGGGCTGGAGTACAGTGGCATGATCTTGGCTCACTGCAACCTCTATCTCCTGGGTTCAAGTGTTTCTTCGGTCTCAGCCTCCTGAATATCTAGAACTACAGGCTTGCGTTGCCACTCTCGGCTAATTTTTTTGTAGTTTTTGGTAGAGATGGAGTTTCACTGTGTTGGCCAGGCTGGTCTCGAACTCCTGACCTCAAGTTATCTCCTGCCTCCGCCTCCCAAAGTGCTGGGATTACAGGCGTGAGCCACGGTCCCTGGCCAAATTATTTTTTTATGTGGTGTTAGGTAAGGGTCTAGCTTTATTCTTTTACATGTGAATATCCAGTTTTTCCAACACCATTGAAGAAATTATTCTTTAACCATTGTGTAGCTGTGGCACCCTTGTCGAAGATCATTTGACAGTGTATCCAAAGGTTTATTCGTGGGCTCTCTATTCTATTTCATTGGTCTCTATATCTGTCTTATGCTAGTACCATACTGTTTTGATTACTGTAGCTTTGTAAAATGTTTTGAAATAAGGATGTATGAGGCCTCCATTTTTGCTTTTCCTTCTCAAGGTTGTTTTGACTATTTAGGGTCCTTGGAGATTTTATATAATTTTACAATGGTGTTTTTTATCTGTAAAAAATGCCATTAGGGTTTTGATAATGATTGCATTGAAGATGTAGATAGATGCTTTGGGTAGTACAGATATTTTAACAATCTTAAGTCTTCCAGTCCATGAACATGAGATGTCTTTGTTTATTTGTGCATTCTTTGGTTTCTTTCAACAACGTTTTATACTTTTAAACATTCAAAAATGTTTCATAATTTTAAAATGTACTCTATTCAGTGTATAAGTCTTTCACCTCCTTGGCTAAGTTTACTAGGTATTTTGTTCTTTTTGATGATTACACATGAGATTGTTTTCTTAGTTTTCTTTTTGGATTATTCATTGGTAGTGTATAGAAACAACTGTTTTTTGTTTGTTGATTTTGTGTTTTGCAACTGTGAATTCATTTATTAGTTCCAATAGTTTGTGTGTGTGTGTGTGTGTGTGTGTGTTTGTGTAGTGGGGGGGATCTTCAGGGTTTTCTGTGTATTCGATCATTGCGTCTCTGAACAGATACAATTTTACTTCTTCCTTCCCAATTTGGATGCCTTTTATTTATTTGTATTGCCTAAGGTCTCTGATTAGGACCTCCAATACTATGTTGAAAAGAGGTGGTAAAAGTTGGCTTTCTTGCCTTGCTTGCTGATCTTAAGAGGAAAAGCTTTTGGTTTTTCATTTTGAGTAAGATGTTAGCTGTGGGCTTTTCATACATGGACTTTATTATGTGGAGGTAATTTCCTTCCATTCCTGTTTTGTTGAGTATTTTTATCATGAAACTTTGTTAAATTTTGTCAAATGCTTTTTCTGCATTCAGATGACTGTAGTTTTTGTCCTTCATTCTGTTAATGTGATGTGTTACATTGATTGATTGTTATATGTTAAAACATCCTTGCATTACAGGAATAAATTCCACTTGGTCATGGTGTTTAATCCTTTTAATATGCTGTTGAATTTGGTATGCTAGTATTTTGTTGAGTATTTTTGCATCAATATTCATTAGTAATATCAGTCTATAGTTTTTTTTTGTTTGTTTGTGGTATCTTTGTCTGGTTTTGGTATCAGGGTAATACTGGCCTCATAGAATGAGTTTGGAAGCATTCTCTCCTCTTCAGCTTTTTGGAAGAGTTTGAGAAGCATTAGTTTTAATTCTTTTAAAATTGTTTGATGGAATTCATGAGTGAAGCCATCTGGTTCTGGGCTTTTCTTTGTTGGAATGTTTTTGATTACTGATTGAACCTCCTTACTAGTTATAGGTCTGTTTAGAAATTTTTAATTTTTTTTTTTTTGACTCAGTCTTGGTAGGTTGTGTTTTTGGGAATTTATCCATTTCTTCTAGATTTTTAAATTTGTTAATATATAATTGTTCATAGTAGTTTCTTATTATCCTTCTGTGGTATCAGCTGTAATGTCTCTTTCATTTCTGATTTATTTATTTATTTACTTACTTACTTAGAGACAGTCTGTCTCTCTTGCCCAGGCCGGAGTGCAGTGTCTCACTGCAACCTCAGCTTCCTGGGTTCAAGTGATCTTCTCACTTCAGCTTCCTGAGTAGCTGAGACTACACAAGTATGTGTCACTATATCTGGTTAATTTTTTTTGTAATTTTTGTAGAGACGGGGTTTCACCATGTTGCCCAGGCTGGTCTCCAACTTATGAGCTCAAGCAATCCTCCTGCACTGACCTCCCAAAGTACTGGGATTATAGTTGTGGCATGATAGTATTGTTGAATTTTTTTGTATCCTCTCTGATTTTCTGTCTAGTTGATCTATCAGTTGTTAAGAGAGGGGTATAGAAGTCTTCAACTAAAATTGTGAATGTGTCTCTTTTCCTTTCAGTTCTATCAGTTTTTGCTTTACATATTTTGAAGCTCTGTTGTTTGATGCACACACATTTAGCATTGCTATAGCTGTTGTCAACTCTTTTGTGATTATATACTGTCCCTTTCCATCTCTGGTAAATTTACTTGTTCAGAGGTATACTTATCAGATATTATTAATAATATAACCACTCCTGTTTTCTTCTGATTAATATTGGCATGATATATTGTTCTCTACCCTTTTACTTTTAGCCTGCTTATATATTAATATCGGAAATGAGTTTTATGTTGATAGCATATATTTGGGTCATGTTTTAAAATGTACTGTTTTGTATCTACCCTGTTTGTTTCTGTCTTTCAGTTGGTTTATTTAGATGATGAACATTAATGCAATGATTGATATGTTAGGGCTTAAGTCTGGTATTTTATTTTTTGTTTTCTGTTTTCCATTTCTCTGTTTTCTTTTTCCTGCTTTCCTGTGGGTTATTTGACATCTTTTTTTTTTTTTTTTTAAAGAATAACAGTTTTATTTGTAGTGTTTTTTATTCTATGTGTTTGTATAACCTTTTCAGTAGTTATCTGGGTATTACATTGTATATATATATATAACTTATCACAGTTTACTGCTATCATCATTTCAGGAGTTCAAAGAAGTATTGAAACTTTGCTTCTCTTTGTGAACCTTTGCCCTCCCCTGCTTACAATATAGTTAAAATAGATCCTTTTATACACTTAGAACTACATCAGATAGTGTTACAATTTTTGCTTTACTTGTCAACAAGAGTTAGAATATATTAAGAGGGAAAGCATTTTTTAAAACCATGTTTTTGCTTATGGGTTCTTTTTTCATTCTCGGTATTCCAAAGTTCCTTATTATTATTATTATTTTTTTTAAAACAGAGTCTCGCTCTTGTCCCCCAGGCTGGAGTACCGTGGTGCGATCTACCCTGCCACCTCCACCTCCCAGGTTCAAGTGATTCTTGTGCCTCGGCTTCTTGAGTAGCTGGAATTAACAGGCGTCCGCCACCACGCCCAGCTAATTTTTGTATTTTTAGTAGAGACAGGTTTTTGCCATGTTGTCCAGGCTGGTCTTCAACTCCTTACCTCAGGTGAGCCACCGTGCCTGGCTGGTTCCTTCTTTTTTGTTTTTGGTCTATTTAGATAACTTCCTTTAAACATTGTTAGGGTAGCTTTGCTAGAGATAAATGCTCTCAGTTTCCCTGTATCTGAGAATGTCTTGATTTCTTCTTCATTCTTGAAGGATATTTCCACTGTATACAGAATGCTAAGCTGGCAGTTTTTTTTCTTTCAGCAGCTGAAAACATTGTGCTACTTCCTTCTTTTCTTTATGGATTCTGATAAGAAATCTGCTGTCCTTTGAATTGGTTTTCCCCTCTAGATATGGTGTCATTTTTCTCTTACTGCTTTGAAAATTCTTTCTTTGTTGTAGTTTTCAGAAATTTACTATGCTGTGTTTTGGTGTAGATTTTTTTAGGTTTATCCTGTTTCCTGTTCACTTCACTTATTTATGTCTTCTGCCAAATTTAGGACACCTTCAGACATGATTTCTTCTAGTACTTTTCTAGTTCCACCTTTTTTCTCTTCTTCCAAGACTCCATTGACATGAATTTTTGATCTTTTATATATTCCCATCAGTTTGTGAGGCTCTTCATTTCTTTTTTTTCCTCCCCATTCTATTTTTCTATGTTCTTGAAATTGTATAATTTCTAATATTCTACCTTCCAGTTCACTGATTCTTTCCTTCGTCTCCTTCATGCTGCTGCTGAGTGTATCCACTGTGATTTTATTTCAGTTACTTTGTCAGTTCTAGAATTTCCATTTCATTCTTTATATCTTCTGTTTGTTGAGACTTTACTTTTTTTATTTGTTTCAAGTATGCTCATAATTGTTCATTGAAACATTTTTATGATGACTGTGTTACCATCTTTGTTAGATAATCCCAACATCTCTGTCATCTTGGTGTTGGCATCTCTTTATTGTCTTATTTACAGTTTGATATCTTCCTGGTTCTTCTAAGAGATGTGATTTTTCAACTGACTCTTGAGCATTCTTGTTATTATGTTATTAGATTCTGGATCTCATTAAAACCTTCTGTTTTCACTGGCTTCCTCTCAGATGGGGGTTGGGGATGCTGCCTCATTACTGACAGGTGGGGGTAGAAAGTCTCATTTCCCCACTGCCTATGTCACACCTGAGGTCATTGGGGCCACTCATTACTGCTGGATGGGGTGGGAGTTCTGGCTCCGCACACGGCCTCCACTGACACCTTATGGGTGATGGTAGCCTAGACACTGCTGAGCAGTGGTGAGAGTCCTGATTCTCTCCTAGGTTTTTTTCATTACAGCTGGGTAAGGATGAAATATGGACTCCCTATTGGCCTTTCTCTGAGCCTATCCCAGTGAGATAGTTGGGGAACCACATCATAGCCTGGTGAGGCTGGAAGTCTGGACTCCCCACTTGGCCTTTTCTGGCATTTGGCTGGAGAATAGTGGTTGTTGTTTCAACGTGTTGTGTTTTGCTGGGCTGCCCCTTTCTGGCCATTTGGTCAGAGACAGCAGGCTCCTCTCGAGACTTCTGTCTGTGCCCATGGCCCTTTCCAGGTTGCTGCCCTCGGCTCCATGTCTGGGATGTTCAAGGAAACAAAAACACTGTGGGAGCTCACCATCATGGTCCTCAGGACGCGGGGTCCCTAGCCAGTCTGACTTCTGTTGCCCTGTCAGAGTATTCTCATGTTGTTTTATATGTAATGCCCAGGGTTTTTGGTTGTACTGGGTGAAACAGGGAAAAATATATCTACCTCATCTTCTCAGACAGGAAAAAGATTTTTATGAGGAGACCATCTTCTCCTGTCTGGATGCTTTCAATAATTAATGTAATCCCCCTTTCTCTTCCAATCTTTGTCTCACAGGTAGTTTTATTAAAGTATCAAGATATTCTTACTATGTGAGAAAATGACCCTACTAAGGTTATATCAGCAGTGAGGATTTTTTTCTTATGACTGTCTTATTTTAGCAACCTCTGCCTCCTAGGTTCAAGCAATTTTACTGCCTCAGCCTCCCGAGTAGCTGGGATTACAGGCGCACACCACAGCGCCCGGCTAGTTTTTTTTTGTATTTTAGTAGAGATGGGGTTTCACTGTGTTGACCAGGCTGGTCTCAAACTCCTGAGCTCAGTCAATCTGCCTGCCGCGGCCTCCTAAAGTTCTGGGATTACAGGCGTGAGCCACTGTGTCTGGCCTAGCTGAGATTTATATACAGATAATTAAGTTGCTGCCACAGATGACAGCCCAAGTTAAAAAAAAGCCCCTTATATCCTCACTCTGGGCACTTAATGGTTCTGATGGAGTAGACTTTCATCCCAGGGTTGCTGTGCTGACCCATGCTCCAGAGCCATGAACATACTGATTTCCATCCTCCTTGTCCTTCTGACCCTCACCCCAGCTGCCCTTTTGACTGGAGCAGCTGTGAGAGTCGCATAATGTCTGCAGGCTCAGCCTCCAAAATCCTCCTCTGGGAGGTGGGCTCAAGGGGAGTTTCTTCTTATGTTCTAAAGACCACTGGGATCCTCCTACACCTGGCTCTGTCAGCCACCTGATTCGGCAGGGATGGGAGTGGCGTGGCTATAGTAACCCTGGGGCCCTCAGGTCACTGAGGGCCTAAAATAGTGGGAGAAAATATTCAACATTTAGGAAACTGATACACATCAGCTCCCAGGGAGAAACAAGAACTAGGAAACGTTGTGTAATGTATTGTTACTCTATAGTTGAATTTCCTTAAACTCGTTATTAAAACTGTACAGAGTGGGTTCAGAAGAAAGTGTTTATTTTCACTGTTCCACCCTCAAAACTTGTTCTCCTGGAAACTGAATGGTGTGTGTTATATTTTCTGAAGCCATATCACTGTAATATTCTTTCTTTCATTGCTGTTATTAATATAAAAATGAGAATTTTTTTGTTCCATTTCTCCTTCATATTTTTGTCATTATTTTTTAAGGTATTGTGGTAACATGTCAATACCTTGTAGTCTAGCGTCTAAGACTTAGACTTTGGATCTTAGGATGTTATTTTTGATTCAGGTGTATCAATACCTTAAGTAAGGTAATAGATATAGAAAGTCCGTTATAAATTATCCAGTGGTGTAAAGATACTATCATTATTGGGGAAAAATGGTAAGTTTTTTTTTAAATCATTACTCATTACTGACAGGTGAGGGTAGAAAAATCATGTAAATCCTTCACAAGGTGATTTGCTGGAAGAATATTTGGTAGCCTTGTGGTCTGGGTTCTGTCATTTTTTCGGTGTGTTCTGTTGGTGGCTTCCAGACATAACATACACCAAAGAAGAGGAAAAATCTTTCCCAAGAACATTCCATAGTCTGATCTCAATTTTAAAATAGTCCTAAGTGTAATAGAAAAAAGATTTATCCAAAAATAATGTAATATGCTTATTATGGGGCAAGTTCCAAACTCAGGACTCCTAAAAGAGTCAGGCATATAACTCAAAGAAAGGGCTGGGAAGTGAGACAAAGAAAGACCCTTGGTTAAAACAACTCCCCCAGGTGGCCTCATTGCCTGCCCTGGGAGGCACCCACAGGTCCCTGCAGGTGGGGGAAGAGGCCAAGCAGAGAGCAGCTGGAGTGGGCAGGACAGGCAGGGATAGCTGCTTTCCCTCCCCCAAATGCAGCCAGCTGGAGTGACCAACCCATGAATCTTGCTACTTAAATTCTGACCTTCTTTGGCAGCCGCAAAGCATATGTCACTCTTTGGGTGCCTTTTCCTTTATTGTGAGAACATGGTTGGAGTCGAAGGGAAACACCTGGCTCTTGATTGCTGTGATTGACTCTGCCTTTAGCTGCAGACCTGAGTACTGAACATGCCCCAGAGGTTGTCTCAGAAAAGAGAAAGGAAGAAAGGAGAGGGAGAGAGGAAGAGGAAAAGGTAACTTGCAGAGAATTACCCAGGGAAAACATATACCCTGGAAATGAGTAAGCGTAATTGATATAATTCAGTGACTCCAACCCTAAAGAGAGACTGGTTAGAGTTGCTGAATAAAACCACTCCTGGCCACTGCCTGCATCTGTAAAGCTGGGAGCAGCCTGGTGGGCTGGAGACTTTATAGCTTTATTACTCAGGAAGCACAACTTGTTTATATACAAATCTATCCATCTGCATCAATAAATTGCCCCACCATCTGAAATTTGCTCTTTGGTTCCACTGGGCACACTAGCCTTCCTCCCTAGCAGCTCAGGCTGAGAGGAAGGAGGTGATTTGGGGCCAGGAGGTGGGGCTGCCTATGTCCCTGGCACAGCCCTCAGAGGCCAGCTGCCCTGGAGGACTTTGTGAGCCTACAGGAACAGGGGGAGCGCAGCAAGGAGGAAGGAGGCCCTGGACCCACTCTGCAGTGTACATTCACTTGCCTGATGCCTGCTGAACTGTGACCTGTGCCTGGCATTGAGCCAGGCCTGAGAGTGTGATGGGGAGCAAGACAGGCCATGTCCCTGCCCTCCTGGGGCTTACTTTCCAGGGGGAGACAGACAACAAAGAAATAAGGGAATACAAATGGAATCCATGGTGAGAGAGCAGGTAGGGAGTTAAGAGTGATGGTGGGGATGTGGCGGACTGTTTGGAGTCGGAGTCAGGAAGGCCTCTTTGAGGAGTGCACTTGAGCAAAGACCTGGATGAAGCATGGGAGCCATGACAACACCTGGGAAGGGCATTGCAGGCTGAGGGCGCAGTAGGTGCATAGGCTGTGAAGCTAGTGTTTCCCAGGCACAGCAGGAAGCCTGGTCTCAGTAGAGTAAAGTGAGCCAGGGCTGGCAGGGTATGTGTATGGAGGGAGAAGTGTGGGACACATATGTGAGGGACTTTTTCCTCTGTGATAACATTTACTCCCAAAAAGTTTATTTTGATTAAACATATATTTTAGTATTAAAACTAAATATTTTGTGCTAACTCAAATGAGAATACATTGAGCCACAGCATGACATAGTCTGATTCATGTTTAAAATATCACTCTGGGCGAGACACTCTGGTCCATGCCTGTAATCCCAGCGCTTTGGGAGTCTGAGGCTGGAGGATCACTTGAGGCCAGGACTTTGAGACCAGCCTGGGCAATACAGCAAGACCCTGTCTCTACAAAAATAATGACAAAATTAGCAGTGGATGGTGGCATACCTGTAATCCTAGCCACTCAGGAGGCTGAGGCAGGAGGATTTATCTATTGAGGCCAGTAGTTCGAGGTTACAGTTATCTGTGAATGCACCACTGTACTCCAGCCTGAGTGATAGAGTGAGTCCCTGTCTCTAAAAAGCATGAAAAACATCGCTCTGATATTTCGAATAGAGGCCATCACTCTGGCCTTTAGTCAAAAATAAGACTGTCCTTGGGCCGTTAGTGATAGCAGGAGATAAGTCATGCATCTTGTCAGCTGTGCTGGTAAGGCATGGCATGGCTTGGACCTGGGGGAGTGGGGGAGGTGAGAAGGGGTCAGATGCAGGATAGATTTACAGGTATAGCTGATGAGAGACTACCTTCCTGTCACCGTCCACCACTTAGAAAGTGGAGCCCTGGGGGAAAGAGGCAGGCTCTGCCTGTCTTGTCCTGTTCTGGTTCACCCAGAATGACAGGAGGAAGGTGAGGAAGACAAGGCCTGGCTTGCCCAGTCCCTGGGCCTGAACATCAACACTTCACAAAGCACTTACATGTCCCATCCTTACCACCAACCTGTGAACCAGGCAAGGAAAGTACTGTTACCTCTGTGTTATAGGTGAGGAGACCCAAGCGCCTGGCCTTGAGAATTAGGAAGTATTTATAGACAGGGAAAGCACGGTGAGACCGTCGGGAATGGAGAACACTGTGATTCTTGCTCGTGAAAGCAATGTTTGTGGCCCACACAAGGGGGACCCGGCTGAGTTCTTCATGGTGGGGCTGTGGTTGACATTTTTTTTTTTTTTCTAAATTTTCTCTGGACATAATGCTGTTGATGGAATTTATAAAGAGATAGAGCATTCTCATTCCATAGGATTAGGCCCAAAAGTTTTTGAGCTACTGAAGAAGCTATTTAGAAGCTATTTAGAAGAAGAGCCTCTGATTGCATTGAAGCAGCAGCCAGCTCTGACTACAAAGACATCTCAGTTTCACTGCACTGGCAGCAGGTCTGTGGCTGATTTAGGAGAGGGCTTTGAGATCATTTCTATCCATCCTTCAAATCAGCAGTGTCTTTGCCTGGAGGAGGTTCCTGGTGAAGTTATTTTTAACTTCTGTCATGTCCTAATCAATTTTTCAAACATTCTTTACAGCTTAGACCATGCTCAGCCTCCAAGCAGCCTTGTCATCGACAAAGAATCTGAAGTTTACAAGATGCTTCAGGAGAAACAGGAGTTGAATGAGCCCCCGAAACAGTCCACGTCTTTCTTGGTTTTGCAGGAGATCCTGGAGTCTGAAGAAAAAGGTAATCAGCTCCATCTGCAGTCAGAGGCTCTTATTGAAGGTCAGATGTGAGAGTCGGTCATTGCGGAAGCACAGGTGAACACACTCTGGAGTCGGCATGGGCTTTTAAAATGTTGAAATTCTTTAAAAGAGATAGAGGAAGAGAGGGTGCTGACCACATTTTCTCATCTGGGTCTGTAGTTAAGAAACTCCAGGCCTGGCCAACTGTGTCCTGTCATATGTACAAGAGGATGCTGAGGTTGGGGAGAGCCGGACTGCTGTGGGAGCCTGTTGGTCTGTCCCTTGGCCATTCATTTGCTTTAAGCCCAGAAGCAATACCTTGGTGGTGGCTGAGGAAGGCGAGTGATGAAGGCCATGGGCAATGAGCAGCAGAATGAAAATGAATTAGCGCTCAATGAAGCCAGCGGCTGGCTTTGCTTGGGGGCTTGTGTTTGCATTTGCTCTAGGGTGGGTGGCCTCTTGAGGGCCTGAGAGCACCCCCTTGTGGCCATGTTCTTACTTTGTGACCTTTGGCAAATCTCTGAACCTTCCCAGGCCTGTTTTCTCATCTGTCCATCAGGGATAAAAATCCTTTCCTCGCCGGGCGCGGTGGCTCAAGCCTGTAATCCCAGCACTTTGGGAGGCCGAGACGGGCGGATCACGAGGTCAGGAGATCGAGACCATCCTGGCTAACACGGTGAAACCCCCGTCTCTACTAAAAAAATACAAAAAACTAGCCGGGCGACGTGGCGGGCGCCTGTATTCCCAGCTACTCGGGAGGCTGAGGCAGGAGAATGGCTTAAACCCAGGAGGCGGAACTTGCAGTGAGCTGAGATCCGGCCACTGCACTCCAGCCTGGACGGCAGAGCGAGACTCCGTCTCAAAAAAAAAAAAAAAAAAAATCCTTTCCTCTAAGATTATCATGGTCATGAAATGGCATAAGTCGTGCAAAACATCCATCATTGTAACTGAGTACACGCTTCATAGTTATTGTGATGTTTGAAATGTCATGAAGACGCTTTCTTGTCCTTGGGGTGAGCTTTGATGTTGAGGCACCCAGGGTCACCCCGTAGGGTTCTGCAGGTCTCAGGAGACATGCTTCTCACTGAAGACATTATGTAACGTATACTTATTATGATCATGTTTAAGTAGATAGCTGTAAAAGTATCTTCACTTAATAACAATGCTATACGTTGAGAAATTGTGACAGGTGGATGTATTGAAGAAGGGATGCTTTATTCCCTTCACAAAGGTGACTGTGGATCAGCAGCCCTCACACCTGCTTCCTCCCAGGTGGTTCCTCATCAGCACCTCCTGTGACGCTCATGGGCTGCCTTGTCCAGAGAGCTGGGTTTTGTACCCTTTCTAGTCCCTGTGATGCCCAGTCCTCCACACTCTCTCTTCCTTTCTTGAGGCTTGGGCACTTCAGTGGGGTCTTGCTTTCTATGCCCTCTTTATCTCTCTCATGGACCCATCTGCAAAGAGACAGTGGATGCCCCAGTGAGGGGACACCTTGTAATTTTGAGTGTGGGACCTGCCTCAGCCAGGCTGCAAAGGGATTGGCATGTTGGCTGAGAGGCTAGTGTCCTCTGGAAGATGAACGTCCCTCCTCAAAGTCTGCAGCTGAAGATTCAGCTTCCTGGGGAGCCCTTTCTGATAAGAAAGTTCCCTTCTGAACACACCCGACACCTGGGCTTCCTCCCCATTTGTGTGATTTCTTTAGAGACGGTGGCAATTTACAACCATAGGAAATCAGAAAACCATGGGCCATGTGTTTGCATGTGCTTCTTTTATACTAAAATGATACTGTTTTACCACTGCTTTCCTCTTTTGCTTGGAGTAGCTGAGCAGCTGGGAAGTAGTGAACCATGCTT